>NC_090379.1:50497499-50831249 GCF_036365525.1 Heterodontus francisci | reverse complement strand
GCCTCTATACTTGTAAAGTTCATAATCTCTATACCTATGTAAATAATTTTGATTTTATCTAATTTCATACATTTTTGCTTTTAGCAGACGAGACTTATCTTTGGTAAGAAGGGGGATGTTGTGTGATTTCCTTTAAGAGTAATGTACCTTTAAGATTTTAGTATGCTAATGAGCTAACTACCAGTATGTAATCATGTAACTACATGCTAGAGTCACTCTGTAACTGTAACACCCGAGAGGCAAATCATGTAAATAGATAGCTCTACACTGTATATAATAGTTAACTGTTAATAAACCTGTTTGAGATCTTCGACAACCTGATCTCCATGGATCTCATTTATGTTGCATCAGACAACATAAAAACCTTCTCATTACAGATTGGCGATGCCAATATCATCACCCTCTATAAAAAGAAAGGTGACCGCGATGACTGCAACAACTACCGTGGAATCTCCCTGCTCAGCATAGTGGGGAAAGTCTTTGCTCGAGTCGAAACAGGCTCCAAAAGCTGGCCGAGCGCCTCTACCCTGAGGCACAGTGCGGCTTTCGTGCAGCGAGATCGACCATTGACATGCTCTTCTCCCTTCGTCAGATACAGGAGAAATGCCGCGAACAACAGATGCCCCTCTACGTTGCTTTCGTTGATCTCACCAAAGCCTTTGACCTCGTCAGCAGACGTGGTCTCTTCAGACTACTAGAAAAGATTGGATGTCCACCAAAGCTACTAAGTATCATCACCTCATTCCATGACAATATGAAAGGCACAATTCAACATAGCGGCACCTCATCAGACCCCTTTCCTATCATGAGTGGCGTGAAACAGGGCTGTGTTCTCGCACCCACACTTTTTGGGATTTTTTTTCTCTCTGCTGCTCTCACATGCATTCAAGTCTTCAGAAGAAGGAATTTTCCTCCACACAAGATCAGGGGGCAGGTTGTTCAACCTTGCCCGTCTAAGAGCGAAGTCCAAAGTACGGAAAGTCCTCATCAGGGAACTCCTCTTTGCTGACGATGCTGCTTTAACATCTCACACTGAAGAGTGTCTGCAGAGTCTCATTGACAGGTTTGCGGCTTCCTGCAACGAATTTGGCCTAACCATCAGCCTCAAGAAAACGAACATCATGGGACAGGACGTCAGAGATGCTCCATCCATCAATATTGGTGACCACGCTCTGGAAGTGGTTCAAGAGTTCACCTACCTAGGCTCAACTATCACCAGTAACCTGTCTCTAGATGCAGAAATCAACAAGCGCATGGGAAAGGCTTCCACTGCTATGTCCAGACTGGCCAAGAGAGTGTGGGAAAATGGCGCACTGACACGGAACACAAAAGTCCGAGTGTATCAAGCCTGTGTCCTCAGTACCTTGCTCTATGGCAGCGAGGCCTGGACAACGTATGTCAGCCAAGAACAACGTCTCAATTCATTCCATCTTCGCTGCCTCCGGAGAATACTTGGCATCAGGTTGCAGGACCGTATCTCCAACACAGAAGTCCTCGAGGCGGCCAACATCCCCAGCTTACACACACTACTGAGTCAGCAGCGCTTGAGATGGCTTGGCCATGTGAGCCGCATGGAAGATGACAGGATCCCCAAAGACACATTGTACAGCGAGCTCGCCACTGGTATCAGACCCATCGGCCGTCCATGTCTCCGCTTTAAGGACGTCTGCAAACGTGACATGAAGTCTTGTGACATTGATCACAAGTCGTGGGAGTCAGTTGCCAGCGTTCGCCAGAGCTGGCGGGCAGCCATATAGGCAGGGCTAAAGTGTGGCAAGTCGAAGAGACTTAGCAGTTGGCAGGAAAAAAGACAGAAGCGCAAGAGGAGAGCCAACTGTGTAACAGCCCCGACAAACAAATTTTTCTGCAGCACCTGTGGAAGAGTCTGTCACTCCAGAATTGGCCTTTATAGCCACTCCAGGCGCTGCTCCACAAACCACTGACCACCTCCAGGCGCTTACCCATTGTCTCTCGAGATAAGGAGGCCAAAGAAATAAACCTGTTTGAGATCTTCAACAACCTGATCTCCATGGATCTCATTTATGTTGCATCTGACAACATAAAAACCTTCTCATTACAGACCTGTCATACTGCAGAATGGGGGAGCCCCCCCTCCCCACCCCACCCCACTGTTGATTCTGCTGCTGTAACTCCTGGACCCCCCTCTACTACTGCTCCTGCTGCTGCTGGACAGCACCGCCACCCCCCCAACCCCACCACTGATGCTGCGACTCCAGCAGCTCCCTGCACCAGAACTGCGGACCGATCAGATGGAGCGGGAGCCAACTGGGACCATGTCGGAGGCAAGACAGAGGGTGGGCCCAGAGTTTAGCGATGCCTCCCTGGAGATTCTCCTCCAGGCTGTGAGGGAAAGGTGGGAGGTCCTCTTTCCAAGGGTGGCAAGGGATCCTCCTGCCTGACCAAGCAAGCCTGGATGAAGATCACAGAGGTAATTAGTAGCCGTGGGACTGGGTTCACTGCCACAAGAGGATCAATGACCTCCTTCACTCCACCAAGGTGAGTCTTCCATACCCATCTCCTCTTTGGGGCTTGGATGTGGCGATGCAGGAGGGAGCACTACATAGGAAGGGAGTGACCACAAAGGCAGTGGCAAGAGGGTTTAGGCATCACCACATCCTGGCAGATGCATGGCTGAATCTCGGCGACAGGCCGCCTGCTTTCAGAGCTCACCCCTACTACATCCCCTGAGAGCCGATATTGGGAGGAACCATTTGGGAGACCCCATCAGGGGGCGAGGGGCTGCCACTAGCATAAGCATCCTGTTGTTATCAATACAAAGTCTAACTGGATCCCTCTTTCTGCTTGCAGGAGAAACGAGTGCATAACACCAGGGAGACACCGAGGGTTGGCAGTGTGATCCCTGATGTGTATTCTCTGACATGGGAAGAGGAGGAGGCTCTGGAACTCGCAGGGGCCCAGGGCAGTCATGCAATCGCGGACGGTGAGAATGGAGCGCCTGCATAAGAAAGTGAGGAAATATTTTGTTCATATGTCCTCCATCACACTTCTGAGATCCACATCACGCATGGTTGGTATGAGAAGATATGAACAATCTAACTGACAAATGTTTGTGTTTGCCCATGCAGGTGATGACACTTCGGAGGCAAGCTCAGCCGCTGGGACAGCAGGCCTGCAGTAAACCTCTGAGAAGGAGGAGGAACAGTCAGAGGATGCACCGTCACATCATTCCCCGGCACCATTCCCCAGCACAGATACTTTCACATGGGTGGCTATACGCTCAGACTTAGATTCAGGGTCACAAGCTGGTGAGAGGACCACACATGTGCCGGAGCAGCTGGCTGAGGCCACTGAAAGTCGGAGGTCTGTGGGTCTCCAGACCCATGCTGAGCCCCAGAATGATGACAAGCCTGTGCTGTCAGCGGCACAGGACATGCTGTAGGTTCAGGGAGAGTGCACTCAGGTGTATGAGTGAATGGCTTCCTCCATTGACTGGTTGGCGACCCTCATGGAGAGCCAGATCCCGCAGATGCACGCAGACCTGTACACCGTTGCCTTGGCCATGAGCTCAATGCAGGAATGGCAAGATGAGAAAGGGAACATGGGAGCAGGAGTAGGCCATTCAGTCCATCGAGCCTGCTCTGCTATTCAATACAATCATGGCTGATAATCCACTTCAATGCCTTGTTCTCACACTATCCTCATATCCCTTTATGTCATTTGTATTTAGAAATCTGTCAATCTCTACTTTAAACACATTCAATGACTCCACAGGCCTCTGGGGTAGAAAATTCCAAAAATTCACAACCCTCTGAGTAAAGAAATTTCTCATCTCTGTCCTAAGTGGCTTCCCCCTTATTTTGAAATTGTGTCCCCTGGTTCTAGCCTCCCCAATCAGGGGAAACATCTTGGCTGCATCTACCCTGTCTGTCCCTTTAAGTATTTTGTAGGTTTCAATGAGATCACTTTCATTCTTCAAAACTTTAGAGAATACAGGCCCAGTTTCTGAAATCTCTCTTCATAGGACAGTCATGCCATCCCAGGAATAAGTCTGGTAAACCTTCGTTGAACTCCCTCTATGGCAATAAAATCCTTCCTAAGGCAAGGGGACCAAAGCTGCACACAGTACTCCAGGTGCGGGAAGAGTCTGCTCCAGGTCCTCGTACCTCTCAGGTTAGCAGGGAGGTTCAAGTGATCCTTGAAAGGGAGGAGGAGAGGCTGACCTCCAGATCTGGGGGCTCCCCTCCAGGCATTCCGAGTGTGGACAGCAGCTCCTCAGCTCCTCTGACAGTGAGTCCAGCTCCAGTAGCTGTGATGACTGAGGAGGCTCCTGTGCCTATGCAGGAACCCCTCAGCCACCCGGGGCCCTCCAGGCAGCCAGAAGATGCCTGCCAAAGTCATCCCAGGCCAAGGGACAGCCCGACCAGCAGCCTGCCTCCACGTCAACTGCCAGCATAGGGGTTGCACTGCATAGAAGCACGGAGCACCTAGACCCACTTGAGGCTTCACAAGTGTATTAATTGTAGCCCTTGCATTGTTTGCTACAATTGTGGTAATAAATAAAGGTCAGAATCATTGCTGTAAATGGCTCATGCTTTCATTGGTGACTTGTGAGATGTAACCTTCACCCTTGCTCCACCAATGGGCTGCCAGTGTAGGCACAGGCCACGTTTTCTCAGCATCTCAGACATGTCAGAACACGTGGTGAAGCCAGGCACGTGGCACTGGAGTGCAACAGGAGGGAGGCAACAGGCAGAATACAGTGAATTCACCTTAAGGAACCATCATGGTGGCAGGAAGCAGGTATGAGATTGTCTTGTACCTCCATTGCACAACTCTCAATGGCCCTGGCCTCTCAGGCAAGAGAAGCAAGATCCAATTCTGCCTACTCAGTAGCCTCCTCCACATCCTCCTCACGAGATGAGGACTGGCGATCAATCATGTCCTCTTCATGCAAGGCCTCCCCCCTCTGCTTTGCTAGACTGTGCAGAGCAGAGCAGACCACCACAATACACGAGACCCTCACTGGGGCATACTGCAGGGTTCCACTGGATCGATCAAGGCACCAGAATCTCATCTTCAGCAACCCAATGACCTGCTCAATGGTTGCTCAGGTGGACCCGTGGCAGATGTTGTACCTTTCCTCTGCTGCAGTGCAAGGAGTCCCGCAGGTGTGAGTAGCCATGTCTTCAATGGGTTACCCTTGTCCCCAAGAATCCAGCCCTGAAGACAAGGAGGGGGCCTGAAAAGCTGTGGCATTTAGAACTGTCGAAGTATCGTGGCTGTTTCCCAGGATGTGGACACACACCTGCAGGAAAGGCCTTCAGTGGTCGCAAAATGTTGAGGAGAGAGGGTCGACTAGTCCTATATTCACTAGAGTTTAGAAGAATATCTCACAGAAACCTATAAAATTCTAACAGGACTAGACAGACTAGATGCAGGAAGGATGTTCCCGAAGGCTGGGGAGTCCAGAACCAGGGGTCACAACCTCAGGGTACGGGGTATACTATTTAGAACTGAGATGAGGAGAAATATCTTCACTCAGAGGGTGATGAACCTATGGAATTCTCTACCACAGAAGGCAGTGAACGTCAAATAATTAAATATATTCAAGAAGGAGATAGATATATTTCTTAATGCCAAAGGGATCAAGGGATATGGGGAAAAAGTGGGAACAGGATACTGAATTAGACGATCAGCCATGATCTTTTTTGAATGGTGGAGCAGGCCCGAAGGGCCAAATGGCCTACTCCTGCTCCTATTTTCTATGTTTCTATGAATGGAAGCCTTTCCTGTTGATGAAGGTGGCTGGCTGGTCCGTTGGAGCCTTGATGGCCACATGCATGCAGTCGATGACACCTTGCACCTGGGGAAATCCAGCAATGGCCCCGAACCTGAAGGACCCCTTGACCTGGCTGTCAGGGTTGGTCCTGTAGCACACATAGTTGCCGGCCCTCTTGAACAGGGCATTGGCCACCTTCTTGATGCAGTGATGGGCTGCTGCCTGTGACACCCCACACATGTTCCCAGTGGATCCCTGGAAAGAACCAGGTGCATAGAAGTTGAGTGCCACGGTGATCTTCAGAGCCATGGGCATTCGGTGTCCACCGAAGCCCATGGGTCACAGCTTGTCCTACAACATGGTGCATAAATCGGTGATGGCCTACCTGGAGAACTGCAGTCTTCGCTGACAATGTTGTTCGGACATTTGGAGGTAGTTGAGGCAAATCCGGTACATTCTCTGCCGCAGATAGGCCTTCTTGGCATGGCCAGCTGCTGCTGCTCTCCAGGCTGGTGTGTTGCCTCCCTGGTGCAAGAGTCATGGATATCACCGAGTGGCTACAGAGCATTCTGGAGGGTGAGGGTGCACAGCCAGAAGTCATGGTCCACATTGGTGCCAATGATAGAGGTAGAAAAAAGGATGAGGTCCTGCAGGCTGAGTTTAGGGAGTTAGGAAGTGGTAGCAAGCAGGACCTCAAAGGTAGTAAACTCTGGATTACTCCCAAAGCCACGTGCTAGTGAGTACAGAAATAGGAGAATACACCAGATGAATACGTGGCTGGAGAGATGATACAGGAGAGAGGGCTTCAGATTTCTGGGGCATTGGGACGGGTTCTGGGGAAGGTGGGACCTGTACAAGCTGGAAGGTCTACACCTGAACAAGACTGGGAAGAATATCCTTGCAGAAGGTTTGCTAGTGCTGTTGGGGATGGTTTAAACTAGATTGGCAGAGGATGAGAACCTGAGGGCAGTTTCCGATAGGACAAATTCAGAGCAGGGAACGGGAGGCAGAAAAGTAGCGAGTGACTCTGAAAGACAGAAGAAGCAAAGGTTAAAAAGTATACAGCACAGGAATTTGGCAGTGTTAAAAGATAATTATTTAAATGCAAGGAGTATAGCAAATAAAGTTGATGAGCTGAGGGCACAGATAGACACATGGCAGCATGATATCATTGCTATCATGGAAACTTGGCATAAAGAGGCTCAACATCCCTGGATATAGAGTTTCCAGGCAGGATAGAGAGGGGGATAAAAAAGGAGGGGGGCGTAGCATTATTGGTTAAAGAATCAATTACAGCTGTGAGGATGATATGCTAAATGAGTCATCAAATGAGGCCATATGGGTTGAGCTCAGAAATAAAAAAGAGGGAATCACACTACTAGGAGTGTACTATAGACCCCCAAATAGTGAAAAGGAGATAGAAGAACAAATATGTCCACAAATTTCTGAGTGAATAAACAATGGGGCAATGATATAATAAAAGCAAAATACTGCAGATGCTGCAAAACTGAAATAAATACAAGAAATGCTGGAAATACTCAGCAGGTCTGGCAGCATCTGTGGAGAGAGAAGCAGAGTTAACGTTTCAGGTCAGTGAACTTTCATCAGAATAGGGCAACAATAGTTGGGGATTTCAACTACCCAAATATCAGCTGGGATACAAACAGTGTGAAGGGCACAGAGGGCACAAAATTCTTGAACTGCATTCAAGAGAACTTTTTTAGCCAGCACATAACAAGCCCAATGAGAGGGGGCGCAATTCTAGATTTAGTCTTAGGAAATGAAGCTGGGCAAGTGGATGAAGTAGCAGTGGGTGACCATTTTGGAGATAGTGACCATAAAACAGTTAGATCTACCATTATTATGGAAAAGGACAAAGATAAAACAGGAGTGAAAGTTCTAAATTGGGGGAAGACAAATTTTACGAAGCTGATAAGTGATCTGGCGAAAGTGGACTGGATGCAGCTACTTGAAGGAAAATCAGTAGCAAACCAGTGGGAGGCATTTAAAAGCGAGATTCTACAGGCATAGTGTAGACATGTCTCCACAAAGAAAAAGGGTGGTACTGTCAAATCTAGAGCTCCCTGGTTATCTAGAAGCATACAGGGTAAGATAAAACAGAAAAAGAAAGCTTACGACGGTCACAAAAACTTAATACTTTAGAAAGCCTAGAGGAGTATAGAAAGTGCAGGGGTGAAGTAAAAAAGGAAATTAGGAAAACAAAGAGAGGACATGAAAAAATATTGGCAGATAAAATCAAGGAAAACCCAAAGATGTTTTATCAGTACATTAAGAGCAAGAGGATAACTAAGAAAAGGGTAGGGCCTATCGGAGATGTACAAGGGAACTTATGCATGGATGCAGAAGATGTGGGCAGAGTTCTTAATGAGTACTTTGTCTCTATCTTCACAAAGGAGAGGGATGATGTAGACATTGTAGTTAAAGAGAAGGAGTGTGAAATATTTGATACAATAAGCATAATGAGAGAAGAAGTACTAGAGGGTCTGACATCCTTGAATGTGGATAAATCAGCAGGGCGGATGGATTGTATCCCAGGCTGTTAAAGGAAGCCAGGGAGGAAATTGCGCATGCTCTAAGGATCATTTTCAAATCCTCACAAGATACAGGTGAGGTACCAGAGGATTGTAGATCTGCGAACATTGTATCATTGTTTAAAAAGGGTGTGAGGGATAGGCCAAATAGTTGCAGGCTGATCAGTCTGACCTCGGTGGTGGGCAAATTATTATAATTAATTCTGAGAGATAGGATAAATTGTCACTTAGAAAGGCATGGATTAATCAGGGATAGTCAGCATGGATTTGTTAAGGGAAGGTCATGCCTTACCAACTTAATTGAATTTTTGGAAGAAATAACAAGGAGGATTAATGATGGTAGTGCAGTGGATGTTGTCTACATGGATTTTAGTAAGACATTTGACAAGGTCCCACATGGCAGACTGGTCCAATAAGTAAAAGCCCATGGGATACGGGGGAATTGGCTCAATGACTGGAAACAAAGGGTAATGGTCGACAGATGTTTTTACGAATGGAAAGCGGTTTCCAGTGGTGTTCCACAGGGCTCAGTGTTGGGTCCCTTGCTGTTTGTGGTCTATATTAATGATTTGGACTTAAATGTGAGAGGCATGATTGGGAAATTTGCAGATGTCACAAAAATTGGCCACATAGTTGATAGTGAAGAGAATAGCTGTAGACTCCAGAATGATATCAATGGTGGGCAGAAAAGTGGCAAACGGAATTCAATCTGGAGAAGTGTGAGGTAATGCACTTGAGGAGGGCAAACAAAGCAAGGGAATACACAATAAACAGGAGGATATTCAGAGGGGTAGAGGAAGTGAGAGACCTTGGAGTGCATGTCCACAGGTCCCTGAAGGTGGCAGGACAGGTAGATAAAGTGATGAAGAAGGCATATAGAATGCTTTCCTTTATTGGCCGAGGTATAGGATAAAAAAGCAGAGATGTAATGCTGGAACAGGATAAAATGCTGGTAAGGCCACAGCTGCAGTATTGCGAACAGTTCTGCTCGCCACATTACAGGAAGGACATAATTGCTCTGGAGAAAGTACAGGGGAGATTTACAAGAATGTTGCCAGAGTTGGAAAATCGCAGCTATGAGGAAAGATTAGATAGGCTAGGGTTGTTTTCCTTAGAACAGAGCAGGTTGAAGGGTAACGTAATTGAGGTGTACAAAATTATGAGGGGCCTAAATAGAGTAGACAGGAAGGACCTGTTTCCCATAGCGGAGAGGTCAATTACCAGGTGGCATAGATTTAAGATGATTGGTTGGAGGATTAGAGGGGACATGAAGGAAAACTTTTTTAACCAGAGGGTGGTGGGTGTCTGGAATTCGCTGCCCGGATTGGTGGTGAGAGCAGAAACCCTCAACTTATTTAAAAGGTACTTGGACCTGCACCTGAAGTACTGTAACCTGCAAGGCAACGAACCAGGTGCTGGAAGGTGGGATTAGTTTGGGTGGCTAGTTTTTTCAGCTGGTGCAGACACGATGGGTTGAAAGGCTTCTTTCTGTGCCATAACTTTTCTATGGTTCTAAATTTCCTATTGGTCAGGCCCAGCCAGATCCTAGCCCTCCCTTCCTCGGAACCACTGCTGTGTGGCACATGGTCCACAAAGGCAAGGTGTACGAGATGCATGCCAGTTGATTTTTGCCGACTCACATGCGCTGCCTTGCAAAGATGAGCTTGCCTTGGGACCTTTCTGTTGCTACTCCCTTCTGAAGATGCACTAATACCCTCAGTACTCAACCTTGCACACAGCCCAGCACCCAAGACTACACCCAGCCTATCTTTGCACCCGAGATTGCACCCACCCCTGCCGAGGGCCAAGCACCACATGCTGACAATGGCCTCCACTCACCGCCCCCCACTTCCCTTATCCACTGCTACCCCCTGGCTGCCTTCCCATGATGGCACTGCCGCCAACATTAAACGACCAGGAATTTGAAGCTACATGATCCCTGTGCACTGTTGACGAAATTTAAAACACCCTATAAAATTTGCTTCAGTTCAATGCAAATACATTCTAATTAGCTGTTCACCAATTCAAATTACAGTCCCATGGTGGCACTGCCGCCTTGGAGCTTTCCCGGTGCTGACAAAATCCAGAATAGACGTCACGGCACCGGGTTTTCGGGTGAGTGCATCCACCCCGATATTTCAGACACCCATGCTGGCTGGACAAAATCCAGCCCACCATGTGCAGAATCTGCCTCTATGCTAACCTTTAAAGTATGTGCAGTGTCAGTCTCTGAGCTGATGGCTACAAGTGTCAAATTGAGTGATGATGTTTCTTCTTCATCAGTCTTGTCTTCTTCTGGGACTTCAGCCTCCTGCACCAGTGCCTGGCCAGGTGGCAGTTCTTGGGCATCTTAAAACATAAGGCACAAAGGCAGAGTTGGGGTGAGGGAAGGGGGGAAAGCAAGAGTTTCATCATTTACAGATGGACAACATATTTCAGGTTGACGATTAAGTGCGATGTGAGACAATGGATTAGGCAGGAACATACGGTCATCCTCTGTGGTTTCAGCCCTGTTGCTGACCACTGCCTCAATGATGGCTGTTACAATGATTGCCAGCACCATCTTCACCATGGGGGTAAGGATTTGCCCCTTGCCAGTTAAGTGCTGATGCCTCCTTTTATGGATTACCTTGTCCTGGAAGAGAGTTTGAAATATATCTGTGAGTGTGGCACAATATTTTTGGGTGATGTGTCTGCCACAGTTAAATAGCTAACAGTGTGTACAAGCTCTGTGAGATGTGAGTGTGAGTCTTGCAGCAGTGCTAAGTGCATAAGGGTGAGGTGAGGCTATGAATGTGTGGTATGAGTTGTAGTTGATAGAGACTGTCGGTAGGGGAGTGAAGAGGGTGTGGTGAATGGTGCAGTGTGAGGCTAGTGGTGTAAATGGTAGGACATGGCATATGAGGATACCTTCACTGATCTTGACCAGTCTTGTGAGATCATTAAACGTCTTGTGGCACTGAATCCAAGTCCTCAAGATTAGAGGGCTGGTATTGACCGCAAAGGCTACCTGCTGCCACTGCCTTCTCAATATCTGCCTGGAGGGCCTCCTGGCCCCCTGAAGGAAGAGGACCTCTCTACTCTCAACCTCCTGTACCAAGGCCTCCTACACTGCATTGGAGAATGCTAGGGCACACTCTGTAGTCTGTTGTGCCATTTTGCCATTTTCCTGCTCGTTGACTCTTTCATCATTTATAGCCCTGCTACAGCAAGAATGCACTTCACCTATAAGAGGTACAGGCTGAATTTACGTGATGCAGCCATTCAACAGCGCATTCAATGCTAGGCTGCATGCCACAATCATCATCATTAGCAGGCAACATGTAGCTTGCGAGCTGACTATTATTTGAACAGGCTGAGGTTAATTGTCTATCATGATCTCCAGATCCGATTTCGGGGCTATCCGATTGAGGCTCCTAGATTTTTGTCTTTAAAAATATCACAGAAAATTGAAATTTAAACACCAAAATGCTGAAACACAACAGAAGCTACAACACACAAATCAAGAAAATAGGGCTATTTTCCATTGTTTACTATTTATTTTAATTTATTTAAATTTTTCTAGCAATAAGTTAACATAATAAAAGAAACACCACCAACACTTCCATGGTGCTTCTCACCAGAACAGGAAATAGAGGAGCCCTGGACTTAAAGACCATAAAATTTGAGTGGGTTAGCCCCAGATGACTTGAGTTTAATTAGGGTGGAGCATATGAGATCGATGAAAGGACGATGCAGTGAGAGTGAGGTTAGCACCGCAGCCTCACAGCTCCAGCGACCCGGGTTCAATTCCGGGTACTGCTCTGCGTGGAGTTTGCAAGTTCTCCTTGTGTCTGTGTGGGTTTCCTCCGGATGCTCCGGTTTCCTCCCACATGCCAAAGACTTGCAGGTTGATAGGTAAATTGGCCATTAGAAATTGCCCCTAGTACAGGTAGGTGGTAGGGATAATATAGGGACAGGTGGGAATGTGGTAGGAATATGGAATTAGTATAGGATTAGTATAAACGGGTGGTTGATGGTCGGCACAGACTCTGTGGGCCGAAGGGCCTGTTTCAGTGCTGTATCTCTAAAAAAAAAATATAGGCAGGCAAAGTTGCAGAGGTGGCAGTAAGGGTGACAGAGCAGATGTTGAGTCTGAAGCTCAGCTGAGGGTCCAAAAGCAAGCTGAAGGTGTGCATTACTGGTTCATTATGAACAAGCATGAGGACTTGATGTCTAACAGACAATAGATAGCAGTATTAAGAGTCAAAGGTAGTGACAGAGAGATAAACCTAGATGCCATTGGCATACATATGGAAGAGAAGCACATACTTATGGATGCTGCTACTGAAGAATAACATGCAGGCTGGGAGAGCTGAATTCTGAGTACAAATTATTGTACTCTCATCACAGCCAGAAAATTAAGCAATTATTACCCAAGTGGGACACAATTTCACTTTATTAATTATAAAAGCACTTATAAATTATATAAGTGCAGAAAATGTTAACTTTACATATTTTATCAATTAGAATTAAGCAAAATGCAGCTTCTGGTCTTCAATTTTTCATTACAGTCCCAAAATACATCAGAAGATATAGCCTCCTGTTCAATCACATTTCTCCTCTCACTTTGTAATGCCACTAATAAAGAAAACCAAGTTACCTGCTTCATCGATCACTTTACATTCAGAAGTCAAGAATTCAAAGTTTCTGGTAGTAACTGGATTTTCACTGACAAACACTTTCTAATGCAGAAAAAAAGCAGAATAGAGAACTGAATTTTAGCCCAGGCTATTCCTTCCACAGATCACCTAAGAACCGCTTACTGGATTCTGCCCAACCAATTTAACTTCCTGAGGTGTGGTTCCGTAAAGTTTCTCCTTGTCCTTGCCTCCCCATAAAGGCAAGAAAAGCAAAATTCTGGTCCATCTGATGATATATTGTATTCTATGTTATTCACCCTTGACAGGTTTTCTTATCCACAGAAACTAACAACAAACTGCATTTATGTATAATTTTTAATGCAGTAAAATATTCCATAATGCTTCATGTTGGCAAAAGCCAAACCCAAGCTGTGGTGGTAGAAGCATCAAGGAAATGGGTAGGTTTTCAAGGGGATTTTTGACAGAGGACAGAGAGTTAGCAAAGCAGAGTGCTTGCAGGAGAGTATTCCACTGCCACTGAAAGTGAGGCAGTGAGAGGGCGAGTTGCAAATATGTCCAGAGTAGGAAGATCAACTGGCACACAGAGAATTAGCCCAAGCTGAGTTTCAAACAATACAGATATGGTGGAGTTATTTGTAAATGAAGCTAAATGTGTTGGGCTATGCGGAGCCAATGGAGGTTGCTAAAGACAGGGTTGATGGCAGCAGGTTGCTAACTATGTTATAGTAGCAGAGGGACTGGCAGATGTTGTAGAAAATGGGATAGAAACCTCAGGGTTGTAAAGCCTTGTGAAAATGGTGCGGTCATGGCCATGGCAGCAGGAATTGATGTGCAAGATGAGGCTGTATTTGCATAATGATAGGAGTACAAACAAATTCAGAGGAGAAAGGACTAGGGAAATTTAGGTGATGGTTAAAATCACCAAGGATAAGGAGTTGCTGGCTGCAAAGGCTACGGAGGAGAAGGGAGAAGATTTCAGAAAGAAAGACTTGCATTTATATCACACCTTTCATGACCACTGGATGTTTCAGAGTGCTTTACAGCCAACGAAGTACTTTTGAAGTGTAGTCACTGTTGTGATGTAGGAAACGTGGCAGCCAATTTGTGCACAGCGAGTTCCCACAAACAGCAATGTGATAATTACTAGGTAATCTGTTTCTATGGTGTTGATTGAGGGATAAATATTGGCCAGGAAGTGGGGAAAACTCACCTCGAGCAAGGAAGTTGCCAAGGGACTTGGGAGTGCAGCAGGTATTGAAGGAGATGTGGATGGGGTGATAGAGAATGAAGTTTTAAAGAAGATGCCAGAAACATATGGGGACAGTTTGAGAATGAACCTGGCAAAGGAAGCTTTTTTCCTCTTATGTGTAGTGAGGACATGGTGGAATATGTATTTGAGTGGATTGGGCTCAGTGAATGGGTAGTGTAAGAAGCTGTAATATTCTTGACTAACTTAATCTTACCTTAAGTGAAATTTATGGTTGAGATTTGCAAAAGCTATTCAACCCAGGAGGGCATCAAAAGTTCAGATAAAATGCCAAGTGCTTTTGCTTTAGACAATTGTCAGGCTCTTTTTTTTACCAATAAACAAAGCCACTGGTCTATAAAAAACAACACTTTCAAAGCTATTTAGCAAGAGGCCCAAGGGTCAGATAAAGGGTTAAAAAGCCAATAAACAGCCATACTTCAAAGCTGTGTTTTGCTGTGATGCAAAGTTAGAACTTTGAAGGAGAAACTGCATGTTTCAATAAGTCTGATAAGAAATGAAACTGGAAACAAAGAACGTGGAGACGTGATGTCTGTTCTGAGGAGGTTGTAAAACCCAACCATGGAGATTTTTTAAAATTAATAATTTCTTGGGATCTTGGCATTGTTAGCAAGGCCAGCATTTACTGCCCATCCCTATTGCCCTTGAGAAGGTGGTTGTGAGCTTTCTTCTTGAACCGTTGCTGTCCACCTTGTGTGGGAAAGGAATTGCAGGATTTGATCCAGAGACAGTGAAGGAATGGTGATATAGTTCCAAGTTAGGATGGTATGTGGCTTGGAGAGGAACTTGCAGGTGGTGGTGTTCCCATGCATCTGCTGCCCTTGTCCTTCCAGGTGGAAGAGGTCATGGCTTTGGAAGGTGCTGTAGAAGGAGGCGTGGTGAGTTGCTATGGTACACACTGCTGCCACTGTGCATCGGTGGTGGAAGGTGTGAATGTTTAAAGTGGTGGACAGGGTGCTGATCAAGCTGGCTGCTTTGTCCTGGATGGTGTTGAGCTTCCTAAGTGTTTATTGGAGCTGGACTCATCCAGGCAAGTGGAGAGTATCCCATCACATCCTGACTTGTACATTGTAGATGGTGGACAGGCTTTGGGGAATCAGGAGGTGAGTTACTTGCTGCAGAATCCCCAATCTCTGACCTGCTCTTGTAGCCACAGTATTTATATGGCTGCTCCAGTTAAGTTTCTGGTCAATGGTAACCCCCCCAGGATGTTGATAGTCGGGATTCAGTGATGGCAATACCATTGAATGCCAAGGGCAGATGGTTAGGTTCCCTCTTGTTGGAGATGGTCATTGTCTGGCATTTGTGTGGCGTGAATGTTATTTGTCATTTATAAGCCCAAGCCTGGATATTGTCCAGGTTTTGCTACATATGGACACTCTCATGAAAACCCTACATGTCAAATGGGAAATATTAATTTCATCAGTTGGAACCTTGCCTGAGACATTTGCTGGAAATTCTTACAAATAACCTTTTTAAAAAGTAAACTGGCAGCCAAGATGGCCACTGCAATTTGCATTTGAACCACCAAAAGATTAGACTGAAGACAACATGACTGACTCGACCGAGCCAGAACAATGGGGTGCTTACTGATTAAATTACCTGAAATAGCCTCAACAACACGGTTGTCAGTTGCCATCGACACCCATTGACTTTGAAAGAGCCAACCCCCATCAAGTCCAGAACCACCCTCTCTCTTTTTTGGCTTGCTACGTACTGGCTATGTTCCCCTCAATGTATTTTAAGAATCCTGCTTCCTCTGTGCCTTTCACACTAATTCTATCCTAGTTAATATTAGGGTACCTGATATCCCCTTCTAAAACTGCCCTATTGTTTTTGCACTTCTCAGAGATTTGCTTAAATATTTGCTCTTCTATCTGACTGTTTGGAGGTGTATAGTACACTCCCAGTAGTGTGATTGCCCCTTTTATGTTCTTCAGTTCAACCCATAGGCCTCATTTGATGATCCTTCTACCATATCATCCCTCCTCGCTGCTATAATAGTTTCTTTATTTAAAATTGAGAGCCCTGCCACCTTTCATAACCCTCTCCCTATCTTGTCTGAAAAATCCTGTAACCAGGAATGTTGAGCTGCCATTTCTGCCCTTCTATCAGCCATGTCTCAGTAATAGCTATAATATCATTACTCCCACATGTTAAACTGTGCTCTCAGCTCATCTGCCTTATTCCCTAGACTTCTTGGATTGAAGTATATATCATTTAGCACTGCCAAACTCCCTTGTTGTCTATTTTCTAGCCTTTGTTTCCTCTGCGTTCCAAACATGCTTACTAATTTTCTGCCTTTCATTTCCAACGTTTTTTCTCTCCCTTCTGAATCTACTCTCAGATTTGCATTCCCCTGCCAAGCTAATATAAATCCTCCCCAATAGCACTAACAAAACCCCTTGTGAGAATATTGTTCCTTGTCCTGTTGATGTGCAACCTGTCTGGCTTGTACAGGTCCCATCTCCCCCAGAAGCAATCTCAATGCCTGAGGAATCTAAAGTTCTCCCCCCACTGCCATCTCTCCAGCCACGTATCCATCACCTCTATCTTCCTATTTCTGTACTCACTGGCACGTGGCACCAGGAGTAATCTGGAGATTACTACTTTTGAGGCTCTGCTTTTCAATCTCTCTCCTAGTTCCCTAAACTCAACTTTCAGGACCTCATCCCTCTTTCTGCCTATGTCATTGGTGCCGATATGGCTCTTGCTGTTCACCCTTTCTCCTCAGAATGTCCTGTAGCCGCTGAGCGACATCCTTAATCCTGGCACCAAGGGGGCAACATACCATCCTGGATTCATGTCCATGGCCGTAGAAGCACTGGTCTGTTCCCCTCACTATTGAATCCCCTGCCAATATTGCTGTTCCCTATTCTTCCTCTACCACTGTGCAGCTGAGCCACCCATGGTGCCATGAACTTGGCTCTGCTTTCACTTCCCAGAAAAACCATCACTCTCACCAGTATTCATAACTGGGATCCCTACCCTGCCTGCCTGGTCCTTGTTGTCCTTCTGGTGGTCACCCATTCCTTCTCTACATGCTGCAGGGTGACCACCTCCTGAATCATGCGAAACCTGGAGCTTGAGCTTCTCTAGCTGGTGACATTTCCTTTGCATGTGGCCATCCAGGCCATGAGAAGCATTCAGGATTTCCCACTTGGCACAGAATATGCATTCCATGGGGTTGAGGTTCCCTGCTACGCCTTTATTTTCTGGACTATTATCTAGAAACATTTACCAGCTGCTCAATAGGTCTCGCTGTCTCCCACTCTCTCACTGGGACAGCTGCTTGTCTTGTAAAAGACCAGAACAGCACCTCCTCCTTCTCTGAACCGAATTCCCTCAGTCACCAAATTTCTCGAGTTAAGTACTCTGTTGAAGCAGTACTCCATTGAGCTGGACTCCATGTTATTTCCTACTATGTTGCCTAACCTATTTACCAAATCTAATAAAGACATTAGTGTCTAATTTGGGCTTTGAGTGTTGTCTCATTATTTCCCGTAATTCTCGTATCCAAACTGTACAGTAACCTGTCAAGGGGAGAAGTTAACATTTTAGAGTAGGTGTCAATGGCAGTAAGCCAAAAGTAGATTCATCCAAGGTTATTTTCTAGATGCTGAGACACTTATTCACAAGAGAACAGACATTTTGATGGGTAATGTGAAATAGATAGGTGGTAAGGAAATCTGCAGATAAGTACTCAATCATACCTATGTACATATCCTTAAATCTTGCATTCAGTTCTTCACAAGGTAATTGCCCAGCTCCTTTTAAAAGTTATTAAGGGAAATTGTATTGGCTGCATTTGCTCAGAGTTGTCTGACATATCTAATACTCTAAGGAGAAACAAAAGTTATTGCTTAACCCAATGCTGATTTTATACTCATGCCCTCACTCTACACTTACAGTCCAAACTAAATAACATGGTTCCAGGTACATGATCTTTTCCTTTCAGACCTGGATCATACCTCTTTAACAAACTTCTTTCCCCAACAAAAACAAGTCTATCTCAGAGTCTTTCTTCTTAGCTTAGAATCAAAATCCTCTTAACAGCCTAGTCACTCTCTTCTGAACATGTTCAAATCTACCAATGTTCTTTTGAAGGCAGGGGTGTTCAAATATGCACACAAATTCCAAATGAGGTATCACTGACGATCTTTGCGAAGTTAGAATAACTTGTTTTGAATTATAAAGGTAAATATTGTGAGGCTCCACTTCAAAATTTATCCTACAGTCAAATGGCCTTGGGATATATCCCATTACTTCATTACCCTTTGTTGATACAGTTCACATTGACTCATTACTTTCAGTGAACAGTCACAAATAACACCCAAATCCAAATTATCTGATTTTGCTGGATGCAGAACAAGTGTAACTCTTATGTTTGGTTTATTTGGCAGATGCTGTCAGATGTTTTAAAATGATGGAAAACATACCTCTCCACTGCATTCCAAAGCAAGATGTGACCTAGAAAACAAACATAATTTAAAATGGAAGTAAGACCATTAGCTGAATCGTACGTTTGTACACAAATATTCACAAAGGACTGCAAGAACAGCAGTAATGGATAAAACTGCACTGATAACGTGATTGTTATTTAAAAATAAGCTCACTGGATTGAGTATCTGTCCAAGAATACATATTCATCTTTAAATTAATTGGAAACAATGCCTATTGTTTAATTCCAAGAAGAAAACTTGCTTACACTAGCTAACACAACAGAAAATTAATACCTCAGTATGCTTTAACATACAGCTTATTTCCAGCTCTAGGGATTTTTGGATTCCTCGTGACATTTCAGCTCATGCATTGAGATGCAGAAAATTTCTCTTTATATGACCGTAATAATGCTGCCGAGATGTCAAAGTAGCTTTATTACTATTGCCATGTATATTGTATTGTATATATCCACATGCACATGTGCATACATTCACACCTTAAAACTATTCTAAATCAAAATATAGACAACTATTTGCTATTGTTACAATCAGGTGAGGAGGGGTTGAAGGGCTCCCCTCTTTTCCCTCTCCTTATTTGCCCACAACAGGTTTATTTCTTTTTAAATGGATAACTTGCCAATTCAGTGAGTGTTTAACTGTTTACGCGCAATTATTATAAAAAGAACCAATCGGACAAGTTTTCTTGAGTTTAACAAAGAAAGAGGTTAGCTTTATTGGACTTAAACTGATCTATGTAACAGAATAAAATACACTCCAAATTTCACATACACACACACAAATAGGTTACAGAGTGGGGAAGGATAGATTGGTTGAGTTCAAGTCCAGAGAAATTAAAGGAATATACAGCCTTGAACATATTCCATGACCCAGCCTCCAATGCTGTTTGGGGAAGAGAATTTCAAAGATTAACAACCCTCTGAAAGAAGTTCCTCCTCATCTCTGATTTAAATGGGAGATGCCTTATTTTGAAACTGTGTTCCCTAGTTCTAGATTCCCCCACAAGGGGAAACATCCTCTCACCATCTACCCTGTCAAGCCCCCTAATCTAATATGTTTCAATAAGATCACCTCTCATTCTTCTAAACTCCAATGAGTATAGTCCCAACCTGATCAACCTTTCCTCATAAGACAACCCCTTCATCCCAGGAATCAGCCTAATGAACCTACTCTGAACTGCTTCCAATGCAAGTATATCCCTCACGTAAGTGAGTGCATGAATCACAAAAGGTTAGTAGGCAGGTACAGCACGTAATTTGGAAAGCTAATAGAATGTTACCTTTTGTCATGAGGGGAATTGAATACAAAAGTAGGGAGGTTTTGCTTAGTTATACAGGGCATTGGTGAGACCACATCTGGAATACTGTGTACAAGCTGTATGTTAAAGCATACTGAGGTATTAATTTTCTGTTGTGTTAGCTAGTGTAAGCAAGTTTTCTTCTTGGAATTAAACAATAGGCATTGTTTCCAATTACTGGTCTCCTAATTTAGGGAAGGATCTAAATGCATTGGAGGCAGTACAGAGAAGGTTTACTAGACTAATACCTGGAATGGGTGGGCTGTCCTCCGAGGAAAGATTGGACAGGCTAGGCTTGTATCTGCTGGAATTTAGAAGAGTAAGAGGCGACTTGATTGAAACATATAAGATCCCAAGGGGACTTGCCAGGGTGAATATGGAAAGGATGTTTCTCTTGTGGGAGAATCTAAAACTAGGGGTCACTGTTTAAAAATAAGGGGTCGCTTGTTTAAGACAGAGATGAGGAGAATTTTTTCTCTCAGAGGGTCGTGAGTCTTTTCATTAAAAGGCGGTGGAAGCAGAGTCTTTAAATATTTTTCAGGCAGAGGTAGATAGATTCTTGATAAGCAAGCGGTGGGAGGTGATAGGTGGAAATGTGGAGTAATCAGTTCAGCCATGAACTTATTGAATGGTGGAGTAGGCTCGATGGGCTGAATGGCCTACTCCTGCACCTAATTTGTATGTTTGTATGTAAGGAGACCAAAACTGTATGCAGTACTCTAGGTACGGTCTCACCAATGCCCTGTTCAGTTGTAGCAAGACTTCCCTACTTTTATACTCCATTCCCCTTGCAATAAAGGCCAACATTCCATTTGCCTTCCTAATTACTTGCTATACCTGCATGCTAATGTTTTGTGATTCATGTACAAGGACACCCAGATCCCTCTGTACTGTAGCATTCTGCTTTTCTATTCTTCCCGCCAAAGTGGACAAGACAACCTCACATTTTCCCGCATTATTCTCCATCTGCCAAATTTTTGCCCAGTCTTTTAACCTATCTGTATCTCTTTGCCAACACTTTGGGCTGGATTTTCTTCTCCCACTGCTGGGAGCAGGCAGCGGGCAAAAATAATGCCAGGCCGTGTGCCGTCATACCACGGTGGCTCAGGATAATGAGCCAGTCGGGTGGCCTCCCAACCCCCACCAATCACATGGAGGGGGCGGTGTCGCCAATGCAGGCAATGGCATCAGCTGCCTGTGCGCAGGAGCTGACGCCATTTTTAAAGGGCAGCCAGCCCTGCAGGGTCATTTAAATTTTTAAAGGGCTACCCCCCCCACCCCCCCCCACAAAGTACTGCTGTTAAATTTATCACCCCTTTCCCCCCTCAATAACAGTTAAATGCAACATTCGCCCTCTCTCCCTGCTCCCCCCACCAAACACTTACCTTCAACACTTGTCCTTCCCCCCTCATCAAAGTGCAGAGGTCTCCCCTTCCCACTCTCCCCTACACTAGTAATTTGCATTACTGCCCAATTCCCCATCTCCCCACTGCACTAGAAATCATAAGTTCCCCACCTCCCCACCACTATTGTGTCTACTTTCCCTGGATGGGAAAGTGAAGGGGCTTGAGTGCTGGCTACCGCTCGGAAGATTGCGGCCTGAAGGTAAGATCGCTGTTGATTTTATTTAAATATATTCATTTCATTAATTTAAATATGTTAATCTGGGTCCCATCGCCCAGCAGTGGGGGAGGCTGCTACAGAGCCCCGTCCCCGCCATGAAAATTAGGCCCGACACTCCCAGTGTCGGGCTCCATGGCGGGCCACTGCCAGAACAATCTTCCGGCCCCCCCGACCATGGAGCCCGACACGGGAGCTCAGTAAAATCTAGGCCTTTGTGTCTTCCTCACAACTTGCTTTCCTATCTTTGTATTGTCCATAAATTTGGCTACAATACATTCGGTCCCGTCATTCAAGTCATTAATATAGCTTGTGAATAGTTGAGGCCCCAGCACTGATCCCTTAGCGTTACACTAATTACAGTTTGCCAACCTGAAAATACCCCATTCAACTGAACTCTCTGTTTCTTGTTAGTTAGCCAATCCTCTGGCCATGCTAATATATTACCCCCAACACCATGAGCTCTTATCTTGTGCAGTAACCTTTTATGTAGCACCTCATCGAATGCCTTTTGGAAATCCAAATGCACTATATCTATTGGTTCCTTTTCATCCAGCCTGCTTGTTACATCCTCAAAGGACTCTAGTCAATTTGTCAAACACGATTGCTCTTTCATAAAACCATGTTGACTCTGCCTGATTGCATTCTGATTTTCTAAATGTCCTGCTACTACTGCCTTAATAATGGATTCTATCATTTTCCCAATGACAGATGTTAGGCTAACTGGCCTATAGTTTCCTGCTTTCTGTTCCCCCCCGCTTTCTTGAATAGAGGTCTTACATTTGCGATTTTTCAATCCACTGGGACCTTTCCAGAATCTAGAGAATTTTGGAAGGTTACAACTAATGCATCCACTATCTCTGCAGCTACTTCTTTTAAGAACATCTTTTAAGATGCAGGCCATCAGCTCCAGGGGACTTGGTTAGTCTTTAGTCCTATTAGTTTTCCATGTATTTTTTCCCTCTAGTGATAGTGATTGTTTTAAGTTCCTCCCTTCCTTTTGCCTCTTGAATTTCTACTATTCTTGAGATGCTTTTTGTGTCTTCTACTGTGAAGACAGATACAAAATACTTGTTCAAAGTATCCGCCATTTCCTTGTTTCCCATTATCAATTACCCAGTCTCATCCTCTACCGGACCAACCCTTACTTTAGCTACTCTGTTTCTTTTTATACATTTGTAGAAACTTTTACTGTCTGCTTTCATAGTTCTTGCTAGTTTACTCTCAGACTCTAATTTCTCCCTTTTTTAGTCATTCTTTGCTGGTTTCTAAAATCTTCCCAATCTTCATGCCTGTTGCTAAGCTTTACAACATTGTACATCTTAACTTTCAATTTGATACCATCCTTAATTTCCTTAGTTAACCACAGATGGTGCAACCTTCTCATAGAGTCTTTCTTTCTCAATGGAATATATCTTTGTTGAGAGCTATGAAATATCCCCTTAAATGTCTGCTTCTCTACTGTCTTACCTTTTAATTTATTTTCCCTGTACACTTTAGCCAACTCTGTCTACATACCAAAATAAAAGCAAAATACTGCGGATGTTGGAAATCTGAAATAAAAACAAGAAACGCTGGAAATACTCAACAGGTCTGGCAGCATCTGTGGAGAGAGAAGCAGAGTTAACGTTTCAGGTCAGTGACCCTTGTTTTTATTTCTGTCTTCATACCCTTGTAATTGTCTTTATTTCAGTTTAAGATACTCATTTCAGACCAAAATTTCTCACCTTTGAAATGAATGTGAAATTCTATCATGTTATGATCACTGTTGCCTAGAGGATCCTTTACAGGGAGGTCATTTATTAATCCTGTCTCATTACACATTACCAGGTCTAAAATAGGCTGCTCCTGAGTTGGTTCCAGAATGTATTGTTCTAAGAAACTGTCTCAACTGCTGTCCATGAACTCATCCTCCAGGCTGCCTTTGCCAATTTGATTAGTCCAATCTATATGAAGATGAAAATTGTCCACGATTATTGCAGCACCTTTCCTACAAGCCCCCATTATTTCTTGACTTATAGCTGGTCCTACATTGTAGCTACTTTAGGGGGCCTATAAACTACTTCCAGCAGTGGCTTCTTTCCTTTGCTATTTCTTATCTCCATCCAAACTGATTCTACATCTTCATCTTCCGAACCAAGATCATTTCTCGCTATTGTACTGATCTCATCCTTTATTAATAGAGTTACCCTACCTCCTTTTTCTTTCAAAAATGTCCAATACCCTTGAATATTTAGTTCCCAGCATTGGTCCCCTTGCAACCATGTCTCTATAATGACTATCATACCTTGCCCATTTATTTCTATTTGTGCTATCAATTCATCCATCTTGTTATAAATGCTGCAGGCATTCAGATAAAGAGTCTTTAATTCAGACTTTTTCCCTTTTTTCCCTAGTCTGACCTTATTTGGTGGTGCACTCTTATGTCTGTATGCTCTGTCCTTTCCTGTCGCACTCTGGCTATCATTACCTGAATTGTTACCCTGCACTATTGCCTTGTCCTTTCTCGTTAACTTTCTAAGTTTCCCCTCACCTGAACCCTCCCCCCTACTATTTTGTTTAAAGCCCAGTCTACAGCCTTAGTTATACAATTCGCCGGGACACTGGTTCCAGCGTGATTCAAGTGAAAACCCGTCCCAACAGTACAACTCCCTCTTCCCCCAATAATGGCACCAGTGCCCCATGAATCAAAACCATTTCTCCCACACCAATCTTTGAGCCATGCGTTCAACTCTCTGATCTTATTTACCCCATTCCAATTTGCTCGTGGCTCAGGTAGTAACCCAGAAATTATTACTTTACAGTTCTGTTTTTTAATTTAGCCCCTAGCTGCTCATACCCCCTCAGCAGAAGCTCCTTTTTTGTACCCACATGGACCATGACAACTGGATCCTTCCCCACTCACTCCAAGTTCCTCTCCAGGCCTGAGGAGATGTCCTTAACCCTGGCACCGTGCAGGCAGCACAGCCTTCGGGACTCATGCTCTTGGCTGCAGAGAACAGCATCTATCCCCTAACTGTACGGTTCCCTACTACAAATCCATTCCTTTTTATTCCCCACACTTGAATGGCCCCCTGTGCCATGGTAGGGATTCAATTTGCTCATCCTCCTTATAGTCCCTTCTCTTGTCCACACGAGCTGCAAGAACTTCAAACATGTTGGACAAGTGCAAGGGATGAGGCTCCTCCATTGCTACCTGCTGGATCCCCATACATGCCTCACTTGTAGTCACACCGTCCTGTCCCTGAAGACAGACCAAATCTGAAGTACCTAGCCTAAGGAGTGTGACTATCTCCCGGAACAAAGTGTCCAGGTAACTTTCCCCCTCCCCGATGCATTGCAGTGTCCAAATCTCAGACTCCAGCTCATCAACTCTGAGCTGAAGTTCCTCAAGCTGCAGACACTAACTGCAGATGTAATTGCAGTGGATCACACTGGTGTCCACTAGCTTCCACATGCTACAGCTGCAACACATCACCTGCCTTGCCATCTTTGTTGTGTTTTATTTAATTAATTAGGTTTCAAGTTTAGAAATATCACTGTTAATTTGTATATCTATTCAGAAGTTTAACAAGTTAAGCTACAGATTTAATACAATACTTATATTTCCCCAGTACCAGCTTAAAATACTACCCCAGTTTAGAAAGGAGAAAAAAAAAATTAAAACTCACCAACCTGCTCACCTAATTAATACCTCCAGACTTCAGCTCTCACTCTTAAATCAGATGCAGAAATGGACAGCCTGCGAGGCTACCTTGAAAAGCATTCCTTCTGTCAAAGAGTGCTATCACTACATCACAGGTGAGTGCCAACTGCCTGGAAGGCACTTCACCTGGCCAGCACTTTATTTTATTTAGAGATACAGCACTGAAACAGGCCCTTTGGCCCACCGAGACATGCTGACCAACAACAACCCATTTATACTAATCCTACATTAATCCCATATTCCCTACCACATCCCCACCACCTACCTACACTAGGGGCAATTTACAATGGCCAATTTACCTATCAACCTGCAAGTCTTTGGCTGTGGGAGGAAACCGGAGCACCCAGCGGAAACCCACGCAGTCATAGGGAGAACTTGCAAACTCCGCACAGGCAGTACCCAGAACTGAACCTGAGTCGCTGGAGCTGTGAGGCTGCGGTGCTAACCACAGCACCACTGTGCCGCCCTTCATCCACCCTCAGCTGCATTTCCCTAGCGCCAGCCTTCAGAGTGGCATGGGAGCAGCTTATGCAGCAACACTGGCCCCTCTTTGCTGAGGGTCTAGGGCAGGGAGCTTTCCACTGCAACATGTTCCAGCTTCAGCTGGTCTAACAGAGGGTCTAAATGCAGAGGACCAGCTATCCCAAAATGTGCTAGGACCAGTGCCTCATGAGGCTCAGCATGTAGCGGCAGGTCACTGACATCTTCATCCTCATGGTTCAAGACCACCTTCACAGTGGGTCAGGCAGGCATGCATTGCCAGTGCCTGACAAGATGCAGGTCACTGGAAGCCCACACCCACTGCATCCCACAACCCTTGTCCCAAACACAAAAGCAAAGTACAGTGGATCTTGGAAGTCTGAAATAAAAACAGAAAATGCTGGAAATACTCAGCAGGTCAGGCAGCATCTGTGCACAGAGAAACAGAGTTGACGTTTCAGGTCTGTGACCTTTCATCAGAACTACCAACTGCCACATCTCTGACTCCTACCAACTTGTGTGATCTCTCTTGCAAGGAGAGAAAGCCGGGAGGTGGAAGTGTTAGGAATGGCTTGTGTTCAGAGGAGTGAAGAACACCATTTGTGTATGATGACTGTGAGACATGGATGCAAGAGGGCAGAAGGCTAAGGGTCATTGTGAGTGTTGGCATCTCAGATGGGCATGTAGGCTGCCTGCAAAGAGAGGAATGATTGGAGTTGCAAGGTGGTATTCTGTGCAGGAAAATGCCGTGCAAGTAAGAGTGTGGGGCTTGGCACCTGACAGTGTTATGCCATTCACCTGTCATGCCCTCCTGAAGTCCTGGATCCTTCTGGTCCACTGCCTCCATGTTAGAGGGGCCACACTGCTGCTGCTCACTTCACTTCTAACCATGCCTGCTTGGTGGAAGAAGGTGCCCTCGGCCTCCTGCCCTCAGGAGAGCTCACCTCACTGCAGCTCCTCAGCTCACATAGGTGAACCTCCATGTAAGAGTGGGAGACCTGAGGGGCAGCCTTTCCAGGTAGCCTTACCATTCCTGTAGGTTGCTGCAACCTAAAAAGTCCAAATCGTGGTGAGGTTCTCTGAAGCATACCATGATCTCTTTCATTAGAAATCCCTCCTCTTACAATTGGTTATGTCATCCCCCCTCACCTTCCCCAGTTGGTCAAGAAGCCTGGAGGCGGACTCTTAATTGTTTTGCTCTAGTAAAGAGCATGCTGGAGGCCTGCAACTCCACTGATTGGGTGTGCGACCTGAAAATAGTCCGATGTCCAAAAACAAACTAAGTCAGGAAAATTCAGTCTATTGTTTCTAACAGTTGACAAAGGGTAACATTGAAAATGTAACACTTTTTTCAAGTGTGAAAACTCTTTACAATTGATATCAAAGGCATTTATGTAACTTATCACTTTTTTGGATGCTGATATGGATCCCTGGAAGCTGGTGCTTTTTAGTACCTGGTTATACGTGCTACCATGACTTCCAGTTGGATCTTTTACCATTTCAATAATAGTCCCAGATTTTTAAGCCTGCCACTAATGTTTGAACACGTTTCCCCCTCACCAATTTTCTCCACTTTACTACTGAAGGCCTTGAATCTTTACTGGGATATGATTCAATGGACACCTACCACTGTTTGAAATCTTGCCCAATTGGTCATTATGCAGGTGTCAGCTTTGACACTGAGCATCAGTAAGCAATTAATCTTTGAGGAGCATCACAGTCAATCGATTCTCAATCAATATTTACCCACACAGGAAGGAGTGCTGAGGTCAACAGTATTACTCCCATCCTGCTGGCTGAGATCAGCAAACCAAGCTGAGGCAGGGTCAAATCTGTGACCTTCCTGATCTATACCAGGCATTTTCGACCTGCTCGGCAACTTGCTGACAAAAGGTGCTGAGCCCTCAGAAGGATGTCGATTAAATTCACAAGTACTACTGCAATGGCCCCACAGGCACTATTAAACAACGCATCATGGCTATTTATTTTAAAAATATTTTTAGGAAATTTTTTAGGTCTTAGGAAAACAATTGCGCTGAAATCTTATGTTGCTTACATTTACTACAGATTTTAAAATAATTCTCAAATTATAAAGTCATTTACGGCATAGAAGGAGGCCATTTAGCCCATCGGGTTCATGCCAGCTCTCCAGTCAATCCCATTCCCCCACTAAATCCCCGTAGCTTGCAAGTTTATTTCCTTCAAGTGACCATCCAATTTCCTTTTGAATTAATTCTGTAAATTCAGATTCTGAAACTTTGCAATCACGAAGCTCATTAAAAAAACTATCACTAACATCTGGGGACTTGTGTCAAAATTGGGAGAGCTGTCCAACAGCCTAGTCCAGCAACAGCCTGACATAGTCATAGTCACCGAATCATATCTTTCAGCCAACATAGCCGACTCCTCCATCACTATCCCTGGGTATGTCCTGTCCCACTGGCAGGACAGATCCAATAGAGATGGTAGCACAGTGCTATACAGTCAGGAGGGATTGGCTCTGGGAGTCCTCAACATTGACTGCGGATCCCATGAAGATTCATAGAATCAGGTCAAACATGGTCTAGGAAGCTTCCTGTCGATTACCAAATACAGCTCTCCCTCAGCAGATGACTCGGTACTCCCATGTTCAACACCACTTGGAAGAAGCATTGAGGAAAGCAAGTAAAGGCCGACTCACCGACCCAAACCTGATGGGACCCGACGGCGTGTGTCGGGTTCGGGTTGGGTCGGGGCGCACGACTGGGTCTGGCATTCAGGTTCGGCTCGGGTCGGGCCGGGTCAGACCCGCCCTATCATGACCTCAGGCAAGTGGCTGCAATTTTAATTTAATTTTTGGACTAGAAAGGTGGTGTTGTTACAGTTATTTTAAGCTTGTGCAGATCAGCAACAAAGTGAAAAACGGAAGGTAGGTTATCTGATGGTCGGGTCGGTTCAGGCATGGGAAAAAAATGGAAGGGCTCGGGCCGGCTCGGGGTCGGATGTGGTTCTGTCGGGCTCGGGTCGGGTTTCGTTTGCAGACCAAAGCCGGCCTTTAAAAGCACGGGCACAGAATGTACTCTGGTTGGGGGACTTCAATGTCCATCACCAAGTGGCTCAGTAGCACCACTACTGATGAAGCTGGCCGAGTCCTGAAGGATATATCTGGCAGACTGGCACTGAGGCTAACACGAGGGTAAAACTTACTTGACCACCTCCTCGCCAGTCTACTTGTTGTAGGTGCACTTGTCCATGACAGCATTGGTAGGACTGATCACTGCTGCACAGTCCTTATGAAAACAAAGTGTCATCTTCACACTGAGGATACCCCTCCATCGTGTTCTGTGGCACTACCACCATGCTAAACTGGATAAATTTAGAACAGATCTAGCAGCTCAAAACTTGGGATCCATGAGATGCTGTGGGCCATCAGTTGCAGCAGAATTGTACTTCATGACAATCTGTAACCTCATGGAACTGCATACCACTTACTGTACGATTACCATCAAGGCAGGGGACAACCCTTTTTCACTGAGGACTGTAAAGCAGCATTCCAGGAGCAGCACAATGCATACTTAAATATGAGGTGCCAATCTGGTGAAGCTACAACACATGCATGCTAAACAGCAGAAGCAGCAGGCTAAAGGCAGACCAAAGCAAATTCCGCAACCAACGGATCAGATGGAAGCAACACCAAAATACCGTGCATGCTAGAAATCTGAAACAAAAATAGAAAATGCTGCAAATACTCAGCATGTCAGGTAGCATCTGAGGAGAGAAAAACAGAGTTAAAGTTTCTGTGGCGTTACGACCAGGTGAGAAAGGGGTCTAGGCTTCCCTCTCAGCCTTCACCTGGTCTTACCGTAACAGGGTTTAATTTTAAACACACTTTTTTTAGCTCCCCCTTGGTGAATCCTTGTTCACCGCTTTCCAATTATAAGGCAAATAAACTAGCCAGACAGGTTTTCTTGGGTTTAAAGAAACAAGGTTGAACTTTATTAAACTTAAACTCTAATTCGGTTTACGCCTACAGATACGCGACGACAGTAGCATGAATATGCGATACACACATGCAGACAGAGACAGAAAAGGGCAGAAGAAATAAAGTGGAAAAGTTTGAGGCAATAGCTGAAGATGCTTTTGGTTACTGTCCTTCGAACTCGCTGTAAAGTCCTTGATTGTAGGTAGGTCTTGCTTTTCGTTGGGGCCCAGTATTCTTCTTAAACCTTGTTCAAGGTAGGACAGTTGCTCTCTTGAAGTTCATGTGTCCTCAGTGGGTCCAGAGGCTTGTGAGAAAGAGATGGGAGCAGACAGGAGAGGTCTTCTCACTCCAGGAGCAAACAGACACTCTGAGTTCAAACTCTTTGTACAATTCAGAAAAACCCAGGTTGCCAAGCAGGTTTGACTAGCTGGTCTGACCATGTCTGTTTGTGGTTTCTCATGTCTTAGCCTACTCTGGAATGTCTCTTCTTACACACAATACCTGGTTCTCAACGTCCATTGTGGGTTAAATTGGAGCAGGGAATAGCTTCTTTGTCCCTTCAAGCACTGGTAGTTAGCATGCAGATGTTTTTTCCAACCACGTCTGATCTGTTTAACAAGTCATTTCCTCACTCCAGCAACAGTTTAAAATCAATGTTCATATGATAACATTAATATGCCTCATTCTTGGCAGGTGGGGGGGGGGGGGGTCATGTGCATGACAGTAGCTTTTCATCAGAACTGTTCAAAGTTAGAAATGTCATAGGTTTGGAGCAAGTGAAGTGGGTGGGTGGGGGTGGTTGCTGGTGGAAGAACAACAAAAAGGAAGGTCTGTGATTGGGTAGAGGACAGGAGAGATTAAATGACAAAAAGTGTCATGGTACAAAGCCAAAGGGAGTGGTAATGGAACGAATAAAGAAACAAAAGATGTGTCTGAATGAGGCGTAAATGGCAGGATAGCAGCTGTCCAAACATAAAGTGAAAGGATTAAGAAAGAAAGAAAGAAAGAAAGAAAGAAAGAAAGAAAGAAAGAAAGAAAGAAAGAGGAAACGAACCAGTAAAAGAAAACAACAAAGGAAAAAAATGGGGGCAGAGGTTATGATCTAAAATTATTGAACTCAATGTTAAGTCTGGAAGGCTGTAAAGTCCCTGTAGAAAGATGCGGTGCTGTTCCTCGAGCTTGAGTTGAGCCTCATTGGAACACTGTAACAGGCCAAGGACAGAAAGGTCAGAGTGGGAACAAGATGGAGAATTAAAATGACATGCGACAGGAAGCTCAGGGTCACACTTGCAGAATGAATGGAGCTGTTCCACAAAGCTCCCACTCTGACCTTTACTTTGTTTTTGGATGGCTGCTTTGTATTCTTACCACATCCAGTTGTAAATGGTGGTTGTGAATTAAACAATTAACGAAAGGAGGAGGCTCCAGGAACATCCCATCCTAAATGATAATGGAGCCCAGCACCAAAGTGCAATATACAAGGCTGAAGCATTTAGGATCATAGGTACAGGAGGAGGCCATTTAGCCCCTCAAGCCTGTTCTGCTATTCAATAAGATTACGCCGGATCTGTAATCTAACTCCAACTTTGCTCCATATCCCTTAATATCTTTCGCAAACAAAAGTCTATCAGATCTCAGTTTTAAAATTAATAATTGATCTAGCATCAATTACCATTTGCAGAGGGGAATTTCAAACTTCTACCATCTTGTGGGTGTAGAAACATTTCCTAATTTCACTCCTGAAAGGTCTCCTGAAAGGTCTGGCTCTAACTTTTAAACTATGCCCCCAGTCCAAGATTTCCCAACTAGAGAAATAGTTTTTCCTAATCTACCCTATTTGTTCCCTTAATATCTTGTAAACTTTGATCAATTACCCTTTAACCTTCTAAGTTCCAGGGAATACAACCATAGTTTATTTAATTTTTCCATGTAGCTTAACCCTTGGGGCTGAATCTTCAAGACATTGAAAATTTTTGGTAAGCGGGACCATTTTTAGGTCCCGACGTCGTTTGCAGCAACAGCATGCCTCCCAGGATAAATTTTACAGGAGGCTCCCTCTTAAGAGGCCGCCTCCAAGAACAGGTTGTGGAAGCACAAGAGTGAGCCAGCTCTTGAGACTGCAAAGCTAGCTGGCAGCCTTCATTGTATATGCAGTGAGAGTGCTGCTGCTGTACAGGAGGCACGAGAGGGCTGGACAAAATGGAGGAGCGAAACAGCTGGAGGCAACGACTGCCACTTCCTCACCCACCAGCATTATTCGTCACTGCAGTGTCTAGGATATTGGAAGCAAATTGCAAGCCTCTGCCTGCAGGGGACCTCAGGCTTTCTGATTTGTATCTTTAGGTGGTAGATTTAATTTATTTGTCATGGCGCTCCAATCTCCCACTTGCATGTGCCTCCTGTTACCTGACAAGCTGCAGACACAGCGGGGATCCAGTGTGATGCTGGTAAAATCTCATTTGCACTGGAAAATTGCTGCTAACAGGTTGCTGATGAAGCTTAATTAGCTTCCCATTGCTGCCAGTAGGTTGCCATCACTGCACTGAAGTCCCCTCTGGGAAAAGCACAAGGAGGCAGGAATGCATCACGGGAACTGGCACAACCTCTTTCTCTACAATTTTTCTGGCCCCCGGCTTCGACCCACACTTCCGAGCTCCTGAGAAAACTGCCCCCATGGAGTCCAGGCATGGTCTAACAAGGGCTTTGTATAACTGAAGCATGACTTCTACCCCTCGGTTTGCAACAACTTCATTGAGTGGATGATCCAACTCGGCCACCTGGTGAGGTCTCCACCATCACAGATGCCAATCTTCAGCCAATTCAGTTCAGTCCATGTGATATCAAGAAACAGCTGAGTACACTGGATACGACAAAGGTTATGGGCCTCGACACCAACCAGATGTAGTGCTGAAGACCTTTGCTCCACAACTAGCTGTGCCCCTAGCCAAGCTGTTCCAGTACAGCTATGACACTGGTATCTAGCCAACAACATAGAAAATTGCCCAGGTATGTCCTGAGCACAAAAAGCAAAACAAATCAAATCTGGCCAATTACTGCCCTATCAGTCTACTCTCAAATCATCAGCAAAGTGATGGAAGGTATCGTCAACAGTGCTATCAAGTGGCACTTACTCAGCAATAACTTGCTCACCGATGTTCAGTTTAGGTTCTACCAAGACCACTCAGCTCCTGACCTCATTACAGTCTTGGTCTAATCATGGATAAAAGAGCTGAATTTTAGAGGTGAAGTGAGAGTGACTGCCCTGCATATCAAGGCAGCATTTGACCGAGTGTGGCATCCAGGAGCCCCAGTAAAATCGAACTCTTTGAGAATCAGGGGAAAACCCTCCACTGGCTTGAGTTATACCTAGCACAAAGGAAGTTGGTTGTGCTTGTTGGAAGCCAATCATCTCAGACCCAGGACATCACAGGAGTTCCTCGGGATAGTGTCCTAGACCCAACTATCGTCAGCTGCTTCATCAATGACCTTCCCTCCAACATAAGGTCAGAAGTGGGGTTGTTCATTGATGATTGCACACTGTTCAGCACCATTTAGCACCATTAAGGAAGCAGTGTGTGCCCACATGCAGCAAGACCTGGACATCATTCAGGCTTTGACTGATAAGCAACGAGGAACATTCACGTAGACAAGTGCCAGACAATTACCATCTCAAACAAGATAGAGTCTAACCACCTTCCCTTGACATTCACCAAAATTACAATCACTGAATCCCCTACTATCAACATCCTGGAGGTCACCATTGACCAGTAACTTAACTGGAACAGCCACATAAATACTGTGTCTACAAGAGCAGGTCAGATGCTAGGAATTCTGTGACGTGTAACTCACCTCCTGACTCTCCAAAGCCTTTCTACCATCTACAAGGCACAAGTCAGGAGCATGATGAAATACTCTTCTCTTGCCTGGATGAGTGCAGTTCCAACAACACACAAGAAGCTCGACACCATTTAGCAGAAAGCAGCCCACTTGAATGGCACCCCACTCACTACATTAAACATTCACTCCTTTCACCAATGGCACACTGTGGCACATGTACAAGGTGCACTGCAGCAATTCGCCAAGGCTCCTTTGACAGCACCTCCCAAATCTCCAACCTCTACCATTTCGAAGTACAAGGACAGCAATTACATGGGAACACCACCTCCTCCAAAGTTTTCCTCCAAGTTACACACCATCCTGACTTGGAAATATATTGCTGCTCCTTCATCGTTACTGGATCAAAATCCTGGAACTCCCTACCTAATAGCACTGTGGAAGTACCTTCACCTCAAGGACTGCAGCAGTTCAAGAAGTGGCTCACCACCTTCGCAAAGGCAGTTAGGAATGGGCAATAAGTACCAATGGCCAACAATGTCCACATCCTATGAAAGAACAAAAAAAAGCATATCTTGTGGAGTTATAGTACAATTTTGTCACCGGTTATGTAAAGGAGAATGCAAAGCTAATTCTTGTTCCCACAGCCTAGGGAGTGACCATTACATTAGGAAGGGCAGGCTAGAGAATTGTGGCTACAATGTTGTAGCCTAATCTCTGACCCAGGATGGCTTCTTCTATGGGAGTGCAGAGTTATCCCCTACATTGGCATATTTAGGAATGTCAGTAATAGTTGTATATATGCTGGCAATTGAGAGTTGAGAGTAATTTGATGACAATATGTACAAGCAGCACAAGCGGCCTACAGCTGAACCTCCTACTTTGCATGCTGGCTACAATGATCTGTTTTGCTGGAACTATTCTCATCGTGTTTTAAATAAACAAAGTAATTTTCCTCAAATGTTCATGAGAAGCTGCAGACATTCCTATCACTGAAATTTTGGCTATATTTCAATTGAAAAAGTTCCACATCAAATTGGTACAGGCCAACTAACAAAAACATGATAAAGAAAGAAATACCAAGCCTAATGTTTCCTATTCAATGCAGAGGAAGAATATCTGATCTCTCTATAATGGTGATTGGTTTACCTTGATTAATTATTTAGACATAAAAGCAATGTGTTCAGCATTGGTAGTCTTGTTTACTTTGTATCTGTGGCATGTGATTATTATCACAGGAAATGTTTTAAAAACGTCTATTATTGGTCAGGAAAAGCACATATATTTAGTACCTGAAACCGAATCTGTATGTGTGTAAATATTTCTCCTGAGTGAAGCTACTTCACAAAATTTAAAGAATGAGCTTGACCATCTGCCTCTTTAGAATTAGTTATGTTTAAAAGTGCAAACACTCTACATCAAGAGCCTGCCATTTCATAGATAGGGAACACATACAAACAGCTGCTTTTCCTCTATGAATATTTAATATGCTTGTATTATATCCTTTAGTGAGTTTTGTCATGTAGCTGTGTAAATAAAGAAGTTTATATCATTTTTAAAAAGGTGCTTAGGAACTTCTTAAGGGATTAACACATTAAGCATTTGTATGGGAACAGCAGCAATCAGAAATTCTTCTGATAAACGATCAAAACCTACAAAGATAAGACACAGAAATTTAAAAAAAACTTTAGTAGCTGAAGAGGAATCAAGCAAATTAATTTTCAGACACACAGAAACATCATAAATGCTCCTTCTATAAGCCTAAAATGGGATTTTATTGCGATTTTTTCTGTTGATTTTTCATCTTCCTTGCTAAAGAAAGCAAGATTTCAACAGGTTTACTGAGCTAAAGGAACAAACTATGTCACATATTATTTAGCAAAACTTGGCAAAGTAGTAAGTAGTGATGTGGATAGTTATAGACTTCAGGATGACAGACAGGATGGTGACAGGGGCAGAGACATGGTAGATGGAGTTCAATGCTGAGGAGGGTGAAGTGATGCATTGTGAAAGGACTAATATGAAGTGACAGTATACTATAAATGTTATGGTTTTGAAAAATGGGTATGAGTAGAGAGATCTTGATGTCATATAGTCAAATTCTTAAAGATAGGGCAAGTTGATAAAGTTGTTAAAAAAGCAACAGCAAAATAATGCAGATGTTGGAAATCTGAAAGCAAAGCAGAAAATGCTGAAAATACTCAGCAGGTCTGGCAGCATCTGTGGAGAGGGAAACAGAATTAACGTTTCAGGTTGATGACCTTTTATCAGAGTAGTTAAAAAAAAAAATGGGTTACTTGGGTTGATAAATAGAGTTATAGAATATAAAAAGCAAAGCGCTCCTGTCATAACGTTATAAATCACTGGTTAAATCTCAGCTGGGGTATTGCGAACAATTCTGGGCTCCATATTACAGGAAAGATGTAAAGGCCTTAGAAAAGGTACAGAGGAGGTTTACCAGGAATGAGGGACTTCAGTTATGAGGAGAGATTGGAAAGGTTAGGACTATTTTCCTTAGAACAGAGAAGTTCATTAGATGACCTAGTAGAGGTTTTCAAGAGAATAAGATGCCTGGATAGAATAGATATTCCCCCTGGTGAGTGGGTCAATAACCAGAGGTCATAGATTTAAAATCATTGACAAAAGGTCTGAAGGGGAAATGAGGAGTAACTTTTCCACTCAGGTAGCAGGATCCGGAACGCCCTACCTGAAAAGGTGGTGGAAACTAATTCTGAACATAATTGAAAAAAGGGAGTTGAACAGGTACTTGAGGATGACAAACTTACAAGGTTACGGTCAAAAAGCGAGGGTGTGGGATTAAGCATGACAGCTGTTTCGAAGAGCCAGTATAAACATGATGGGCCAAAAGGCCTCCTTCCATGTCATAAGTTTCTATGATTCTATGGTTCTAATACCTTGTCTTCCTCAAGAGGGTATTGTGATCTTTAGTGTCAGTTAGTGTAACAATGCTGAATGTGCAGTACAGTCTGCTGATTTCACAGAACTAGACATTGATCACTGGCAGCAAGACACAACTGAAAAGGTGGCCTTCAATCTGCTGCTGTGTAACTTTCAGTTTAAAGTTCTTTCGAAAACCGATGTGCTCCATTGCAGTGCCTTTAATTTCTAATGACTAAAGAACTGATTATTTTATGTTACATAATTATAAATGTATAACTGGGATTATTTCTGCTGGATCCAAGAAAGATGTGATTTATTAGTTTTAAAATTATGAAATATTTTGATTAAAACAAGGAAAGACTATTTTCTTAAATATTTAAAGCAGTAGGAAGGAAGAGGGCAGGTAGTGGGACTGGTTTCGTTCCCCTTCTGTGCTGTAAAATCCTGTGTTTCCATGTTTATTATGTTTTGATCTTGAATACATTGCCTGAAAGGGTGATGGAAGGAGTTTCGATAGTAAGTTTCAAAAGTGGGTTAGATCTCTACTTATAAATGAAAAATGTGCAGGGCTATGGGGAAAGACGAGGTGAGAGGGACTAATTAATGGTTCGTTCAGAGAGTCAGCACAGGCACAATGGACTGAATGGCCTCCTTCTGTGTTGTATTATTCTATGGTTAACAGAACAATTAAAAGGTACATGTGTTGATTTGTTTCTCTCTCATATCTTCTCCTGTTCTGAAGATGCTAACTCCTGGGATATAGCTCCATCGGCTCCAGTCTGTACCTTGCCTAAATGGTAATTATTCATGCATGAACCTTATTGCGGAGAGTCAAAAGACTATTCAACCACAGGGTTATCACAGTCACTGTTGTTACATAAGGAAATGCGGCAGCCATTTTGTACTGCATAACCTGATTTTTAGTGTAATTTGAGGAACGACTGTTAGCCAAGCCATCAGGCGAAGCCCCTGCTCTCTTTCAAATGATGCCATGGGATCTTTAATGTTCAGCTGCACTGACAGACGGGGTTTATTTTAATGTCTCATCTAGAAAAAAACATCTCTGACAGAGTAACACTCCCTCAGTACTGCTGAAGTGCCAGTCTAGATTGTGTGCTCTAACCTTGGGTGAGGTTTGAATGGGCAACTTTTTGAATTAGCAACAAGAACTTTTTTTTAAAAAAGTCATCAAGTAATATGCAATCCTGTGTATTAACAGTTCTCATTTAATCAATGTGTTACACAAATTGCATAAGAATACTTTATTCATGTTTTCTTGTCAACGTTTTGTGCACAATCCCTGTTAATGCAACAGCCCATGATTATTCTTTTCCCACTAAGATCCACAGTATCCTGATTTTCTCCAACATTTCCACACATTAAAGCCAGTAGGACTGAATGTGATACTGCTGTATAAATAATTTAGAAACTGAGAACATTCTTTCCTACACTTGACATTTGTTAGCTTTATCTAGCCATCATTGACTGAACTCCAAAACATTGTGCACTCTGAACAGTGTTAAAACATCATTCTAGTATAGTTGCTGTAATTCTGAATGCACTGAACACCATGGTAATAAAAATAAACAAACACAAACTGGAGTTAATCCCGTCACCTTTTTTCATTTATTCATCTATTCCTCTCCTTCAATCTTCCCTCCCCACTTCTCCTACCTTGAAAATAACAACACACCCATTTCCACGTGCAGGAACAGCTCACTTTGATTATGCCTGAATTTGCATTCCTTGTAGATAGTGAGTATTAGTAGGTTAGTCAACATCATAGCCAATCCAAATCTGTTCAAAATACGTAACAATATGTGTACCCTTCTAACAGGGCCTAGTGGATAGTGATCATGAAAGAGAACCATCCCCAAGTTTCCCTCCCCCAAGCTTGGGAGTACTGAGGTAAGTTATAGCACCCTGAATACCAGCCTGGTTGAGACCAACTAATATAACATAAGAACATAAGAACTAGGAGCAGGAGTAGGCAATTCAGCCCCTTGAGCCTGCCCGCCATTCAATACGATCATGGCTGATCTCATCTCGGCCTCAACTCCACTTTTCTGCCCATTCTCCATAACCCTTCAACCCATTACTAATTAAAAATCTGTCTATCTCCTCCTTAAATTTACTCAATGTCCCGGCATCCACCGCACTCTGTGGTAGTGAATTCCACAGACTCACGACCCTTTGAGAGAAGTAATTTCTCCTCATTTCTGTTTTAAATCTGCTACCCCTTATCCTAAAACTATGACCTCTTGTTCTAGATTTCCCCACCAGAGGAAACATCCTCTCTACATCTACTTTGTCAATCCCCTTAATCATCTTATATACCTCAATTAGATCTCCTCTCATTCTTCTAAACTCTAGAGAGTAAAGGCCGAAACTGCTCAATTTCTCTTCATAAGACAAACCCCTCATCTCTGGAATCAATCTAGTGAACCTCCTTTGAACTGCCTCCAATGCAACGACATCCCTTCTCAAGTAAGGGGACCAAAACTGTGTGCAATATTCCAGGTGCGGTCTCACTAATGCTTGGTACAGTTGCAGCAACAGCCCCCTACTTTTATACTCTATTCCATTAGTAATAAATGCCAAAATTCCATTTGCCTTCCTTATTACCTGCTGCACCTGCATACTAGTTTTCTGCGATTCATGCACGAGGACACCCAGATCCCTCTGCACTGAAGCACTCTGAGGTTTCTCTCCATTTAGATAATAATTTGCCTTTATATTCTTCCGACCAAAATGGATAACCTCACACTTATCCACGTTAAACTCCATCTGCCAAATTTTGGCACATTCACCTAACCTATCCATATCCGTTTGTAAATTTCTTATTTCTTTATTGCAACTTACTATTTAGTGTCATCTGCAAATCTGGCTATAGTACCTTCTATGCCTGCATCCAAGTCATTAATATAGATTGTAAATAGTTGGGGCCCGAGGACCGCACCCTGTGGCACCCCACTAGTTACATCTTGCCAACCAGAAAAGGACCCATTTATCACGATTCTCTGTTTTCTGTTGGTTAGCCAATCCCCTATCCAAGCCAATAAATTGCTCCTAACCCCATGTGATCTTACCTTGTGCGGCACCTTATCAAATGCCTTCTGGAAGTCCAGATATACTACATCTACAGGATCCCCATTATCCACTTTACTTGTTACATCTTCGAAGAACTCTAGCAAATTAGTCAAACACGATTTACCCTTCATAAAGCCATGCTGACTCTGATGGATTGCATTTTGACTTTCTAAATGTCCTGTTATTACTTCCTTAATAATGGATTCTATAGCACAGACCAGAAATTAAAGTGGGAGGCTTTCTACTTCCTTACTCAATACTACATCAAACGTGCAATTGCCTAAGCCATTGCTAAGCTATTTTATAATTTATATAACTTTACTCCTCTAGCACTTCTACCTTAGCAGTACAGCATTCATGATTTTCAATTCTGTTTAATGTTAATGCTCCAATCAATACCCATAGAACAATAATCCAACAATAATTTTTTTTGGGTCGGGGGCAGAGGGGAAAGAGAACATATACAGCATATTGAAAGAAACGAATTACATCATTTGAGAACAGTGTTAATCATTCAGTATTAAAAACACTAAAATGTTTAGACATGAAGTATTCCAGTACTTACTGATTGATCATGGCTGTGTAAAATATATTTAGTAAGTTGTGAACAGCTTCAGTCTCAGCCAGGCTGCAGTACTTGCCTAAGAAAGTCAATGATGCTACTTATTCTTCCAGTAGTCCGACTTTGGTAGGTTAGTTGGTCTTTAACACTTGACTATTTAAATAAAACCAAAGGAGCTATGACTGGCATTACCAAACTTATCGCTATTAACTAAGCTCCACAACAAGTGCATGAACCAACAAGACAGAAAAACATACTTGACCTCGTCCTCACCAATCTGCCTGCTGCAGATGCATCTATCCATGACAGTGTTGGTAGGAGTGACCACCGCACAGTCCTTGTGGAGACAAAGTCCTGCTTTCACATTGAGGATACCGTCCATCGTGTTGTGCAGCACTATCACCATGCTAAACAGGATAGATTTCGAATGGATCTAGCAATGCAAAACTGGGCATCTATGAGGCACTGTGGGCCATCAGCAGCAGCAGAATTGTACTCAACCATAATCTGTAACCTCATGGTCCGACATATCCCCCACTCTACCATTACCATCAACCAGGAGACCAACCTAGTTCAATGAAGAGTGCAGGAGGGCATGCCAGGAGCAGCACCAGGCATACCTAAAAATGAGGTGCCAACCTGGTGAAGCTACAACAGAGGACTACTTGCATGCTAAACTGCGTAAGCAGCATGCAATAGACAGAGCTAAGCGATCCCATAACCAACGGATCAGATCTAAGCTCTGCAGTCCTGCCACATCCAGCCGTGAAGGGTGGTGGACAATTAAACAACTAACTGGAGGAGGCGGCTCCACAAACATCCCCATCCTCAACGATGGGGGAGCCCAGCACATTAGTGTGAAAGATAAGGCAGAAACATTTGCAACAATCTTCAGCTAGAAGTGCCGAGTTAATGTTCCATCTCGGCCTCCTCCTGAAGTCCCCAGCATTACAGATGCCAGACTTCAGCCAATTCGATTCACCCTGCGTGATATCAAGAAACGACTGAAGGCACTGGATACTGCAAAGGCTATGGGCCCTGACAATATTCCAGCAATAGTACTGAAGACCTGTGCTCCAGAACTTGCCATGCCCCTAGACAAGCTGTTCCAGTACAGCTACAACACTGGCATCTACCCTGCAATGTGGAAAATTGCTCAGGTATGTCCTGTACACAAAAAGCAGGACAAGTCCAACCCGGCCAATTACCGCCCCATCAGTCTACTCTCAATCATCAGTAAAGTGATGGAAGGCGTCATCAACAGTACCATCAAGCAGCACTTGCTTAGCAATAACCTGCTCAGTGATGCTCAGTTTGAGTTCCGCCAGGGCCACTCAGTTCCTGATCTCATCACAGCCTTGGTTCAAACATGGACAAAAGAGCTGAACTCAAGTGGTGAGGTGACAGTGACTACCCTTGACATCAAGGCAACATTTGACAAAGTATGGCATCAAGGAGCCCGAGAAAAACTGAAGTCAATGGGAATCAGGAGGAAAACTCTCCGCTGGCTGGAGTCATACCTAATGCAAAGGAAGATGGTTGGAGTTTGCACTGGAGTGCTGACTAGGGTTGCAATAGAGTGCTACAGTGGAAGTTTGGTAAGTGAGGATAATTAAGGTTTAATTTTATCTTAAATCTAATCTGTCTTTTATTTAGCAGATCAACTTAACAGTTGTTGTTAGGGTTGGGGAAGGTGCGTTTTAGACCAGCTTTAAACAGGGTTCACTCAGGCTCTGCTTGCAGCTGCACCTTGTTAATTAGAGAATTGGTTTAAACCAGTTTTCAGGGGGCTAGAGTGAGTCAGTATAAAAGTGAGCCATCTTACAGTGCTAACTTTGTTTGCAATGGAGTGCCGTCTTGGTTTGCAATACAGTACTACAGTGGAAGTTTGGTAAGTGAGGAAGTTTGGTAAGGAGGGAGCGAGGAGCTCCTTTCATTTCCTACCTGTCCTCAGAGTGAGTGGAGCCCAGAGCTTCCAAAGAGCACAGCTGACTGGGAGAAGACTTGGAGGGCAGAGTTCTGGACTGGCAAGTATAAAAAACTTACCTCTGGTAATAAAAACTAAGTGATGTCACAGGAAAGCTGGGACCTGATTGGCTGGTAGGGAATTTTTTTTTACTGAATTTGAAAATAAAACATTGATAAAAATTGATTAAAACTCTAATTAACTAATTAATAAGTAGAGTAACTAAACCAGAGGGAGGAGGTTACTGTATTTAGTTAGCATTTAATATTTATAGTAGGAATCTAGCACTAGGGACCATATAGTTATAACGATTTAGTAAGTATTTATTTATTTTAAATTAATTTAATTAATGCTTGAAATGACAGTTAGAGGGGTGAAGTGCTTCACCTGTGAGATGTGGGAGGACCGTGACGCTTCCAGCGTTCTGGACGACTACATCTGCAGGAAGTGTACCCAGTTGCAGCTCCTCACAGACCGCATGGATCAGTTGGAGTGGCAACTGGATGCACTTAGGAGCATGCAGGTGGCAGAGAGTGTCATAGACAGGAGTTTTGGAGAAGTGGTTACACCCAAGATGCAGGCAGATAGATGGGTGACCGCTAGAAGGGGAAGGCAGTCAGTGCAGGAATCCCCTGTGGCTATCCCCCTCTCTAACAAGTATACCGTTTTGGATACTGTTGGGGGGGGGTGGCCTATCAGGGGAAAACAGCAGCAGCCAGAGCAGTGGCACCATGGCTGGCACTGTTCAGCAGGGAGGGAATAAGCGCGGAAGAGCAATGGTTATAGGGGACTCTATTGTCAGGGGCACAGATAGGCGCTTCTGTGGACGTGAAAGAGACTCCAGGATGGTATGTTGCCTCCCTGGTGCCAGGGTCAAGGATGTCTCTGAACGGACAGGGGGCATTCTGAAGGGGGAGGGTGAACAGCCAGCTGTTGTGGTACACATCGATACCAATGACATAGGCAGGAAGAGTGACGAGGTCCTGCAGGGGGAGTTTAGGGAGTTAGGCAGAAAGTTAAAAGACAGGACCTCTAGGGTTGTAATCTCGGGATTACTCCCTGTGCCACGTGCCAGTGAGGCTAGAAATAGGAAGATAGTGCAGCTAAACAGGTGGCTGAATAGCTGGTGTAGAAGGGAGGGTTTCAGATATCTGGACCATTGGGATCTCTTCAGGGACAGATGGGACCTGTACAATAAGGCTGGGTTGCATCTAAACTGGAGGGGCACAAATATCCTGGCTGCGAGGTTTGCTAGTGTCACTGGGGAGGGTTTAAACTAGTGTGGCAGGGGGGTGGGAACGAGAGCAGCAGGACAGCAAGTGAAATAAGTGAGGGGGAACTAGTAAATAAGGCCAGTAAGACTAAGAGGAAGAGCAGGCAGGGAGATGTTGCGGAGCACAGCGGGACTGGTGGTCTGAAGTGCATTTGTTTCAATGTGAGAAGTATAACAGGTAAGACAGATGAACTTCGACCTTGGATTAGTACTTGGAACTATGATGTTGTTGCTATTACAGAGACTTGGTTGAGGGAAGGGCAGGATTGGCAGCTAAATGTTCCAAGATTTAGAAGCTTCAGGCGGGATAGAGGGGGATGTAAAAGGGGTGGGGGAGTTGCATTACTTGTTCAGGAGAATATCACAGCTGGACTGCGGGAGGACACCTCGGAGGGGTCGTGCAGCGAGGCAATATTGGTGGAGCTCAGGAATAGGAAGGGTGCAGCCACGATGTTGGGGGTTTACTACAGGCCTCCCAACAGTAGAGCAGGAGGTAGAGGAGCAGATATGCAGACAGATTTTGGAAAGATATAAAGGTAAGAGGGTTGTAGTGGTGGGTGATTTTAACTTCCCCAATATTGACTGGGACTCACTTAGTGCTAGGGGCTTAGATGGGGCAGAATTTGTAAGCAGCATCCAGGAGGGCTTCTTGAAACAATAGTCCAACTAGGGATGGGGCCGTACTGGACCTGGTATTGGGGAATGAGCCCAGCCAGGTGGTCGAAGTTTCAGTAGGGGAGCATTTCGGGAACAGTGACCATAATTCCATAAGTTTTAAGGTACTTGTGGATAAGGATAAGAGTAGTCCTTGGGTGAAGGTGCTAAATTGGGGGAAGGCTAATTATAACAATATTAGGCAGGAACTGAAGAATTTAGATTGGGGGCGGCTGTTTGAGGGTAAATCAACATCTGACATGTGGGAGTCTTCCAAACGTCAGCTGATTAGAATCCAGGACCAGCATGTTCCTGTGAGGAAGAAGGATAAGTTTGGCAAGTTTCGGGAACCTTGGATAACGCGGGATATTGTGAGCCTAGTCAAAAAGAAAAAGGAAGCATTTGTAAGGGCTGGAAGGCTAGGAACAAACTAATCCCTTGAGGAATATAAAGACAGCAGAAAGGAACTTAAACAAGGAGTCAGGAGGGCTAAAAGGGGTCATGAAAAGTCATTGGCAAACAGGATTAAGGATAATCCCAAGGCTTTTTATACATATATAAAGAGCAAGAGGGTAACGAGGGAAAGGGTTGGCCCGCTCAAGAAGGGAATCTGTGTAGAGCCAGAGGAAATGGGCGAGGTACTAAATGAGTACTTTGCATCAGTATTCACCAAAGAGAAGGACTTGGTGGATGATGAGCCTAGGGAAGGGAGTGTAGATAGTCTCAGTCATCTCATTGTCAAAAAGGAGGAGGTGTTGGGTGCCTTGCAAAGCATTAAGGTAGATAAGTCCCTAGGGCCTGATGGGATCTACCCCAGAATACTAAGGGAGGCAAGGGAAGAAATTGCTGGGGCCTTGACAGAAATCTTTGCATCCTCATTGGCTACAGGTGAGGTCCCAGAGGACTGGAGAATAGCCAATGTTGTTCCTTTGTTTAAGAAGGGTAGCAAGGATAATCGAGGAAATTATAGGCTGGTGAGCCTTACATCAGTGGTAGGGAAATTATTAGCGAGGATTCTTCGGGACAGGATTTACTCCCATTTGGAAACAAATTAGCGAGAGGCAGCATGGTTTTGTGAAGGGGAGGTCGTGTCTCACTAACTTGATTGAGTTTTCTGAGGAAGTGACAAAGATGATTGATGAAGGAAGGGCAGTGGATGTTATCTATGTGGACTTCAGTAAAGCCTTTGACAAGGTCCCTCATGGCAGACTGGTACAAAAGGTGAAGTCACACGGGATCAGAAGTGAGCTGGCAAGATGGATACAGAACTGGCTCTGTCATAGAAGACAGAGGGTAGCAGTGGAAGGGTGCTTTTCTGAATGGAGGGATGTGACTAGTGTTGTTCCGCAGGGATCAGTGCTGGGACCTTTGCTCTTTGTAGTATATATAAATGATTTGGAGGAAAATGTAGCTGGTCTGATTAGTAAGATTGTGGATGACACAAAGGTTGGTGGAGTTGCGGATAGTGATTAGGATTGTCAGAGGATACAGCAGGATATAGATCGGTTGGAGACTTGGGCGGAGAAATGGCAGATGGAGTTTTATCCAGACAAATGTGAGGTAATGCATTTTGGAAGATCTAATGCAGGTGGGAAGTATACAGTAAATGGCAGAACCCTTAGGAGTATTGACTAGCAGAGAGATCTGGGCGTACAGGTCCACAGGTCACTGAAAGTGGCAACGCAGGTGGATAAGGTAGTCAAGAAGGCATAAGTCATGCTTGCCTTCATCGGTCGGGGTATAGAGTATAAAAATTGGCAAGTCATGTTGCAGCTGTACAGAACTTTAGTTAGGCCACACTTAGAATATTGTGTGCAATTCTGGTCGCCACACTACCAGAAGGACGTGGAGGCTTTGGAGAGGGTACAGAGGAGGTTAACTAGGATGTTGCCTGGTCTGGAGGGCATTAGCTATGAGGAGAGGTTGGATAAACTCGGATTGTTTTCACTGGAACGACGGAGGTGGAGGGGCGACATGATAGAGGTTTACAAAGTTATGAGCGGCATGGACAGAGCGGATAGTCAGAAGCTTTTTCCCAGGGTGGCAGAGTCAGTTACTCGGGGACATAGGTTTAAGGTGAGAGGGGCAAAGTTTAGAGGGGGTGTGCGAGGCAAGTTCTTTATACAGAGGGTGGTGAATGCCTGGAACTTGCTGCCGGAGGAGGTGGTGGAAGCAGGTATGATAATGACGTTTAAGAGGCATCTTGACAAATACATGAATAGGATGGGAATAGAGGGATACGGTCCCCGGAAATGCAGAAGGTTTTAGTTTAGACAGGCATCAAGATCGGCACAGGCTTGGAGGGCCGAATGGCCTGTTCCTGTGCTGTACTGTTCTTTGTTCTTTGTCAATCATCTGTACTCCAGGACATCACTGCAGGAGTTCCTCAGGGTAGTGTCCTGGGCCCAACCATCTTCAACTGCTTCATCAATGACCTTCCTTCAATTACAAGATCAGAAGTAGGGATGTTCGCTGATGATTGCAAAATGTTCAGCATCATTCGCGAACCCTCAGATACTGAAGCAGTCCGTGTAGAAATGCAGCAAGACCTGGACAATATCCAGGCTTGGGCTGATAATGGCAAGTAACATTTGCACCATACAAGTGCCAAGCAATGACCATCTCCAACAAGAGAGAATCTAACCATCTCCTCTTGACATTCACTGGTATTACCATCGCTGAATCCCCCACTATCAACATCCTAGGGGCTACCATTGACCAGAAACTGAACTGGAGTAGCTATATAAATGCTGTGGCTACAAGAGCAGGTCAGAGGCTAGGAATCCTGAGGCGTGTAACTCATCTCCTGATTCTCCAAAATCTGTCCACCATCTACAAGGCACAAGTCAGGAGTGTGATGGAATACTCTCCACTTGCCTGGATGAGTGCAGCTCCAACAACACAAGAAACTCGACACCATCCAGGACAAAGCAGCCCGCTTGATTGGCACCCCATCCTCAAACATTCACTCCCTCCACCACCGACGCACGGTGGCAGCAGTGTGTACCGTCTACAAGATGCACTGCAGCAACGCACCAAGGCTCCTTAGGCAGCACCTTCCAAACCTGCAAACTCTACCAACTTGAAGGACAAGGGCAGCAAATGCATGGGAACACCACCACCTGCAAGTTCCCCTCCAAGTCACACACCATCCTGACTTGGAACTGTATCGTCGTTCCTTCACTGTCACTGGGTCAAAATCCTGGAACTCCCTTCCTAAAAGCACTGTGGGTGTACCTACCCCACATGGACTGCAGCGGTTCAAGAAGGCAGCTCACCGCCACTTTCTCAAGGGCAATTCGGGATGGGCAATAAATGCTGGTCTAGCCAGCGACACCCACATCCCATGAATGAATTTAAAAAAAGCAACCAACAATTTACATTTCTATAGCAGTGGTCAAAGAATGGACACTGAACAGAGGAGTTCCAAGGGACAGGGCATAGTAGCTGAGAGGCAGATGTCAGTGGTGGGGTGTAAAGACGGAGTAATCTGGTACCAAAACAGAAATTGCTGGAAATACTCAGCAGATCTGGCAGCATCTGTGGAGAGAGAAACAGTGTTAACCTTTCAGGTTGAAGACATTTCATGATCAGGTTCTGATGAAAGGGCATCAACCCGAAACGTTGGGCAGGATTTTATACTGCCCTTGGAGACGGGAACAAAGGTAGGGTTTGGAGCAAACAAAATAGCAAGGGGTGCCATTCCCTATGTTGTCCGGGCCGCCTGCTATTTTGTCCGGGGCGGGGAAGGCCACTTAAGGGCCTCTTCCCGTCTCCACTCCAATTTTGTCGATGGCTGAGGAGCCCGCTGCTGCGTGTAGATGCTGCCAGGTGAGAACTGGCTGCCTCCTAGTGGGGTCATGTGGTGCTCCCTCGTTTGGGGGCAATCCATAGCCCCCAGAGGGACCCTCGGTGGCAATGGCCGCTAACCCCCCTAGACCACCCCCCCCCCCCCCAAACCCTCACCAACCCCCACCCCATCACTGGGCCTGCTTGTATTGCTCCAGTGACCCTGAACCCAGTTACCTGCCTTGGGGTCTCCTCCTTCTTCGATACTGCAGGCCTTTTGCAGTACTAGCAGTAGCCACCGCTCCCAGTTGCGTTGCCGGTACTGCAGAACTGCAAGCCCTCTAATTGGCTGGCAGCTCTGGAGGCAGAATCTCCCTTAAAGGGATGGTGGAGAGTTAATTGGCTGCTCACCGTTAGATTGCACCAGCTGGAGCAGGAAGAGGCCTTTAATAGGGGGTTATTACCCAGTTAAGGGCCTCAATTGGCTGCGGGGCAAGAAGGCTGTTCACAGGCAGGATGGTGGCGGGGCCCTAACCTGCTAAGGGGGAGTGCATAAAATTCCACCCTATCTCTCTGAAGTGCTCCCATGCTGGTTGTGAAAATGTACATTACACATCCTTAAACTAGAGTTATACTGTTAAAAAAGTAAAGTATTATCATCCTCATGGTTCACTACATTTCTAAGTTTCGCGTCATCTGCAAACTTTGAAATCGTGCCCTGTATACCCAGGTCCAAGTCATTAATATATATCAAAAAGAGCAGTGGTTCTTATACTGATCCCTGAGAACACCACTCAGTGCTTCCCTCCAGTCTGAAAAACAACCATTCACCCTACTGTCTGCTTACTGTCCCTTAGTCAATTTAGAAAATATATACAAATATTTCTCTACTCCTGAGCATTGGGTAGGTTAGAAACACCTTGTGAAATGCACCGTATTAAAGCAGCGTTCATACTAAATGAGCACTTGCCCACTATATTGTGGGAGGTGAGCTTGTGAGTAGAGTAGTGTGTGTGTTTCACTAATGCTGTCACTATGTTGCCAAATTCTGGGATCTTCCTGTGCAGGCTTACTGTTAGCTACTTCTCAAAATCTGTTGTATGAGATACAATGACCTTACTTGTAGATTGCATTTTGTTGGGCAACAGCCACCATAACATTTAATATACTGTATACATTTAATTTACTCTTTAATGATTGCACTCTTGCATACAGCCCTATAAATCGGCGGAGGCACAATGGGCCAAGTGTCCTCTTTCTGTGCTTTAAACTTTCTATTTCTATGATTCTACTGCAAATGGTGGAAATCTGAAATGAAAACAGAAAATGCTGGCAATACTCAGCAGATCTGGCAGCATCTGTGGAAAAAAAAAGTCAACTTTTCAGATCGATGACCTTTCATCAGAACTGGGAAATGTTAGAAAAGTAATAGGTTTTAAGTAGGTCAAATGGGGGAGGGCGGATAAAGATCAAAAGGGAAGGTCTTCATGTCATTTAATGTCTGTCTCTCGTCTTTAATAGACCTTCTCTTTTGTTCTTTTTCCACCCTCCCCCATGCTGCCAGACCTGCTGAATATTTCCAGCATTTTCTGTTTTTATTTTATATTAGCTTTATACTGTGGTCTTTGCATCAACTCAACTACTGTGACATCAATGCAGAAACTGCAGCTTAACTAAACCACAAAAGGTTTGCAGAGTAATTTATATTTGTAATGCCAGCAACATAACAACTGAATCAGATAGCAGATATTGGCCTGACTGAATCTTAATAAAATATATCTCCACTTCGCCAATAACAAGCAAATAAAAATCTCCACTGGTTTAAAACAGTAAAGTACGTACTGTTTTTTTAGCCCTACCTGTTGCTCATGATGCAGAGTTTGGTCAGCTTCTTATAATCTCTGGCAAGTTGGGCCTGTATTGAAGACTTTTCACTGGAGTTCCAACTTTCTCCTTCATCTGTAGCTATTACAAAACACCATCAAACCAATACGTCATTAAGCCCTGTTCTCAGCTGGTAGGAAAAAAAGATGCCAAAGATTGGCATCCTGCCACTTTAGATAAACATTAAGCGTTCAGCTAAAAATGGCAGTAAAAGGCTCTGTACTTCATAAATAATAATGCTATCTTTGCTGTTTGGAATTCATTTTGATTGTACAATATCTGAAACAGCTGGAGGATAAAACTGAAGGGGTATTCCATAGCTGAACTGCCACACAAAACAGTTTGTATTGGTGGGCAGCATTAAACAAGCACTAAACTTAATGATTGAACAGGGTAAGCAATTGAGGAAATGCAGTCCTGTTTTATACTTTTTTCCAAACTGCAAGAGCATTGGGCTGTAAGCAATCAAAGGAATTTAGTAAATATATAATTACACAGAACTTTGAACTCCACAGCCTGAATTGTAACTCCCAATGTGAGTCATGTAGGTGGTAACTGAGAAGGACAGCAAGCCAACACACCTTCTGCAGTGTGAGGACAGGGGGATTTTAATTTCTGGGCTTTATCTACCTTAGCCCCATCAGACTCCCACAAGCACCCAGTAGGAAGAGCTAGTTGACTAGGCTGGCAAATCTTTGGGTGCCACCACTGAGAACCTGAAGGAACAGTGCCTGACAGTTAACTAAGTTCTTAGGAGAGAAATTGAGAGGGCATCATGGTCAGGGGAAGGGCAGGGAATCCTGGAGCAGGAAAGCCTCATGTTTTCTTTTTGGACCCAGAGGAGCACACCTGCTCCTCCTGGTCCACATGGAGACAGGGAAATATTAAAAATTCCCCACCACTATGGGCCACTTCTGGCCCAGTATCAGTTTTCTGCCAGTTTGGCCTGGTCGGGAAGCTGTTGTGTTTTGCTAACACTGACCTCAGGTTAAAATTGCAGTCAAGCCTTGATGACCTAATCAGAGGCAATTCTCCATATTTAAAGAAGGACCATCCCCTGCCTACTGCTGGGTGTCCGACTCAATTGCTCAGAAACAGATTAGATTTGCAACCTATGGGAAAACATTGGGAACGGAGAGGGCTGCGGCTATTTTAACTGTTTAAGATTATTTTAAGGGTTAAAATCAGGTTTTACATTTCAGCAAAGGACTACTTGAAAATTTAGATGATAGAGCATTCAGAAAGCAAGGGAACAATATGGAAACAGAGGCATCCTAAAAGTCATACATAAGAACATAAGAAATTGGAGCATGAGTAGGCCATTTGGCCCCTCGAGCCTGCTGCACTATGCAATAAGATCATGGCTAATCTGATTATGACCTTAACTCCACTTTTCTGCCTGCCCCCCATAACCCTTTACTCCCTTGTAACTCAGCCTTGAATATATTCAATGACCCAGCCTCCACTTGAATAGGATGGGAATAGAGGAATACGGTCCCTGGAAGTGCAGAAGGTTTTCGTTTAGGCAGGCATCAAGATCAGCGCAGGCTTGGAGGGCCGAATGGCCTGGTCCTGTGCTGTAATGTTCTTTGTTCACTACTGTCTGTAGAAAATTCCAGAGAAGAAATGCCTCCTCCTCTCCATCTTAAATGGGAGACCCCTTATTTTGAAACTGTGCCACCGAGGGTAAAACATCCTCTCAGCATCTATCCTGTCTAGCCCCCTTAGAATCTTACATGTTTCAATAAGACCACCTCTCATTCCTCTAAACTCCAATGAGTATAGTCCGAACCTGATCAACCTGTCCTCATAATACAACCCCTTCATCCCAGGAATCAGCCTACTGAACCTTCTCTGAACTGCTTCCGATGCAAGTATATCCCACCATAAATAAGGAGACCAAAATTGTAGCAGTACTGTAGGTGCAGTCTGACCAACACCCTGTACAATTGTAGCAAGACTTCCCTACTTCTATACTCCATCCCCCTTGCAATAAAGGCCAACATTCAATTTGCCTTCTTAATTACTTGCTGTACCTGCATGCTAACTTTCTGTGATTCATCTACGAGGATGTCTGGATCCCTCTGTACAACAGCATTTTGCAATCTCTCTCCACTTAAATAATATTCTCCTTTTTATTCTTCCTGCTAAAGTGGATAACCTCACATTATACTCTGTCTGCCGAATTTTTGCCCACTCACTTAACCAATCTATAACCCTCTGCAGACTGTTTGTGTCCTCTTCACAACTTGCTTTCCTACCTATCTTTGTATCATCAGCAAATTTGGCTACAATACAGTCGGTCCCTTCATCCATGTCATTAATATACATTGTAAGTAGTTGAGGCCCCAGCAATGATCCCTGTGGCACACCACTAGTTATAGTTTACCAACCTGAAAATAACCCGTTTATCCTAACTCTGTTTCCTGTTATTTGGCCTATCCGCTATCCATGCTAATATATTATCCTCACCACTGAGCTTTCGTGAAAGGGCTGTAATATAAATATAAACCCTACTGTTCTAATAGAACTTTTTCCTTGCACTATTAGGCATGGGGAAGCCCTGTCCTCTATACTGTTCTCTTGCTATCAATGAGAGAAGCAGAGAAACTACACAACACATTGCAAAGCGGCCTGCAAAAGGAGAAATGAGGAAGTAAAGGGTGGAGCCAGGAAAGTGATGGGAGGAGGGAAGGGTGGGGTGGGGCAGGGTGGTGGTGATTAATACTGTTCAGTCAGCTTTACTGCTAAGATTTTTAAAACTAGGTCTTTCTGCCCAGTAGCCTTCCTTCAAATATTTTGCAAAGCAGGGTGAAAAATTGCAAAACTTTCACTAAATTAAAATTTATATAGTGCTTCTTTCCAAAAAAAAAGCCGTGTATGTCTGAGTGAGACAGAAAAAAAATCAGCTCTCACGACACACTTTTGTGTTGACAGACACAAGCAGGGATATATGAGAGAGAAAGAGAAAGAAACGGAGACAGAGACAAGAGACACACTGTCCTCATCTAACGTTGCCTCTGGTCAACATCTGCAATCAACCCCTTCTCACTGCCCCTGCCCAGTAAACAGTGTATGGCTCCCTCCCTATACCTGCTGGCTCAGTTCTCTCAGGTTTTGCTATGCTTGATCAACATTTAACAAAAATCTTGACAGACGCTTTTGTCTGAGTATGCTTCCACACTTGACTCCTTATGTTGCTGATCAAGTTCCTCTTCCTTGCTTCCACTTGCCAGTCCTTGCCCACTCCCTCTCTTTGCCTTTCACTCTACCACCTTTGCTGTCTCTCCTTCTCTTGTGATCTCAATGGTCTCAGCAGTACAGCCACTTCATTCGAGCTCCAGCCCCACTCCAATATCATCTGGTAACATTCAATTCTCTCCCACTCCTCCCCCTCTCCCCCACCTCCAACTCTTTTCTAACCATTTACAATGCTCTATCTTCCCCTTCAGCCCTTGCAACATAGAACTCTTTTATCCTCTCCTCCTGACTTCTAATTTGTTCTACCTTTCTACCCAGGTTTCTAACCCCACTCTACCTATCCCCTCCATACAATCCATTGTATCTTCTATCTCTCCCTCTATCCCACCTTTTTCCCCTCCGTACTATTCCAGCTTCACCCTACAGCTTCTTATACCCACTACCATAACAGTCCTTACTCAGCTCTGGTCCAATTACTCTCTATCCCCACGTCCTGTGGAGTTCAATGTCTTGACTCCCTTGTGCAATGCCATGAGAGATAAACTAGTGAATTAAAAGTTTACTTACTGTGTGCAATATATGTGTACATTACCTTTATATCCTATATCAGCCTTTTATAATAGAAAATCTGTATGTCAACATTTCACATTGGAAAAACTCTATTTTGAAAGCAGTTAATCTATGCAAACTTTCTGAGTTTGCCAGGAGTGAATCAGACACAGAAAAGCTAACCATAAACAGTTAGCAAATTTTAAATTCACTGTAACTAACTTTTGTGTCAGAAGTAGTAAATGTTCAGTTCAAGTTATTGTTTGAAATCTAGGTAGAACAATCATAAAAAGGTAATGAAATATAAAGCTACACAGGATACAAATTACAGAATACTCAACTCAATTTTTATACAATAAAAAATTGCAACTGAGTAATACTAGAGCTTTTTTAAACTAAAGTTTAAAACACATTTATGAAACAAAAATGCATTTCTTTCAGAATATAAATTCAGAATGTCCTGCACGAGATAAAGGCAAAATAAGAGACTTACCTAATTCTTCCATCATTGCAGTGAGATTGATCAAAGCTGTTTCATAGTACATTTTTTCAGCCTGAACAAATTGCAGAGCTCGATTATCTGTTTATTTAAGGGTGAAGTTCTTTAACCCTGGTGTTACTTTTCACAAACTCATAAAAAAAAAATAAACTCATGCCGACAAATTCTACTTAACAATACTTTTAATGATACTTTTCTATGCAACCATGCATATGTACTTTTCATAGATTAAATACACGTATTGTCTTGTTCTCTTAAATGTATTAACTTTGTAAAGCTACATGTATTTCCAAGAAAAACTTTGTTCTGGGTCATAGTTTGGCAGGCGCAATACTTTAATTTCCACAATTACCTTTAGCTTCATGAAGGGGGTTGGGAAGAGAAAGAGGGGGAAAGAGAGAGTGTGAAAAGGAGAGATTTAGACAGAGACCATGTATATTCAAGTGTGATAGAGCACAAACATCAGTAAAAAGGGAGAGAAAACTGTTTATGTAACACCTTACCACATTGTTGCAGCATCTCAAACACCCAAAGAATTAAAAGCAAAATACTGCGGATGCTGGAAATCTGAAATAAAAACAAGAAATGCTGGAAATACTCAGCAGGTCTGGCAGCATCTGTCGAGAGAGAAGCAGAGTTAACGTTTCGGGTCAGTGACCCTTCTTCGGAACAAGGTGCAGTGAAGTGTCAGCCTAGATTATGCATTCAGGTCCTAAGCACAGGAAAGAGATAAAAGCGTGTGACCTGTATGTTAACTACTACTTTCAAAATTGTATCCCATAAACTATATGTTTTTAGCTTCAAATATCAAATCCATTCATACACAGGCTCAGTAAACCATATTGTAATTTAAAAAAAGTTAAACTGAAAATATTCGTACATCAGAAAAGGATAGTTAGATAAGGCAACTTGCCAAAAACAGAACATTAAAGACAAGAAAAGAGCATTCTGAAATGTGCTACATACTGCAACTACGGATTACGGATAGGTGCCTGCAACGGTAGTTTCTGGAAAAAAAAATCCGATTTGCTCTTTGATGAAATAAAAAAAGAATGTGCTGGAAATAGTCAGCAGGTCTGGCAGCATCTGTGGAGAAAGAATCAGTTAACGTTTCAGGTCTGTGACCATGCATCTTTCGTCTGATGAAAGGTCACAGACCTGAAACGTTAACTCTGCTTGTCTCTCCATAGATGCTGCCTGAACTGCTGAGTATTTCCAGCCCTTTCTGTTTTAATTTCAGATTTCCAGCATCAGCAGTATTTTCCTTTTATTTGTTATTTGACAAAACTGGCAACACCCTCAGTTTATTTACTGGTCTAACTGGCAATTGTAAACTGGTAACACCATGGGCAGTGTTTGGCTGCAGGTTGTGTTCAGCATCATAATAAAAGAATACAGTCTTCATCTTGGAGATAAATTTTTGCTATCTGAAAAAAAGAAAAAAAGAATATTCGTGAATTTTGATTTACTATTAAATAACGCAGTAACCAACTGCCGACATAAGATTGGCCCCTTTCTCCGAGTAAATTTTAGCAATGCATGTAAAGTGAAAAACTAATTTTGGTAGCTTTTCTGCTGGATTAGAGATAAGCCCAAAATTTATATGTACTTATATCCACTATTGTAGGTGAGATGAAAAGGGAAATACTGTAAAATTGTTTTTTTTAGCTACTATCCCATTCGGAAGTGCACCTATTTATATACTCTGCTGACCAGTGATTATAGCCTTAGCTCTTTCAGCACAGCAACCAATTATGTATTAGCATCGAGTGCAAATATTAGTTTCACTGATACACATAGGGCTTTTGCTCCTTCACCAGTTAAGAATTTGATGTTTTACCAATATACATAGTAATTATATCATTACAGCAGATGCTAGAGATAGCCAGTGGCAGAAAGCACTACTGCACAATGTTTCCTCGACTTTGCTATTTTAATAAGGATAATGAACTCCTGTTTTAGATCTATGTATTGAACAGTGTTATTGATTAATAAATTTATTATTCATTATTAGTAAGCTCTGGACGATGCTGTAATGCATTGATCACTGTGTTTGTAAAGGAAATGGATAATAGTCAAAATATTTCATTATGACATTGGGTATTATTAGGTCAATATAATTGAAGAATCAAAGGCAAATTCAATAATGGTCCAAATGAACAGCACATTTGCAGTTTTCCTTTTCTCCCCTCTTGGCTAATGTCTAGCCTGGAAGGTTTCACTTCTATAGTTTCGTCCAGTTTTTCTTGATTGCTGTTTCGTCATACAAGCCCATCTATTCACAGCACCCACTCATTATATCATGGTTGGCCTCTTAAAATTAATTCAGGCCTTCAGCATCATTCTTGTAAGTCTAATCTGAGACAAACATGCCCCTACTAATGTAATTTCCATAGATGTATTATGGTCACTGTACTGTCGTTGTTGTTTTATCACTGAACAGATGACATCCACAGTAACAGCTTCTACTAGCTCTGCCTTTTGATCATCTATAGTCATGCTTCTTTGTAGGTTTGAACAACAGCTGAAATGTAGATAAAAAGAAAAGGAGCAAAGACAAGAATATGAAAAATGTTTACTTTTACCTCCCAAACTCCATTTCAACTTCAAATGTCTATGTAACCAATATTATTTTGACTGAAAGAAAATGAGGTATGACTCAATTATGATATTAATCAAAAGAGTGATTTAATGATTGCAAAATATTCCACAATGTGAGTTACTGCCTTTAGGACAGAAGTAGCAAAGGGATCGTTTTTTAAAAAAGTTTCACTTAGAGTTCCCTCACTTATAGCCGATGGAGAATATTTACTCCTGAATGCATTGTTCATGCTATATTTAGTCATTTAGCACCATTTCCGATGAATGAAATGTTCTGCAGATACAATATAAACTAGCAATTGTTTAAACAGCAGAGTGAAAATCAATTTATCTCCTTTGCCTTTGATTAATGTCTTGATTGTTCATGTTTCCCAACTGTGCTGAACTGATTGGTGTAATTTGTATGTCTGAGCTGTGAGTCCAGCTCCAAAGCCTTGAATCCTTTGACTTGACATGGCTAATCAGTCTAAAATGCTTAAGAATAATGAGACATAATAATCATCCTTCATGGACTGTTTCAATTACTATGCAAATTTAAAGTCATCCTCAACTTAGATTAGACATACTTAAAACAATTAATAAAAAAACTTTATTAGTCATAATAGATTGTAAAGCAGAAATGCATGCATTTATCACTTGTAGAAAATATAAATTATGATTCAACAGAACTTTAGAACCAATATCTCAAGAGGATTATAAATGGCACTTTCATTCTAGAAAAATTCTACATTTATAACTCATTATCAGGCTCGATTTTCTGTCCACCAATCGTGAATGGCAAAAAAACATAACTTTATATGTGAATGTACAATTTAAGTGCCCACCTTTTGATGTGCTCATACCCTACGGTCTGCTGATTAATGTGCAATTATTCTTAACTTCAAATATCAATGTATAGTAAAGTCTAATGACAATAGCAGGATATAATTATAAATTACTTTTTTGACTTTTTTCATTTCTCTTATAGATACTAGTGTATTTTCTGCAGCATTATTTATAGATAGTCAGGTGCTAGAGTGGAGTAGTGGAGCAGGGCAGCTGTGTGGGCCAGTGCACCGAACAGTTGGGTGAGTTGGCAGCTGGAGAGAGGATGCAGTGGAATGCAAGGCTCAAGTTGAAGCACAGGTGGAATACTGGAGATTTGGTGTCAACTTGGAACTGGGAACTACAAAGTGCAGGATGTGGGTCAGTAGAAGGCCTTGGTTGAGCTAGGGAGGTAGAGGTGTTCCTAGGGACAAATTAAGGACCAGCAGTGTAAACTGAGGCAATATTGATCAATTTTGTGTGCAATATGAGTAGTGAAAATTAAACCAATCGCACCATCAAAGGTGAATCTACTGATACATTGAACACAAAATATTATACAGATAGATAATCACCACCAATCACTACACTTCATTGTATGTAAGATTTTTACAATACCTACATGCAGCGATTCTACCTTTCCCTTCCTCAACTTCTCCATCTCCATTTCTGCGGATAGGCTTCCCATCAACATCCAGTGCATACCCACTGACTCCCATAGCTACTTTGATTATATTTTCTCCCACCTTATTTCCTGTATGTTCACAATGCAATGTCCTCTACATTGGGTAGATCAAATGTAGATTGGTGATCACTTTGCTGAACACCTCCATTCAGTCCGCAAGCTTGACCCTGAGCTTTGGTCGCTTAATTCTCCATCCCATTCCATTTTTGGCCTTCTATCTATCCTGTTTCAGTGAAGCTCAATACTATCTCGAGGAATAGCACGTCATCTTTCTATTAGGTTCTTTATAGCCTTCGGTTTAACATCAAGTTTAACAATATTAGATCTTAATCATTTATTTCCTCTTGCGCTTTCAGTAATCATTTACATCCCTTAATGACCCTATTATTTCCATGTTTAGTCTATTATCATCCTTTTATCATTTAATTACTCCTGCCTGTCACCTTGTCACAGGTTCTTTCCCTGGTTCAGTCATCGCTTAAAAGCTGTCCATTGCCATCACCTTCTAGCTCTGTTGAAAGGTCATCACCCTAAAACGTTAACTCTGTTTATATCTCCACAGATTTCTCTTTTTATTTCAGATTTCCAGAATCCAGAGTATTTTGTTTTCGTCATAGTTGAAGAATTGTTGGTTGGGTGGAATGCCTTATTTCTGTCGCCTTGACCTCAAGTTAAACAAGTTGATATCCATTGATAATAGTGTGTAAGAGCACATATTTTATCAGCCTTTGTTAGTGTCCATGAAACAAAGTTGCTGCTAGATTATTATGAAAATGCAACCTATATTATATGATAATCAACAGAGGAGCTTATTGGAAAATAACTCGTCATTAAAGTCACTGACTCTTAGTGGTCCTCTTCTTTCAATTGGTATGTCATGGTATTGTTATTTATGGAAAGTAGCATAGACACTTTTGGCTCACTGATAAGCCACATTCTAATATGGTGCTGGAAGGAATATCCATCTCAAATTAAGGGGGATGTTTTTATTTTTATTCCTTCATGGGATGTGGGTGTCACTGGCAAGGACAGCATTTATTGCCCATCTCGAATTGCCTTTGAGAAGGTGGTGCAGTCCATGTGGTGTCAATACACCGACAGTGTTGTTAGAAAGGGAGTTCCAGATTTTGACCCAGCAACAGTGAAGGAACGGCAATATAGTTCCTAGTCAGGATAGTGTATGGCTTGGAGGTTTCCATGCAGGTGGTAGTGTTCCCATGTGCCTACTGCTCTTGTTCTTCTAGGTGGTAGAGCTCGCGGGTTTAGAATGTGCTGTTGAAAGAGCCTTGGTGAGTTGCTGCAATGCTTCTTGCATATGATACTCATTGCTGCCACTGTGCCCATGCTGGAGGGAGTGAATGTTCAAGGTGGTGGATGGGGTGCCAATCAAGCAGGCTGCTTTGTCCTGGATGTATCAAGATTCTTGAGTGTTTTTGGAGCTTCACTCATCCAGGCAAGTGGAGAGAATTCCATTACACTCCTGACTTGTGTCTTGTAGATGGTGGACAAGCTTTGGAAAGTTAGGAGGTGAGTTACTCGCCGCAGAATTCCTAGCCACTGACCTGCTCCTGCAACCACAGTATTTATATGGCTGCTCCAATTAAGTTTCCGGTCAATGGTACTCCCCAAGATATTGATTTTGAAGAACAACCTGGGGTGTCTCTCCTCATATGTCAAAGTAAACACATTTGACAAAAATAAATTGATATACAACAAAATATCATTTGATTCTTTTTGCTGAGTAAATTCCATTTAATTTAACTAAAACAGATTGCTGTGCGGAAAGGTATTCATCTATATATGACAGTATTAGTTACTTTACCTGATGTAGACACTGTGGTAAGGAAACAAAACTGTCAGTCTCAGTCAGACCTTGAAGACAGTTTTGAAAAGATTTTAGAGCAGCCTCTAACTTTCCCTGCTGAAGATATTGCACGCCTTTTGTATAAAGTTGCTCTCTCTTATTATTCAACATTGATTTCTCTGGAAATATATCGTCTCCAGATCTGTCGGTTTCCTCCTCTGGAATCACCATTTCCATTAATTCTGTATTCAAAAACAAAACAAGAAAAACACAATGAAACCAGCAACTGCAAGGTTATCTTGTTCTCAACAAGCGTGGCATAAAAATCTGGTTGTAGCCAGCAGTTTCATTTGTGAAATTCAAGATGTATGTATGAAGGCCTAAAATGTACCTCATCCTGGATGAATTTATTGAGTTTGAGATCACCTGATGAAATCTGGTTCACCATGTGACTTTTGCCCCATCACTGACACTGATCCATCTGCCTATGCATTGTCCATTCAAAATAGTGTTGGCACATATTGGGCTGAATTTAGTGAGGCCGTTTGGAGTAGGAATGGAGGCATGGGGATGCTGGAAAATAGCATTGGACGAGTCTGCCCGGAAATCTGAAGTTGTAACATCGGTTCCAGATTTAGTCAGCGGCAGGAAAGCACCAGGAAACTCCTGACATGATAGGAGTACAATTTAAATTGTAGAACAGTTAGGTTTAATGCATTAGCATGATTGCAATTCAGTGGAGTGCTTGGACGTCAGGCGGCCCTCACGTGCCTTTGGATCTGTGGCATTGAAAACTGGCAGCACCAAGGTGAGGCCTCAGTGCCATGACGGGTAAGCAGCCATGACCAGCACTGGATAGGTGAAGGGGAGGGGGGAGCGGACGTCATTGTCAGCCTGCAGTGCTGCGCACTCTACACAGGTCGATTTGGTATCGGGTGGGATTAGCCTCGGGTGGTCTGCATGAGGGGGCTTGGTCTCAAATGGTTTGCACGGGATGGGGGGGCTTGATCTTGGGTGGCAGTACCAGGTGGCGATAATGCTGGGTGAGAGGGTTGGGTGGCCAATCTATCGGATGAGAGGGTCGAGTGGCCATGCAATCGGGTGAGAGGGTTGGCTTTTAGCAAGGGAGGGCACTGAAACACTGAAGGCCATTAGCAAAACAGCCGGGAGGAGCCAAGGTTACTTCATCTCTGCAAGGACAGCGCTTTGGAAGCCTACGGATCAGCTGGCATGGGTCTCATACACCCTGTCATTTTGGATCCCCGTGGCATGATGCAGTACCTCCGACGGAGGGAGGATCAGGAGGCTGCTGTGCCTGCCCGTGATGCTCCATGATGAGAGCAGTGGCAGTCAACCATGCCAAGAAGGGCCCACCTGCTTCAGAGAATGTTCTGGACTCAAATCAGCTCCCTCCAAATGTCCAAGTGGCATTGTCAATGAAGATTACGGTTCTCCAGGGAGCCCGTCACCAACTTAAGCGCCATGCTGCAGGACGAGTGGCGACCTATGGGATTTGGTGGTCACCCTATTGCTCGTGGCATTGAAGATCACCGTGGCACTCAATTTTTACATGTCGGGATCATTCCAAGGATCCACTGGGGACATGTCTGGTGTCTCCCAGTTAGCAGCACACCGCTGCATCAAAGAAGTGACCAATGCCTTTGTCAAGAGAGCTGGCAACTGACAGGCAGAGAGGACAATCGGATTTGGGGCCATCGATGGATTCCCCCAGGTGCAAGCTGTGATAGATTGTACGCAGGTGGCCATCAAGGTTCCAATGGACAGGAAAGGCTTTCATTCCATCAATGTTCAGTTGGTCTGCAACCACCAAAAGCATTTCCTGCAGGTGTGTGTCCTCTTCCCAGGAAGCAGCCATGATGCCTACACACATCAACAGTCTTAGGTGCTGCAGCATTTATGGCCCCCTGCTCACCTTCTGGGATGGATTCTCAGGAACAAGGGCTGACCACTGAAGAGGCTACTGATGCCTCTGAGGAACTCTCGCACTGCAGCAGCGGAGAGGTACAACACTTTCCACGGGTCCACCCAAGCAACCATTGAGCTAGCCATTGGACTGCTGAAAATGAGATTCCAGTGCCTCGATCGATCGATTCGGTGGAGCTCTGCAGTATGCTGCAGTGGTCTTCTGTGCTCTGCACAATCTAGCACTGCAGAGGGACAAGGCCTTGCATGACAAGAACATGATTGACTGCTACTCCTCAGCCAACAAGGAGGACGCAGAAAACGGTGATGAGCAAGCAGCACTGGAAGTTGAACCCCCTGCACCAGAGGCCAGGCACATTGAGTGACAGACCAAGGAAGCAAGAGACCGACTCATACCTACCTACTTCCAACCACCATGATGGCCTCTCATAGCCAAATCTTTAAAGATTCACATCAATGAATTCAGTCTGTCGCCTCCTTTCTATTTGTGCTCTGTGCATGGCGTCCAGCTTAACCACACACGCTGGTCCATGTGAGACTCTTCCCAAAGGAAGGCTGTGCCTACAATGGCAGCCCAATAAGGGAGAAGGGGGAAGTCAGCATCGCACAATTAAGGCATGAAAGAATAAGTATCTTCCACAATGAAAATTAAATTCAATAATGGGAAAATATTATAAGACAAAAATAAATAGCAAATGCTAAAAACCAATGAAACCCCAAGTGTGTCTAGATGGTTTTCTTTAGATGTTTACGAGTGCTTCTATGAGGTGTGATCCCTGGGCTGGAGGCAGGCTGCTGATCAGGCTGCCCTTTAGTCTGTGACAACTTCAGCGGCCATCCTCTGGCTGCCTGAGACCTAGAGGGCCCTGGCTGCCTGAGGGTTTCCTGCACAGGTGTAGAACTCTCAAAGAACAAAGAACAAAGAAAATTATAGCACAGGAACAGGCCCTTTGGCCCTCCAAGCCTGTGCCGATCCAGATCCTCTATCTAAACATGATGCCTATTTTCTAAGGGTCTGTATCTCTTTACTTCCTGCCCATTCATGTATCTGTCTAGATACATCTTAAAAGATGCTATCGTGCCCGCGTCTACCACCTCCGCAGGCAACGCGTTCCAGGCACCCACCACCCTCTGCGTAAAGAACTTTCCACGCATATCCCCCCTAAACATTTCCCCTTTCACTTTGAACTCGTGACCCCTAGTAATTGAATCCCCCACTCTGGGAAAAAGCTTCTTGCTATCCAACCTGTCTATACCTCTCATGATTTTGTACACCTCAACCAGGTCCCCCCTCAACCTCCGTCTTTCTAATGAAAATAATCCTAATCTACTCAACCTCTCTTCATAGCTAGCGCCCTCCATACCAGGCAACATCCTGGTGAACCTCCTCTGCACCCTCTCCAAAGCATCCACATCCTTTTGGTAATGTGGCGACCAGAACTGCACGCAGTATTCCAAATGTGGCCGAACCAAAGTCCTATACAACTGTAACATGACCTGCCAACCCTTGTACTCAATACCCCGTCCGATGAAGGAAAGCATGCCGTATGCCTTCTTGACCACTCTATTGACCTGCGTTGCCACCTTCAGGGAACAATGGACCTGAACACCCAAATCTCTCTGTACATCAATTTTCCCCAGGACTTTTCCATTTATTGTATAGTTCACTCTTGAATTGGATCTTCCAAAATGCATCACCTCGCATTTGCCCTGATTGAACTCCATCTGCCATTTCTCTGCCCAACTCTCCAATCTATCTATATTCTGCTGTATTCTCTGACAGTCCCCTTCACTATCTGCTACTCCACCAATCTTAGTGTCGTCTGCAAACTTGCTAATCAGACCACCTATACTTTCCTCCAAATCATTTATGTATATCACAAACAACAGTGGTCCCAGCACGGATCCCTGTGGAACACCACTGGTCACACGTCTCCATTTTGAGAAACTCCCTTCCACCGCTACTCTCTGTCTCCTGTTGCCCAGCCAGTTCTTTATCCATCTAGCTAGTACACCTTGGACCCCATGTGCCTTCACTTTCTCCATCAGCCTACCATGGGGAACCTTATCAAACGCCTTACTGAAGTCCATGTATATGACATCTACAGCCCTTCCCTCATCAATCAACTTTGTCACTTCCTCAAAGAATTCTATTAAGTTGGTAAGACATGACCTTCCCTGCACAAAACCATGTTGCCTATCACTGATAAGCCCATTTTCTTCCAAATGGGAATAGATCCTATCCCTCAGTAACTATTCCTCAGGCATAGCAGCTACTGGAGCTGGGCTCACTGGCAGAGGGACTGAGTTGCTGCTGTCCACACTCAGAGCACCCTGAGGGGAGCTCTCAGCTGTGGAGGTCAGCCTCTCCTCCTCCCTTTCAAGGCTCACGTCAACCTTCCTGCTGACCAGAGAAGGATGAGGAACTGGAGAAGACTCCAGGAGCCTTGACCTTCTCTTGCCTTGCCACTGCTGCATTGAGCTCATGGCCAAGGCAATGGTGTGCAGGTCTGTATGCATCTGCAGGATCTGGCTCTCCATGAGGGTCGCCAACCTCTCCATGGAGGAAGTCATGTGCTTGCACGCCTGAGACATGGCAGCACTCATGGCATGGATGGACTCCTCCATCGTCTCCTCATGGCTACGCATGGCCTCTGGCATCTCTGCCAGATGTTGCCTTACCTCTCTCTGCGACTCCAGCATTCCCTGTGCTGTCAACACCAGAGGCTCGTTATCAGCCTGGGGCTCAGTATGGGCCTGGCCGCCCACAGTCCTCCGACTGTCAGAGACCTCGGCTGTCTCAGCCTCAGCCAGCTGTTCGGTCGCGTGTGTGTTGCTCTCACCAGCTTGTGACCCTGATTCTACAGCCGAGCACAAACCCACTGAGGTGACAGTATCCCTGAACCCTACCAACACCAATGGCAGACCTGATATCTATCCATCACCAAGACTAACTTTTACCTCCATTACAACTCATTGCCTCTATTTATAATTCACCCACCTATCACTGAAACTGTGGTTTCAAGGGTTGACTTCTCTAATACTCTTCTCATCCCCCTCTCGAGCTTAAGCATATCCAACTTTACCTCATTCAAAACTTTACAATTATTATCCACTCAGCAATATACCCTACTCACCTATCACCTCATCATCCCAACCACAATGGACTCCACATCTCAGAAGTATTACATTTAAATTTCTAATCACTGTTTATAAATCCATCCATGCTTTTGCCCCACCAGACCTCTACAACCTCATTCAGTGCTACTTCACAGCTCATACCATCCAAACTTCTGGCAATGGGCTCTTGTACATCCCTTTTCTCATTTACTGCACCATTGGTGGCCCATTCTGCAATCACCACATTCCTATAAAAAGTTGGTTTATGTGCAGGCTGTAATTATCAATATTAAAAAAGTTATGCCTGTGTGCAATTCCTGTACACAAAACTTTACTTGTCACACTTTTGTATCAACTTTTTCTCATTATAAATGCCTACGTTTATATTTATAATGAAATTACCCATGTAAATTTGGCATTTTATAATAACACCCTCCAACAACTGTGATACTGGAGTTTTTCAGCATTATGACATCAAACAATTAGTGCCAGGAGCTCATGGAATTCTTTGTCACTAAGATCGAGAACATCCGATCAGCTGCTCTTCTGTTCCCCTCCCTTCCACAAACCCACCAGGCCAAACCTCCTCTAAAGTTCCCCCTGCTCTAGCTCTGAACTCGTATCTTTTTCTAGTTTCTCTCCTTTCTCTCCTCATGCCCTCTCTGAGCTCATCTTGTCCATGAGAGCCACCTCCTATTCCCTTGACCTTATTCCCACTAAACTACTGACTACCCAACTTCCCCTCCTGGTCCCTATGTTAGCTGATATTGTTAACAGTTCTTTCTCTTCTGGTACTGTCCCTCTCCTTTAAATCTGCCCACTCCTCAAAAATACAACCCTATACCCCACCATGCTTATAAACTACCACCCCATTTCCAACCTCCTTTTCCTGTCCGAAGTCCTTGAACATGTTGCTGCCTCCCAAATCCGCCCCATCTTGCACAGAGTCGATGTTTGAATTCCTTCAATCAGATTTCCACCCCTGACACAATACCAAAACGATTCTTATCAAGTCACAAATGACAATCTATGTGACTGCGACAAAGGTAAACTTTCCTTCCTCGTCCTTCTCGACCTGTCTACAGCCTTTGACACAGTTGACCACACCATCCTCCTCTGTCTCTTCTCCAGCATCCAACTGGGTGGGACTACACTCACCTGGTTCCATTCTTATTTATCTAATTGTAGCCAGAGTGTCACTTGCAATGGCTTCTCTTCCGGTTACTGCACCGTTACCTCTGGTGTTCCCCTAGGATCTATCCTTGGCTCTCTCTTATTTCTCATCTACATGCTGCACTTCAGTGGCATCATGTGAAAGCACAGCATTCGTTTTCATAGGATCAGAGAATGTTTAAAGCACAGAAAGAGGCCACTTGGTCCGTCGTGTCTGCACCGGCCAAAGGAAAAGGCACCCAGCCTAATCCCACTTTCCTGCATTTGGACCATGGTCCTGCAGGTTATGGCACTTCAGGTACACATCCAGACATCTTTTAAATGAGATGAGGTTTTCTCCTTCTATCACCTTTTCAGGCAGTGAGTTCCAGACCTCCACCACCCTCTGGATGAAAAAACTTTTCCTCATGTCCCCTCTAATCCTTATACCAATCACGTTAAATCTATAAACCCCCCCAAGTCACTGACCCCACCCACACCCCCGCTAAGGTAAATAGCCTCCTCACCTCCACTCTATCCAGGCCCCTCACAATTTTGTACATCTCAACCAATTCCTTGTTCATGAGTCACTAAAAGCTAGTATGCAGGTGCCGCAAGCAATTAAGAAGGCAAATGGTATGTTGGCCTTCATTGCAAGGGAATTTGAGTACAGGAGTAAAGATGTATTGCTTCAATTGTATAGAGCCTTGGTGAGACCACAGCTGGAGTACTGTGTACAGTTTTGGTCTCCTTATCTAAGGAAGGATATACTTGTCATAGAGGAAGTGCAGCAGAGGTTCACCAGACTAATCCCTGGGACGACGGGATTGTCTTATGAGGAGATATTGCAGAAACTGGGTCTATATTCGCTAGAGTCTTGAAGAATGAAAGGTGATCTCATTGAAACTTACAAAATTCTTACAGGGCTGACAGAGTAGATGTGGATAGGATGTTTCCTCTGGCTGGTGAGTCTAGAACAAGGGGACACAGTCCCAGAATAAGGTAGCCATTTAAGACTGAGATGAGGAGGCATTTCTTTACTCAGGGTGGTGAATCTATGGAATTCTCTACCTCAAGAGGGCTGTAGAAGCTCAATCATTGAGCATGTTCAAGACAGAAATCAATAGATTTTGGAATACTAACGACATCAAGGGATATGGGGATAGTGGGGAAAATGGCGTAGAGGTAGATGATCAGCCATGATCTAATTGAATGGTGGAGCAGGCTTGATGGGCCAAATGGCCTACTCCTGCTCTTATTTCCTATGATCTATGATCCTCCCTTTAGCCTCCTCTGTTCCAAGGAGAACAGTCCCAGCCTATCCAATCTTTCCTCATAGCTGCAATTATCCAGTCCTGGCAACATCTTCGTAAATCTCCTTTGGACCCTCTATAGTGCAATCATATCCTTTCTGTAATGAGGTGACCAGAACTACACACAGTACTTAAGTTGTGGCCTAACTAATGTTATCTACAGTTCCAGCATAACCTCCTTACTCTTATATTCTATGCCTCGGCTAATAAAGAAAGGATTCCATATGCCTTCTTAATCACCTTATTGACCTGCCCTGCTACCTTCAGGGATCTGTGTACATACACTCCAAGGTCCCTCACTTCCTCTACACCTCTCAGTATTCCCTCATTTATTGTGTAATCCTTTGCCTTGTCTGACATCCCCAAATACATCATCTCACACTTCTTGGGTTAAATTCCATTTGCCAGTTTTCTGCACCTGACCAGTCCATTGATATTTTTCTGCAGTCTGCAGCTATCCTCCTCGCTATCAACCATGTGGCCAATTTTTGTGTCGTCTGCAAACTTCTTGATCATTCCCCCTACATTTACGTCCAAATAGTTAATATATACCACAAAAAACAGGGAACCTGGTACTGAGCCCTGCGTAATCCCACTGGAAACAGCCTTCCAGATGCAAAAAGACCCATCAACAATTACCCTTTGTTTCCTGCCACTGAGTCAATTTTGTATCCAGCTTGCTACATTCCCTGGATCTCATTGGCTTTTTTTAAAAACAGTCTGCCATGTCAGACCTTGTCAAAAGCCTTGCTAAAATCCATGTAGACCACATCAACTGCACTACCCTCATCAATCCTCCTTAATACTTCCTCAAATAATTCAATCAAGTTAGTCAGACACGACCTTCCCTTAACAAATCCATGTTGACTATCCTTGATTAATACATGTCTTTCTAAGTGACAGTTTATCCTAGCTCAGAATTGATTTCAATAATTTGCCCTCTCCCAAGGTTAGACTGACTGGCCTGTGATTATTCGGTCTATCCCTCACTCCCTTTTTATCTATCATCTTTCGTAGATGGACGATGCCAATCATGATTTTTAAACAAAGATACAGCATTAGCAGACCTGTATTCTAATGCCACCCGTCTCTACCTCATCATTATCCCTCCCAACTCCTCCACTGTTGCTAAACCATCAGTCTGCTTATCTGACATCCAATACTGCATGAGTAGAAATTTCCTCCAATTAAATATTGGGAAGACCGGAGCCATTCTCTTTGGTTCCCACTCCAAACTCTAGCTACCAACTCCATCCCTCTTCCTGGCAACTGTCTGAGACTAAACCAGACCATTCGCAACCTTGGTGTCATATTTGACCCCGAGATCCACACCATTACTAAGACTGCCTATTTCCACCTCCGTAACGTTGTCCGACTTCGCCCCTGCCTCAGATCGTCTGCTGCTGAAATCCTCATTCAAATTAATATATTGTATTTGCTGCTCACAATGCAGTTGCCTCTACATTAGGGAGACCAAACGCAGATTGGGTGACCGCTTTGCAGAACACCTCCGCTCAGTCTGCAAGCATGACCCCTAGCTTCCAATTCCTTGCCATTTCAATTCACCACCCTGCTCCCAGGCCCATATTTCTGTCCTTGGCCTGCTGCAGTGTTCCTGTGAACATCAATACAAGCTCGAAGAACAGCACCTCATTTTTCGATTAGGCACTCTACAGCCTTCTGGACTGAACATTGAGTTCAATACCTTCAGAGCATGTCTGACCCTTTTTTTATTATTATTTTGTTTTATCTTTTTTTTTACCATATGTCTGCCTTAAACTTGGTTTTTCATGTTTGCGCTTTTGGACAGAGCTGTTCATTATTCTGTTATTAACACTCTCTCTGCACTAATGCTTTGTCTTTCACCATGAGCACACTCCCTTTGCCTTTGCCCCATGACCTCCTTGTCAGTTAATCTCTCCGGCCCTCTGTCTTATCACACACTTCCCTTTTGTTCTCTTCCCCCCACCCCCGCTTCACTTGCTTAAAACATTTCTAACCTTTGTCAGTTCTGATGAAAGGTCACAGACCTGAAATGTTAGCTGTGCTTCTCTCTCCCAGATGCTGCCAGACCTGCTGAGTATTTCCAGTACTTTCTGTTTTTATTTAAAATGGTTCTTGTTGCATAAAATGGTTCTTGTTGCATGAAAACTATTCTGGTTTCCTAATGCATATTTCACAGTGAAAGTGGAAAATGTAAAGGCAAGATAGAGAAAGGATTTATTATCCATTCTTTGTTGAAACAGAAAATAAATCATGACACAGTAGAAAAGAATATACTTAATCTGTTACTCTGTAGCCTTATCAAGGCTTAAAATTTAGATTAATATACAGCAGAGAGAGAATAAATAGCTCAAACACAGTTGGCATATCAGACTCAGCTGGAACAGTTTATAGAGATGGGGGTTTTGACCCACTAGGCACAATTGTGCACATAGCAAATTGTGCACATCTGACAAAATTGGCACACTTTATTTAACTGACATAATCAGCAGTTGTCACAGCAGGAACTAATGGCAACTAACCTTCATTCTATGAACATAGGCAAAAATACAGAAGAATTACTTTCCTAAAAGCTACAGGGCCACTTTCCTAGATCATTAAACCTATCAAAATGTATTACTAACAAAATGGCATTGCCAGTGAACATCTGAATTGCTTTCATTGTCCTGTTTTTATTTTAGATTTACATTTTCATAATCATTGTACTATGAATTCCCATCTAATTCAGACGCATTAAAAGATGATCATTCTTGAATTGATCATGCACAGTCAAAAAATTCTGTTAAAGAATAATGATGGTTCAGAGTATATGAAATACGATATACTATACACATATTATAAAAACGCATACTCTGAGCATATTACAATGTACAGAAAAGGAGATGATATTATTAACCAGAAGAGGAGGCTTGCTTGGTTTCCAGTATGGTCATTTTAACCCTAAGGTGATTGCATACTTAAAATCATTCCAGCCTGCACTATTCTATCCAATACGTATAGGTGGTGCTTCAGAGAAGATGGTTTGATTATATTTGAATACTATTCTTTGTCTGATAAACTGCCAGATGCCACTGTCACCTATCTGCAGACTACACAATTTTAACTGAAGCTATACTGAGTCCTGCCCCACCCGCCTGAAGCCTCCCTGCACCATAGATTTCTCACCAGCACATATCCTGCAGTTGACCTGATCCTGAGACTCATCCAACAGCACTCCAACCTGGAAGCAAGGAGCGACAGTAGATGCCTAGATGCAGCTCATATTGATTGTCCCTTTTCCCTTCTCATGACAGCATAGCTAAGAGCAGGAACTCAGCCCAAAGGGAAATTTAAGACAATATAAGCAGTACTGTAGAGTCACACATTAGTGCTTCAACATGCTGCCTTTTTGTACTGCTTATTGATATTGGGTTTCATTGCGCTGCATGTTACAGAATAATGATCCATTCAAGCATGCTTCTGTGCACTGAGTGCCCAGTAGGTGGACATTTTTTGATGAAGCATTCTGGGATGATATGCTATAAAAAGAACTTTAATTTCATGCACCTATTTAGAACATGTGCTTACACAAGAGGAAGGTCATGCGGGGGACTAAAACAGATTAACTAGTTACACATTTCACTGCTATTTGTCACCTTTGCTGCCATGTAATGTCTACTCCCATTTTCTTTTAACAATTAAAAAGTAATTCTTGTGTTACAGCATTTTGTCACTTTGATGATCATATGGTGCAACATAAAAATATAAGTACTTCTTGTGCCTTTTTTTTACCAATTTGCCAACAAGTGCTGTGTATCCCCATCACATAATCAGCATCCCTTGTAAACACCTTAAATACAGACAAATGGTTACATTCAATAAAATTCTGAAGGTGATAGACATTCATAATCTTACTTGAAACTTTATGTAAAATGCTTACTGCATTACTGGCGGGCAGCCATAAAGGCGGGGCTAAAGTGTGGCGAGTCGAAGAGACTTAGCAGTTGGCAGGAAAAAAGACAAAAGCGCAAGGGGAGAGCCAACTGTGTAACAGCCCCGACAAACAAATTTTTCTGCAGTACCTTTGGAAGAGCCTGTCACTCTAGAATTGGCCTTTATAGGCACTCCAGGCGCTGCTCGACACACCACTGACCACCTCCAGGGGCTTACCCATTGCCTCTCGAGATAAGGAGGCCAAAGAAGAAGATTATTGATTCAATAATTATGATTTTAATGCAATGAGCCATTTATCACAAACAGCTAGAAAATTCTCTTTCCTTTCCATTTTATTCAAAACATACAGGTCAGAACATATACTGTGTTAGAATCTTTTGATTCACAATTCAATTACTAACTTATTTAGAAATGGAAGCAGATCTGTCACTGTTAGCTTACAGTGACTTTTGTATGTACACTTCTCTGTGTATGCACCCATTTTGCAATAAGCAAGTATAGCTGAGAGTCATGAACAATCCACATTCAAGAGACAATATGCAATTGCTACCATTTTGACTGAAGAATGAAGTGTAAAAAGTTATAAATTAACTGTGTTTCATTATATGCTTTGTCGTGTGTTGAGATGTGTTCTGTATTAATTGTTATCTGGAATTAATATTGCCATGTTGCAGCCAGTCACCCAGCATATTGATAGCACTCATAAGCACTGGGATAGTGTTGAAGGAAGTCTAAGCTTAGGGGAAAGCACTGGATTAAAAAACTTGTCACTGACTGCCAAAGAGAGTTAATCTCTGAATCCAGATTGAGGATAAAGTGGTCATCAATTGTATATTGTGTGGGAAAGATTTTAATTTTAAGTTTTTAAATTCATTCATGGGATGCAGGTGCCACTGGCCCTTGAGAAAGTGGTAGTGAACCTCTGCCCTAAACCTCTGTAGCCTGTGTGGTGAAGGTACTCCCATAGTGCTGTTAGGTAGGAAGTTCCAGGAGTTTGAAGCAGCAACAGTGAAGTAACAACAATATATTTCCAAGTCAGGATGGAGTGTGACTTGGAGCGGAACTAGAAGGTGGTGGTGTTACCACATAGCTGCTGCCCTTCCAGGTGCTAGAACAGGGTTGTCCAACATATGGCCCACCAAAGGTTTTCATCCAGCCTGCGGATGTAGTTCAGAGATGAGAAATTTTCCATGTCTTCTTTCAGTCCGGCTTTTTAAAAAAAGCATCGCACTGCCAGATCTCACAGCTGACAGGCACTGACATCAGGAACAGGGGTTTCCCAACTTCGGAGGATTCAGGGCTTTCCGACGGGCTGTTAAAAAAAAGTCAGAACCCACCGGAAAAGCCTGAATCTGTCCGAAGTTGGGAAACCACTGCTCCTGCTCTCATGCAGCATCGGTCAGCTGTGTAACTGACAACGCAAATTTTCTTTTTAAATTGACCTGTCACAAAGCTGCTGTTCTGAGCACTCCTGCTCTCAGCAACTGTCAGAGAGAGAGAGAGAGAGACGCGGTTGGTGGAAGAGAGAGGGGGACAACAGAGAGAGAGGGGGAACAGAAACAGAGAAGAGGGGGAACAGAGTCAGAAAGAGAGGAGAACAGAGATAGAGAGATGGATAGAGAGAGGGGCAGAGAGAGAGAGGGGCAGAGAGAGAGGGGGAAGAGAGAGAGGGGGACAGAGAGAGAGAGAGTGAGGGGGCAGAAAGAGAGAGGGTTCAGAGAGAGAAAGAGAGGGACAGAGAGAGAGAGGGGCAGAGAGAGGGGGAGTCAGAAAGAGAAAGAGAGGGACAGAGAGAGGGGGCAGAGAGAGGAGGGACAGAGAGAGAATGGAGTCAGACAGAGAAAGGGGGGGGACAGAGAGAGGGGAGACACAGAGAGTGAAGATGAGACAGAGAGGGGGAACACAGAGAGGAGGGACAGAGAGAGAGAGAGAGAGAGAGAGGGAGAGAGCATGATCAAGATCACTCCTGATAGATGGACATCTATCTGGAATACTTCGCATCGCTACAAGAAGTGTGTGGGCAAACATTGACTACTTGTGCAAGCAAACAAATGCCAGGTATTTCACTAAATCAGTATCCAACATAGTGATGAGAAAGTAAGTAAATAAATTAATCTTCCCATTTAAAGCTTCTTCATAAAAATGCAGATTGATTGTTGTTTTGATTAATGGTAAGATAAATTTTTAATGCCTTTATCTTTCCAAAATTGTCTCACCAGCCCCCTTTGTAAGATAAAAATTGTAATGTGGCCCTCCACGTGAAAAGGTTGGACAACCCTGTGCTAGGGGTTGCAAGTTTGAGAGGTACTGCCAAATAAGCCTTGACGAGTTTCTGCATTGCATCTTGTAGATGGTACACACTGCTGCCATGGTGGGCTAGTTGGAATGAAGGTTTAAGGTGGTGAATGGGGTATCCGAACAAACAGCCTGATTTTTCCTGGAGTGTTGTTGGAGTTGCACTTATCCAGGCAAGTGAAGAGTATTCTATGACACTTCTGAATTGGATTTTTCCTGCATTTTGTGGACAGGATTTACCCAGGCAATTTTTATTTAGTCAGGTAGCTCCCAGTGCTGTAGATGTACTGGAACAGCTTGGCTCCCAGTGTGGTTAGTCTGGAGTACAAATCTTCAACACTTGTTAGGATGTTGTCAGGACCATAGCCTTTGCTGTATCCGGTGTGTTCAGCTGTTTCTTGATGTCACATGGTTTTGTTTGCAGTATTTTGGGGTGGGGGGAGGGGCGGGGGCAGAGGGGAAGGGAGGGGAGGGGGAGAGTTGGGAGGGAGGGGGGACGGGGGAGGGAGGGGTGGGGGAGAGGGGGTGGGAGGGGTAGGGGCAGAGGGGAAGGGAGGAGAGAGGGGAAGGATGGGGGAGAGATGGGGGAGAGGTGGGAGGAGAGGGGGAGGGAGGGAGGGAAGGAGGGGTGGGGGAGAGGAGGGGAGAGGGGGAGGGAGGGAAGGGTGTAGGGGTGGGGGAGAGGAGGGGAGAGGGGGAGGGAGGGGGGAGTGGGGAGAGAGGGGGGAGGGGAGGGGGAGGGTGTGAGGGAGGTGTGGTGGGGGGGAGGTGTGTTAGGGAGGGAGGGGTGCAGGGGGACAACATAGAACATAGGAGCAGGAGTAGGCCATTCGGCCCTTCAAACCTGCTCTGCTATTCATTATGATCAAGGCTGATCATTCAACTCAGTAACCTGTTCCCGTTTTCACCCCAAACCCTTTGATCTCTTTAGACCCAAAAGCTATATCTAACTCCTTCTTAAAAACATACAATGTTTTGGCCTCAACTGCTTTCTGTGGTAGCGAACTCCACAGGCTCACCACTCTCTGGGTGAAGATATTTCTCCTCATCTCAGTCCTGAAAGGTTTACCCCATATCCTTAGACTACGACCGCTGGTTATGGACTCTCCCACCATCGGGAACATCCTTCCTGCATCTACCCTGTCAAGTCCTGCTAGAATTTTACAGGTTTCTATGAGATCCCCCCTCACTCTTCTGAACTCCAGCGAATATAATCCTAACCGACTCAATCTCTCCTCATATGTCAGTCCCGCCATCCCAGGAATCAGTCTGGTAAACCTTTACTGCACTCCCTCTATAGCAAGAACATCCTTCCTCAGATAAGGAGACCAAAACTGCACACAATATTCCAGGTGTGGCCTCACCAAGGCCCTGTATAATTGCAGCAAGACATCCCTGCTCCTGTACTCGAATCGGATCGGCAGCGGGGAAGCTCTGGGGCGGCCCCTCCGCTGCTCTGTGATGCGACCCTGCTTTCCAAATGCTAACTAGATGTTTGCATTAATTAAACGTAACCTGCAGCGATGTTACCTTCAGCGCCTGATCTTCAGCGCGACGTGCGGCACTCACGCACCTTCACTTTCCCGTCCAAGGAAAGCTGGCGCCAGCAAGGTGGGGAAGGGGTGAACTCTTCAGTATTTGGATAGGGAAGGGAGGTGGGGAGAGGGGTGAACTCTGCGCTTTGTTGAACTGTCTGCAGGGCTGTCAGCCTTTTAAAAATGGCAACAGCACCTTCCGCATCAGGTGACGCTGTGAATGGTGTTGCCAATGCCGCCCCTGCCACATGATTTTGGGGGGGGGTGGGGGTGGCCACCGTGAATATGCTAAGTGGCCGCCCACCGCAGAATCGCGTCACAGCAGTGCAGGTCCTGCACAGGGCAGCCGCCATTTTCTGTGCCCGCGGGACAACAAAGTCCAGCCCACAGTGTGCGTGGGGAAGGTGAGAAGAGAAAATAGTCTCACGATGAAGTAATTCCCACTTCTCTCTGTACATTTTTGGAGGGGAACAATTGAGTTATTCCACTTACACTGTGGGATTTATTTCTCCTTCACTCCTTCACAAAAGCTTTGGATGTCAGAGGCTGAAGAAAGGTGTTAAAATGACTTCAAACTTTTTCAAAAAGTGCAGGGAGGTTTCACTGGCAGATTAACTGCTCAGTCATGTCATCACTGCTTGTGAGACCATACTGTGTGTGAATCGGCTGCTGTATTTGCCTACAAAACATTAGTGACTGTAATTTATTAGCTGCAAAGCATTTTAGGATATTCTGAGAACCTCACAGACATTATATGATGTCAGATTACAAAGCAAATTTCAGTTTGATATAATTATCAATATTAGCTTTGTTTAAGTGTATGTACTTATACACACTACTGAGTCAGCGGCGCTTGAGATGGCTTGGCTATGTGAGCCGCATGGAAGATAGCAGGATCCCCAAAGACACATTGTACAGCGAGCTCGCCACTGGTATCAGACCCACCGGCCGTCCATGTCTCCGCTTCAAAGACGTCTGCAAACGCGAGATGAAGTCCTGTGACATTGATCACAAGTCGTGGGAGTCAGTTGCCAGCGTTCGCCAGAGCTGGCGGACAGCCATAAAGGCGGGGCTAAAGTGTGGCGAGTCGAAGAGACTTAGCAGTTGGCAGGAAAAAAGACAAAAGCGCAAGGGGAGAGCCAACTGTGTAACAGCCTCGACAAACAAATTTTTCTGCAGCACCTGTGGAAGAGCCTGTCACTCTAGAATTGGCCTTTATAGCCACTCCAGGCGCTGCTCCACACACCACTGACCACCTCCAGGCACTTACCCATTGTCTCTCGAGATAAGGAGGCCAAAGAACAGCAAAATGTTAGACCACAAGTTTGTGCCTACAATTCTCAGTGAGACTCAGTGTCAGTTAGCCCACCGAGGCACTACAAGGAAATATTGCCCCTGCGTCCTAGAAGAAAAATCATAGCGTTTTGTGGTGTTGATGAAGGAATAAATATTGGCCAGGACACTGGGGGTAACTCCTCTGCTCGTCTTTGAAATAGTGCCATGGAATCTTTTCTGTCTACCCGAGGGCAGACAGGGCCTCGGTTTAACATCTTTCGAATGAGGTGTTAAACCGAGGCCCTGTCTGCCCTCTCAGGTAGACACAAAAGATCCCATGGCACTATTTCAGAGACGAGCAGAGGAATTGTCCCTGATGTCCTTGCCAATATTTATCCCAAAATCAACATTGCAAAAACAGATTATCTGGTCATTATCTCACTGTTTATGGGCAATTTGCGCAAATTGACTGCCTGCGTGTTTCCTGTATTACAACAGTGACCTACGTTTCAAAGTGCTTCATTGGCTTTAAAGCACTTTGAGCCATCCAGTGGTCATGAAAGGTGCTATATAAATGCAAATCTTTCTTTTTTACATTAACGTCAGTCATTCTCACACACCTTCAACAGCCGCTCGGTAGTGACCGAGATTGGCGAGCAGTTTCTTTATCAACATGCGGTGTCAAGGGACACAAAGAGGACGAAAGCAAACACACCAATGAGGAAGGAAAGAACTGTTTTTGTTTTCCGAAGTTTTCTTTACTAAAGGAAAACACAATAACTTAATTTAAATAATATGTTGTGAGCAAAGGGAGAGGTTATTTTATTCTTTATGTCTAAAGCTTTGAATGTTCTGGTTCTCCAGGAATCCAGGAGAGGAGGAAATTACTTTTCAACTTGAACACAATTAACACCATAATTTTTACTGACCTTTTGACCTCCTTTAAAATCGTCCCCTCCCTTTACTAACAGAAAATAAACTTGCTCTTTTTTGCAAACATCATTCCATTAAGTCAACATTAGTTAGCAATTTTAAATTTAAACAGGGATTGATTATTGGCAATTTTGATTGACCAAACCTATTTAAAGGAACCTAAACCAAAATCGATGCTTTATGCCAAAAGGGTTTAAACGCAATGAGGGAAAATGTTTATTAGAACCTAAATAAGTTTTGCATCTGTAGTGAAACTACGATGCAAAAGGTCCGATGATTAATTTTTAAAAAGAGGTCTTATTTTTGCAGCTAGAAGCTACTGTTCTGTGTAATTTTCAAGCGCCCTATTTTTGTCTCGTTAAGTGCAATTTTCCTACTCGCCTGCTCCTCTCCTGAATGCTTCCCTTCCCAGGCCCTGCCTGCACTCACTTCCCAGGACTTCAAAGGACAGTTTCTTTCAGGGCTTATAATATAATGTATCCTCCAACTTGCCTGAGAAATGAAAGAGAAGATTCATGGTGTACACAATCTGACAACGTTTATGCAAACAGATTTTGTTATAACAAATTTCTGTTATATTTACTTATTACCAATTCTCAGCTAAAGCTATCTTAAGGTTAGAATAGCTGAAAGCTTAAAGCAAAAATACTCTCCTGGCGCTGACGTTACTAATTCAAAAAGCATAGATTAGGCTGGAATGACAACAAAGATGTTTGTATAAATCCACTGTTTACCACACCTAAAATAGTTCCAGCACAGACAGAAGTAAGGTGCTAATACTGTTTTTTAAAAAAAAGTCTGTGGCATCTCAGTGCTGTGACTGGTTGTCCAAGCATCATAAAAATCCTTAGGATAATCAGACTTCTAAATATAGAATGTTGATTGTGTCTTCTGCATAACAGATTCTGCTTTACCTGCTGCTATGACTAATCATTATTTTATGATTAGGCTAATTTTATTAATCATTTAGGTCAGAAAAATCTTAAGATTTTTATTTAAAATTAGCATCTTTTTGCAATGATATTTTGAGTCTTAAGTTGCCTCTAAGTGTGTATCAGTAAGTTGCAAGCAGTATGTTCATAATTTTCCCCCAGGCACTCACACCAACAAGGAATTCTTACCATAAGTGTGGGCCCTGAACATGCACCATTTAGTGTGAAGTTGGTGAAAATTGACATGTTTTCCAATAATGAGGGGGATGCTCAGAAATCAAAGTTTTTTTTAAAACTAGTTGTCATTTGTTCCAGTATTTTTGCACCATCTCCCAGGGACGTACATTCTTGGACTGAAGTAGGACTTTTGAACATCTAATCTAACATTACCAGCATTCCCTACTGTTCAAAGTATTTACCAGACAACATTTCTAAGATTATTCAAATATACTGTTATGGGCAGGGGAGAGAGGGTGTGGATGACTTCCACTTTTCACCTCTCAACTAGCCGTAAACTAACTGTTTTAGTGGTCAAATAAACAGATAAACAATAGGCTTTGTCATAGGATTAAAAGATAATTTATTTATTAAACAATACCAAAAAATATTTGCAACTTAACCCACTCACGCATGCAAATATACATCATGATTGTTGGAGACTAAACCCATCAAGAAGAGATAGAGATTAGAGGATAACATGCATTTAAGTCCGATTGTTGTAAAAAGGGTTTACTTTGAAACCTTGGTTTTTCAGGAGGAATTTTTAACAGCGGTGCAGGCCTGGTGTTCCTTTTCTTGGTTCACTGAAGTATTGCAGACTCACAGAATAATACAGTGCAGAAGAGGCCCTTCGGCCCATCAAGTCTGCACCGATGTATTAAAGACACCTGACCTGTCTACCTAATACCATTTGCCAGCACTTGGCCCATAGCCTTGAATGTTATGATGTGCCAAGTGCTCATCCAGGTACTTTTTAAAGGATGTAAGGCAACCCGCCTCTACCACCCTCCCAGGCAGTGCATTCCAGACTGTCACCACCCTCTGGATAAAAAAGTTCTTCTTCAAATCCCCCTTAAACCTCCTGCCCCTCACCTTAAACTTGTGTCCCCTTGTAACTGACCCTTCAACTAAGGGGAACAGCTGCTCCCTATCCACCCTGTCCATGCCCCTCATAATCTTGTACATCTCTGCTTCAGTGAAAACAACCCAAGCCTATCCAACCTCTCTTCATAGCTCAAATGTTCCATCCCAGGCAATATCCTGGTGAATCGCCTCTGCACCCCCTCCAGTGCAATCACATCCTTCCTATAATGTGGCAACCAGAATTGCACACAGTACACTAGCTGTGGCCTTACCAAAGTTCTATACAACTCCAACATGACCTCCCTGCTTTTGTAATCTATGCCTCGATTGATAAAGGCAAACGTCCCATATGTCTTTTTCACCACCCTATTAACCTGCCCTTCTGCCTTCAGAGATGTATGGACAAACATGCCAAGGTCCCTTTGTTCCTTGGAACTTCCCAGTGTCAGGCCATTCATTGAATACTTCCATGTCACATTTCTCCTTCCAAAGTGTATCACCTCACACTTTCAGGGTTAAATTCCATCTGCCACTTTTCTGCCCATTTGACCATCCCGTCTTTATCTTCCTGTAACCCAAGACACTCAACCTCACTGTTAACCACTCAGCCAATCTTTGTGTCATCCGCAAACTTACTGATTCTACCCCCCACATAGTGTTTCTATGTCGTTTATATAAATGACAAACAATAGGGGACCCAGCACAGGTCCCTGTGGTATGCCACTGGACACTGGCTTCCAGTCACTAAAACAGCCGTCTGTCATCACTCCCCGTCTCCTACAGCTAAGCCAATTTTGAATCCACCTTATCAAGTTGCCCTGTATCCCATGTGCATTTGCTTTCTTGATAAGTCTCCCATGTGGGACCTTGTCAAAGGCTTTGCTAAAATCCATGTAAACTACATCAACTGCACTATCCTCATCTACACACCTGGTCACATGCTCAAAAAATTCAATCAAATTTGTTAGGCATGACCTCCCTCTGACAAAGCCATGCTGACTATGCCTAATCAAATTTTGCCTCTCCAATTGGACATAGATTCTCTCCTTCAGAATTTTCTCCAATAGTTTCCCTACCACTAACGTGAGACTCACTGGTCTGTAGTTCCCTGGCTTATCTCTACAACCTTTCTTAAATAGTGGGACCACATTAGCTGTTCTCCAGTCCTCTGGCACCTCCCCCGTGGCCAGAGAGGAATTAAAAATTTGGTTCAGAGTCCGTGCAGTCTCCACCCTCACCTCCCACAGCATCCTGGGACACAAATCGTCCGGACCTGGAGATTTGTCCACTTTTAAGCCTTCCAAAACCTCCAATACCTTGTCACTCCCTATGACAATTTGCTCAAGAACCTCACACTTTCTCTCTCTAAGTTCCATATCTACATCCTCATTCTCTTGGGTGAAGACAGATGTGAAGTATTCGTTCAACACCCTACCAATGTCCTCTGGCTCCACCCACAAATTTCCCCCTTGGTCCCTAATGGGTCCTACTCTTTCCCTGGTTATCCTCTTCCCATTGATATACTTACAGAATATCTTGGGATTTTCCCTACTTTTACCAGCCAGAGCTTTCTCATATCCCCTCTTTGCTCTCCTAATTGCTTTCTTAAGCTCCATCCTACACTTTCTGTACTCCACTAATGCTTCCGTTGATTTACTCTCCTTGTATTTGCTGAAAGCCTCTCTTTTCCTTCTCATCGTACCCTGAATGTTTCTGGTCATCCATGGTTCTCTCGGCTTGTTGCTCCTACCTATTACCCTAGAGGGAACATGTTGGGCCTGTACCCTCCCCATTTCCTTCTTGAATGCCCCCCACTGCTCTTCTGTAGATTTCCCGACAAGTAACTCTTTCCAGTCTATCTTGGCCAGATCCTGCCTTATTTTACTAAAATTCGCTCTCCCCCAATCCAAAACCTTTTTTTTCAACTTGTCTATTTCTTTCTCCATAACAAGCTTAAATTGTACCATGTTTTGGTCGCTATCACCAAAATGCTCCCCAAACAACACATCAACCACCTGTCCGGCTTCATTCCCCAGAATTAGGCCAGCACTGCACCTTCCCTTGTTGGATCCTCTACATATTGAGCTAAAAAGTTCTCCTGTATACATTTTAAGAACTCCACTCCATCTAAGCCCTTAACACGATGACTATCCCAATTAATGTTGGGAAGGTTGAAATCACCTAATATAATTACCCTATTATTATTTTTACACACCTCTGCGAATTGCACACATATTTGCTCCTCAATTTCCCGCTGACTATCTGGGGATCTATAATAAACACCTAGAAATGTGACTGTCCCTTTTTTATTCCTAAACTCTACCCATAAAGCTTCATTTTATGCCCCCTCCAAGATATCATCTCTCCTTACTGCAGTAACTGACTCCTTAACTGATATTGCAATGCCCCTTCCTCTTTTACCCCCTTTGGTTAGGACTCAGTCAATGTCGGTGGCACGATCCTGTTACAATTTCTCTGGTGGGGAGTTTTCAATGTCATTTTGCAGTCTTTGCCTCTGTGGTTTAAAGACATTACAGGCAAGGGCTTCATCCTGGCTGTAATGGATCTCTCAGCTTCCTGGCTGGCTGGCTTTCTGACTCTGTCTTTCAGAGCTCTTTTTAAGAAAAAACCTTATCAGGCTTGGTTAGAACATTAGAACATTACAGCGCAGTACAGGCCCTTCGGCCCTCGATGTTGCGCCGATCATCTGACCTACACTATTCCATTTTCATCTATATGTCTATCCAATGACCACTTAAATGCCCTTAAAGTTGGCGAGTCTACTACTGTTGCAGGCCAAGTGACCATAGATGCTGTCCCCTGGTGTGTTCATACAATGAACGTGTGGCCATTGTTTCGCAATGAGGTTTAAATGTGGATTATCTTGCTAAAGTGGTGTTATGTCCCACCTATTATCTTGGCTTTGAATCCAGAGTCTTCCTGTCTGCAAAGGCCTTTGTCAACCCACTTCTTGAAGAAAGGAGCCATTTAGCATTAAATGGGCTGTTTAGCATTTTAATGTGCCTTCCCCAGGACTAGTCCAGATGTGATGATGAGTTTAGTCTCCAGCAGTCACTACGTATATTTGCAGTACAGGAGAGGTCACCTGACCTTTTACTACATCTTGTCTGTAGCAAACCTGTGCCTATTGTTTGGAGTTTAGTTTATCAGTTCATTTTTATAGTTCATAATTGGTCCAGTTCACTTTAGTTCATAACTGTTCCTTGTGTGAGTGTGACAATACTTAAGCACCCAATTTATAATCCAACATTCTGGTCATTGTAAATAAGCATGGTGCTGTGGGATGTATTGTAACTAGGTCAGAATGTATAATGCTGCATTGTATTCATTTTTAAACTTCAGAATAGAAAAAATGCATTTCAAAGCACAAGTAATGGTGTAAATTTACATCCTGGTACTGCTTAAACACACCACAGTTTGCATATTTAAGCACGAGAAGCAGCACTAAGTGATGCTCCATTGGATACACTGAGCAGTGGGATGCAAGAATGATTAAGTTTGGCAATAAAACTTCCCCTCTGCCTAGACGTGGAAAATAGCCATTCTGATGAAGAGCAACATTATTTCCAGATGTTTTGTATGAAAAATACAATGTAAAGTATTGCAAAGGGATTTTTGTTTAAAATAAGGAGCACTGCAGTGTAAGGACATTACATGCCTTTTTGTTGGAGCATTTCTACAAACTTGCATTTATATATTTACAGATGGATTTTGAAGATCCCACGGCACTATTTGAAGAGCAGGGAAGTTCTCCCCTAGTGTTCTGACCAATGTCCTTCAACTAATATTACTAAACAGATTATCTGGTCATTATCTCATTACTGTTTGTTGGAGCTTGCTGTGGACAAATTGGCTGCCGTGTTTCTCTGCATTACAATAGAGACTATACTTCATAGGCTATAGGTTTTGAGATATCCTGAGGCTGTCAAAGGTATTATACAATTGCAAGTTCTGTCTTTTATATATGATACTGTCGTTCTAGGACTGAGAAGTGTTTTCAACAATGAATGCATATGCTGGAAATCTGAAAAAAGAGAACATGCTGGAAATACTCAGGTGAGGCATCAACTGTGGAGAAAGAAACAGAGTTCAAGTTTCAGGTCAGTGACTTCTCAGTTCTGATGAAGGGTCATCAATGTGAAATGTTAACTGTTTTTCTCTCCAGATGCTGTCTGACCTGCTGAGAATTTCCAGTATTTTCTATGATTACAGTGGGATTCTTTACACTGTAAGCATGGTGTTGTTAGTTAGTGGAAATTAATACATACACATCTACATGCAAGGAATTCCAGTTCTGTTGACAGTTCTCAATTATAGCATCTGTCTTGATCATTTTATGAATAAGGATTTCAACCATAAATTCTTTCATTTCAATGATAATTTCTCCATACCAGTAGCAGCATGTTAAAATGATTTTGGCTCCAATAACTCATTCTAAATGTGGTGATCTTAACACATGCAAGGATATGGATTGCAATAATAGCCAAGCAATGCCTACCACTTGTACCAGCTCCTTCTTGGTGATGACTGGGTAATGTTTTTATATCACCATCAGACTCCTCGCCATCTTTAACAGCAACAGCTTTTTCAGAAGGAAAGTCTTTGGATTCCATTCTCAAGTCCTTGTGAGGTCTTCTTTCACATTTACAAAGGGAGTCCTCAGAAGCTGCTTCAGAATTGTTTACCAAACATTTCAGCGTTTCCATGCAAGCAGAGGCAACTGGGTCGTCTGTACAAGCTGCAGGAGGCTGACTGCTCATTTACCTTTCTTCGACTGGGTGACTGAGGCTGAACACACTTCTGTTTAAATCCTCTTGATGCAAAAAACTTCCTTTTGCTTCCAAATTGCCATGAGCCATCAAAATGAAAGGCATTGAGTCATCAGTCTGTAGAATAAACTACCAAATTTATCAGCATAAACTCATTGTGAATGCTCACTATTTCAGTGTGAATGTTACCTCAGCAGTCTGCCACTGGACATCTTCAGGTGAACATATGCTGTTGTGTACCACTCTTTCCTTTAACATATCAAGGTCGCTGTTAAATTCTATAACCTCCTTCTCGGTAAGCCACAAACATCTGCTTTCACAATCCAAAACGATGTGAATCTTTTAAACAAGGATCAAGCCTCAGATAATCACAACTGTTTATAATACTTTTCCCTTGGCTGTGTTAATTGTTCCAGTCTGGGTCACTGAGAGGCTGCCGCTAGCAAGGTCCATGTTTCCTGCTGGTTGGGGCCTTCTCAGGGTTATACACAGCGATAATAAATAGTCTGAGCTGGCAGTTCGCTGGTGACCATTCACCCACACCAACCCTTGGAGCCAAAGCTTGAGTCATTTTCTGGCCATGTTCCCCACATCATGGCTGGAATTTTACTGCCCCCCAATGAGCAGGCTGGTGGTGGGTGGGGCGTAAGATTAAGTGGGAGGCAAGGGGCGCCATTCCCGACACCTTCCCATCCGCTGCAATTTTACACGTGAGACAGTGGCAAGAAACGGCCTGCCACTCCAGGCCAATCAAAGCCCTGAAGTGGCCAATTACCTATTTAAGGGCCGCTTCCTGCCGCCGCGGGTATTTTAGCCCGGGTGGGTGGATGGCGAAGGCTCCAAGAACACCGCCAGGTAAAACCTGGTGGCCTTCTTGAGGGCTGGGGAGGGGCCCTCCTCATTGGGCACCCTGTGCCCCACGGAGGGTCACTTCCGAAGACCCAACAGCCCCCATCACACTCCATCCCACCCACCACCCCAACCAACCCCCCCCGCTTGCTTCGCCAAGCCTGGCCGATGGTCCCTGGCAAGGCCCCAAAAACATATTGTTGTTCCGAGGCCATCCTTCCTCTATCTTCCGATGTCTGGGACTAAGAGCTGCCAACCCACTGGAGCCGGTAGCTCTATTAGGCGGGACCTCCTGCCTCAAGGAGGTGGAAGTCCCACCCTAGGCCAATTAAGAGCCTGCGGAGCAAAAAATCCTGGTGTGGTTCCCCAGGCCCGGCAAAGGCGGGCTCACCCTGACTTTTTGGCTGGTGAGTGGGGCCTCCTGCCCAACGTAAAATTCCGGTCCATCTCTTCCGGACTGTTTCTGGCTCCAGTGGCTATGTGTCGCCTCAGTTTGAGGCTTAAAGATTTCCCCTCCGGTTTTGCTTGCCAGGGCAGCTTTCCCCAGCCAGTGAGGTTTAATAATTCCTCTGCCTGTGACAACCAATATCTAGCAGAACCCTCTCAGTTAGGGGAAAACACGTTGTTGAAGCAGCAATAAAAACAGAGAAAATATAAAGTGCTAGGGGAAAAGGCAGACAGAGGGGAGCTGGGGGGAGTTGGAGATGGGTGGGGGAGTGAGAGAGGGGGTTGAGAGAGGGTGAGAAAGAAGCGGTTCAGCGGGATGGTTGGGGGTGGGGTGAGGGAGGGCTGAGAGCGTGGTGAGGTGCGTAAGGGGGTGTGAGAGGTTTGAGAGGGAGGAGGGGGTGAGAGAGCAGGGGTTGAGGGGGTTGAGAGTGCAGATATTGAGAGTGGGGGGTTTGAATGGGGCGATGATAGAGTGGGAGTAGAGGGGGGTGAGAGGTGGAGGGAGAGAGTGGGGCTTGAGGGGGTGAAGGAGGGTCAATGACAGGGTGTTAGAGAGGGGGTGAGCAAGTGGGGGGTGATGAGGTGAGAGAGAGGGGGTGAGAGAGAGGGGGGTGAGAGTGAGGGTGTAGGATGTGGGTGGGAGTTTGGGGGTTGAGGGGTGAAGGAGAGTGAGGATGGGGGCAGAGAGTAGGGGTTAAGGGGGAGTGAGAGAGAGGGTGGTTAGAGGGGAGTTTGGTGAGGGGATGGGGTGAAGTTCTCTCTGCCACACACTCCTGGATTCCCCGCACTCACTCTCTGGGGGCGAGCATCACACCCTGCCTGCGCGCGAGCCTGCTATTTGCATCATTTCCTGCGTGGAGTTACCAGGGTAACCGCAGGTCTGGTACAGGATCTGGGAAACTACAGTATTTGGTGCAAAATCTTGTTTTTGGTTTTAACAAGTTGCATTAGAAAATTCTTAGGTATTGGCACACACAAACCAAATGTGGGAGATTATAAACTTTTCGTTCATCTTAAAATTATTTTTAAGCTGTCAGAATTTTTTTAATGTAGGGATATGCCATAAAATGTTTAAAAATCTTTACAGTTTTTATTTTTGCATATATAGTACTGTATATTTTTGGCTTGATATGAAGCAAAGCCTTTCAAACAACTTACAGTCAAGTAGCCATTTAAAGGGAAATATTTATTTAACTTGCAATTTCTTCTTTTCTTTTTCTTTTGGGCCTCCTTATCTCGAGAGACAATGGATACGCGCCTGGAGGTGGTCAGTGGTTTGTGAAGCAGCGCCTGGAGTGGCTATAAAGGCCAATTCTGGAGTGACAGGCTCTTCCACAGGTGCTGCAGAGAAATTTGTTTGTTGGGGCTGTTGCACAGTTGGCTCTCCCCTTGCGCCTCTGTCTTTTTTCCTGCCAACTACTAAGTCTCTTCGATTCGCCACAATTTAGCCCTGTCTTTATGGCTGCCCGCCAGCTCTGGCGAATGCTGGCAACTGACTCCCACGACTTGTGATCAATGTCACACGATTTCATGTCGCGTTTGCAGACGTCTTTATAACGGAGACATGGACGGCCGGTGGGTCTGATACCAGTGGCGAGCTCGCTGTACAATGTGTCTTTGGGGATCCTGCCATCTTCCATGCGGCTCACATGGCAACTTGCAATGCCTATTGAATAAACCCAATAAATTATAGGATTTCCTTACCTTTACAGGATTGATAATTTTTACAACTTGTGCAACAGAACAACTACTACTTACTGAATGGAGAGTCAAAGAAAAGAAGGTCTTGCATTTCGATAGCGCCTTTCATGACCTCAGGCATCCCAAAGCACTTTAAAGTCAATTAAGTACTTTTTGAACTGTAGTCACTGTTGTAATGTAGGAAACAGGGAAGCCAATTTGCAGATTGTATGAAAAATAATGTGCTAATGACAGGCTAAACTGTTTTTAGTGATGTTGATTGAGGGATAAATATCAGTCAGGACACCAGGAAGAACTCACCTGCTCTTCTTTGGCATATTGTCATGGGATCTTTTACATCTATCTCAGAGGATAGACAGGTTTAAGATTTCATCTAAAAGACAGCAACTCCCTCAGTACAGCACTGGGATGTCAGCCTCGGAATTGCACTCAAGGCTTTGGTGCAGGATATGAACTCATAACCTTCAGACGCAGAAGCACAATTGCTACAAACTGAGCCACACCCAATACCCTAGAGAAATTACGAGAGTAATGAATTCAAAGGATGGAGTGCAAGGAGAGCTGAGATGGTGATTAAAGCCACCAAGAATGAATTACTCTGTGCAGAGACTGAAGAAGGAAAGAAGAAAGGTTATCTTGGTGAGAAACTCACAATGAGGCTTGAGGACATGATAGACAATAAGAAGTTGAGAGACTGGGACAAGGTGAGGTGCTCAAAGAAGGAGAAAGTGCCAAAGGAGTAGAGAAAGAGACCAAAGTGTGATTTAGTAATAAGGGGCACACTACCAACATGTTGGTTTGGGCAGAGAAGGTGGCAAGTGTAGCCAGGTGGGGATGCTTTGATTAGGGGCACAATGTTTCCACCTATGATCCAAGTTTCAGTTTAAGCCAGGATGTCAATGCAATCATCCACAAAAAGCTAATGGATGGCAAGGGGCGTTTTCATGAGTGAATAGAAATTCTGGAGGAATTCAAGGAAGGTAATAGTGAGTGCGGTGAGCAGGATGGGAAGGAGGTTGGCAAGGTTAGCTCCCAGTGGACACCCTGAACAAGAGCAACAACAAACAAACATGGAATGGTGGCAGGGGAGTAGATAGGATAAGATGGGCTGGGGTAGGGATTGAGGAAGAGAATTGTAAGTTGACATAACTGGACAGCAGCAAGGGGAGGAGACAGGAAAGAATGACCCAAGAAAGACCACAGAATCATTACAGCACAGAAGCAGGCCATTGGGCCCATCGTGTCCGCACTGGCTCTTCAAAAGAGCAATTTCCTGAGTTCCATTCCCCTGCTTCTCCCCATAACCCTGCGCATTTTTCCTTTTCATGTAACTGTCTAATTCCCTTTTGAATGCTTCAATTGAACCTGCCTCCACCACGTTCTCAGGCAGTGCATTCCAGACCTTAACCACTCGCTGCATGAAAAAGTTTTTCCTCATGTCGCTTTTGTTTCTCTTATCAAATACTTTAAATCTGTGCCCTTTCATTCTTGATCCTTTCACGAGTAAACATAGAAACATAGAAAATAGGAGCAGGAGTAGGCCATTCGGCCCTTCGAGCCTGCTCCGCCATTCATTATGATCATGGCTGATCATCCAACTCAGTAACCTGTTCTCGCTTTCGCCCCATACCCTTTGCTCCCTTTAGACCCAAGAGCTACATCTAACTCCTTCTTGAAAACATACAATGTTTTGGCTTCAACTGCTTTCTGTGGTAGCGAATTCCACAGGCTCACCACTCTCTGTGTGAAGAAATTTCTCTTCATCTCAGTCCTGAAAGGTTTACCCCGTATCCTTATACTATGACCCCTGGTTCTGGACTCCCCCACCATTGGGAACATCCTTCCTGCATCTACTCTGTCAAGTCCTGTTAGAATTTTATAGGTTTCTATGAGATCCCCCCTCACTCTTCTGAACTCCAGCGAATATAATCCTAACCGACTCAATCTCTCCTCATACGTCAGTCCCGCCATCCCAGGACTCAGTCTGGTAAACCTTTGCTGCACTCCCTCTATAGCAAGAACGTCCTTCCTCAGATAAGGAGATCAAAACTACACACAATATTCCAGGTGTGGCCTCACCAAGGCCCTGTATAATTGCAGCAAGACATCCCTGCTCCTGTAATCGAATCCTCTCGCTATGAAGGCCAACATACCATTTGCCTTTTTTACAGCCTATTGCACCTGCATGCTTACCTTCAGTGACTGGTGTATGAGAACACCCAGGTCTCGCTGCATATTCCCCTCTCTCAGTTTATAGCCGTTCAGATAATAATCTGCCTTCCTGTTTTTGCTACCAAAGTGGATAACCTCACATTTATCCACATTATACTGCATCTGCCATGCATTAGCCCACTCACTCAACTTGTCCAAATCACCCTGAAGCCTCTCTGCATCCTCCTCACAACTCACCCTCCCACCCAGTTTTGTGTCATCTGCAAATTTGGAGATATTACATTTAGTTCCCTCATCTAAATCATTAATGTATATTGTGAATAGCTGGGGTCCTAGCACCAATCCCTGTGGTACCCCACTAGTCACTGCCTGCCATTCAGAAAAAGACCCATTTATCCCTACTGGTGGGAACAGTTTCGCCCTAGCTACTCTGTCCAGACCCCTCATGATTTTGAATATCTCTATCAAATCACCTCTCAGCCTTCTCTTCTCCAAGGAAAACAGTCCTAACTTCTCCAATCTATCTTCATAACTGAAATTCCTCATCCCTGGAACCATTTTCATGTATCTTTTCTGTACCCCTTCCAATGCCCTCACGTCTTTCCTCAAGCGTGGCACCCAGAACTGGATGCAATACTCCAGCTGAGGCCAAACCTGTGTCTTATACACATTCAACATAACTTCCTTGCTCTTGTACTCTATGCTCCTATTAATAAAGCCCAGGACACTGTATGCTTTAGTGACCACGCTCTCAACCTGTCCTGCCACCTTCAATGACTTATACACATATACACCCAGGTCCCTCTGCTCCTGCACCCCCTTTAGAATTGTATCTTTTATTCTATATTGTCTCTCCATGTTCTTCCTACCAAAATGAATCACTTCACATTTCTCTGCATTGAACTTCATCTGCCACCTGTCTACCCATTCCACCAACTTGTCCATGTCCTTTTGAAGTTCTACACTCTTCTCCCAACAGTTCACAATACTTCCAAGTTTCATATCATCTGCAAACTTTGAAATTGTGCCCTGTACACCAAAATCTAGGTCATTAATATATTTCAGGAAAAGCAAGGGTCCCAACACTGATCCCTGGGGAACTCAACGACAAAACTTCCTCCAGCCCAAAATACATCCATTAACCACTACTTTTTGTTTCTTGTCACTCATCCAATTTCGTATCCATGTTGCTACCGTCCCTTTTATTCCATGAGCTACAAGTTTGCTCACAAGTCTGTTGTGTGGCACTGTATCAAATGTCCTTTGAAAGTCCACGTACACCACACCAACAGCATTGCCCTCATCAACCCTCTCTGTTACCTCCTCAAAAAACATGGTTTTCCCTTAAGAAATCCATGCTGGCTTTCCTTAATTAACTCAGATTTGTCCATGTAACTCTTGATTTTGTACTGAATTATTTTTCTAGAAGTTTTCCCAGCACCAAAGTTAAACTGACTGGCCTGTAATTTCTAGGCTTATCTTTACACCCTTTTTTGAACAAGGGTGTAACGTTTGCAATTCTCCTGTCCTCTGGTACCAACCCCGAGTCTAAGGAAGACTGAAAAATTATGGCCAATGCCTCTGCATTTTCCACCCTCACTTCCCTCAGTATCCTTGGTTGCATCTCATCTGGTCCTGGCGCCTTATCCAGTTTAAGTACAGACAGCATATCTTTATCAATTCTAAACCCCTCTAGTGTCTGACTTGCCTCCGCTTTCAACATTGCCTGGGTTGCATCTTTTTCCTTGGTAAAGACAGATGCAAAGTATTCATTTAATACCTCAAGAGAATACCAAGAGAAAAGGAAAGCAGCTTGAAGTTATGGGCTCAGATTTGGAACAGCAGCCAAAACGTGAATGCAGATGGATGCAGAGTGAACTCGGATTACATAGGCATGGAAGGAATTCGCAGAGATGTGTCCTGGCCATAAAAAGAGGATCTTACGACTTACTCCAAGTGCCTTGTCTCAGATAGGTCAAAAGTTGTTATACTCAGTACACTCAGTTTCTCAATGTTAAAATGTCAGAATACCTAATTCCTCAATTGTCAGCCCAAAGGCGCAAACATTCATTGCATTAAAACCCTCATCAAACTTATGGCTACTTACGGGGAGAGTCCAAAATAAGTGCCATAAATATAAGGCAGTTACTAATAAATCCAATAAAGGATTCAACAGAAATGTCATTACCCAGGGAGTAATTAGAATGTGGAACTATATGGAGTAATTGAGGTGAATAACATAAATGCCTTTAAAGGAAAAGTAGGTAAGTACATGAGGGATAAAGGAAGAAGATGATCTGTTGATAGGATTAGATGATGTAGGGTGGGAGGAAGCTCATGTAGAACATAAAACACCTGCATAGACCAGTTGAGCTGAATGGCCTGTTTCTGTGCTGTAAATTCTATGTAATTTCATGTAAAAACACTGGAGCATTCCACAAAGCAAACCTTGCAAATTCAACTGAGTTTGACTAGCCCAATGTAAAGACATGTTTTCATGAAGATAATTGTAATGATAGTTGGAGGTGAGCTATTGAGACTGAAAATATCTAGTCTTCCTTATTCCATATACCAAGTAGTGTTTGGAGATTTAAAGATAGATTTTAACCTTGTAATAGAGATACAAAAAGACTTTTTGTATTATCTTTTAACTGACTTAATAAGAACACTTTAAAAGTAGCTTAAAGTCTAAGTTTATTACCTATGGAGAGGTATAAGATCCATAAAAAGTACCTTAAGTGCTTTTGATCAGATGAAGTATCAGAGATTATTTCCAACCTTATTTAGATGAAAAATTAAAGATAACACAAAAGAAACACTATCTTTTGGAATTCCAAACCTCTGTGCAATGGTGTGTGTTTGGAAAGCCAACAATATCTTATTGTGATACATTGTACACTATTTAAGTGTTTTGTATATTATTGCTAAATTCACACTAGAAACTAATGTAAAACATATTGACGTAAAATTTATTTTAAGCCCATTTTCGGGTGGATGCCATTCTGAAAGCCCGTGCCTGATCATGTGGACACAAATAAGGCCACAAATTGGGCCTCCAATTTAAATAAAGTAGGTGTCTGCCAGCATTACTTGCTACCACACTGTTCATTGGCAGCTCGCCTACTGGGGGCATTAATATCATGCATTGCGGCCGTAATTTAAAGGCACCTCTTAAAGGGAAGGTACACTTTGACTTGTAAGTAACTGTCACTGAAGACTGTCAATAATCGCAGGCAGACGAGAAGCTGCCACCCCACCTTCTCCCCGCCCATTTTCTGACCCTGCATTGCAGTTATTGGTGGAGGAGTGAGACAAGAGGAGGGACATCTTATATCCACCAAGTAGGAGGAAGATAACAAAGGAAGCTGCCTAGGCTGAGGAGGCAGATCAGGCGAGTGCCGGTAGCATTGCTCCCCACAAGGTATGGCTGCGATGACAAAAAAAGCTCAATGACCTCACAAGGTTAGCTAAGGTAAGCCCCCTAACTCACATCTCTCATTATTCCCTGCTTAGACTTGGACTGACAATTGCTCCAGCTCTCACAACAAATTAGCTTTACTCTGGGGTTTTATTTTTAAATCAGGTACATATTAGTATATAAAAAGCATAGTCATAGATTAATCAGTATTTCTCAGAGCACCACTGGGACAATGTATGGAGGTGAAATTGGTTTTCAACATTAGTGAATCAGCAACCCATTTTACACCTTGGCTGGAATTTTAAGGTGGCCGGAGGGGAGCCGTCCACTGACCGAAAAGTCGGTGGCGATCCCGCTTCCATCGGGCTTGGGGATCCAGACTGGATTTTATGGTCCCCAGGCCTTAATAGGTCTTAGGTGGGACTTCCACCTCATTGAGGCAGGAAGTCCCGCCTAATGGAGCTGAAGGCTAATCAGCGGGAGGGATGGCCAATGTTGGGACCCAGCTGAAGAATGAAGATATTGGGGAGAACCGGAGAACGGGTAACTTTTTAGGGCCTCACTGGGGGCAATCTGTCAGGCCCGGGTGAGGCAAGGGGGGTCAACTGGGGTGGCGGGGGGCGTGTTGGGCGTTGGGGTTGGTTGGGACATTGGGGCGGCCCTCTGTCGGGCACAGGGTGCCCCATCAGGAGAGCTCCCCCCAACCAGGCCGTCAGAAGGCCACCTACCTTTATCAGGTGGCTTTTCTGAGGCCTCGTCCACCCATCTACCAATTGTAAAATCCCTGCCACGGTGGGCAGAGCCCCTTAAGTGGACATTAATTGGCCACATAAAGGCTTTGTTTGGCTTGGAGCGGGCGGGCCGTTTCTCGCTGCCGCTGCCCTGCGTAAAATGGCAGGGAAAGCCAAAGCAAGTCGGGAAGGGCCATCTGATCCTCCCACTCCATTTTACCCCCCTCCCCCCTCACACCCCACCCCTGCCACACGCCCGCTCTTTGCAGGAACGTAAAATTCCAGCCCTTGCCTGATTTCTTTTCTATTGACTTCAGCTTTTGCATTCAGTCAAAAAATTACTCCAAGTAAAAAGATATGGTCTTGCAAGTATTATGACATTGCATTATTTAAATGATTATAGCATATGAAAACACAGTAGGTAAAGAAGGTTTTCCATGAAAATTATTTGTTGACATGTCATTTAAAATCTTTTAGTATCATAATGAATACACCACATCTTTTAACGTAATTGCCACAACTAGCAAAATTGCAGCTATGGGTATATAGCACTATTGCTCCCATTAAATTTCCTGCTTAACTGTTCTTGGCAGCTATCTGATAGCATTCTAATCATTGTAATGCTGTGATTAGTAGGTGCTGAGGTGGGAAGGGGAAGTAAAAGAATTTGATTGTAACTATTTCTTTTATGTTTGTCTTTAGGCTCTGTAATCATCAGGATGATTTAAACCCTGTTTTTATTCATTGGCATCCATTCCACATTTGTTTGCAAATTTCTTCAATATATCTTATTAATGGCTACACGTAAACCCACAGTGTGCATTTCGGGGAAAAAATCCATCTACGGAATTGCATTAATAATAATTATTGCATTCTAATAATTTTTTATAATAATTGTACTGCTTTTGATTTTTGTATCACAGAAATTCCAGGTGAGGACTTAAAAAGTTTAAATTATTGTCGAATGGTCACAGTAAATCTTTAATTTTTTATTTTCTATCTTTCAGTCTATGACTAGTTTTCAATTCTGATGACTGGTCTTATACCCAAATGACTAACCTGCTTTTCTCTTTACAGATGTATTTCTAGAAATTCTTGGTTTTATTTCAGATACTCAGTATTGCAGTTTTCTTTTTATTTCCTATTGTGCATGTTTAGTGATCAAGGTGTTATGTGCAGTCACCAGTCATTTTTCAGTACAGCCATGCATCATGTATTGGTGGAAAATAAGAGAAGCTACTCCTTTAAACAGGATCACTGAATCAATTACTAGACTTTCAACGATTGAACATGTAATCATCTCCCAAATGCATGCCCATTTTTCCTCTACTCCAGTTTGAATCTCTCCATTTAAGTTTTTCTCCTGCCACAGCATTACAATAGCCCTAGTTCAGTGTCACAAATCACATTCTCTGTCTCAGTGACCATGGTGCAATATGCTTCCTCATCATGACCTCTCTACAGCCCTTGACACATTCAAGCACACCACCTCCTCCAACACATCTCTTCCATTTTCTAGTTCAGGGGGTTTCCTTCACTCATGCCAATCTGATTGTAGCCAGAGCATCTTCAGGAATAGTTTCTCTTCCCACCACTACCTTTGGAGTCCCAGCTCTTCCTCATCTATATGCTGTACCTTTGGGATATTATCTGCAGGCATTTGGTCAGCTTCCATAAGTACACTGACAATACCCAATTCGCCCTCTCTGCCATCTCTCCCAATCCCATTGTTACCTCTGAGTTGTCAGATTGCTTGTCTAATATCCAGTCTTGGATAAGCAACGATTTTTCCAGTTAAACTCTGGAGGACTAAACCCATTGACTTTAGCTCTCACCACAAAATCTGCATGCTCGCCATTGATTTTAAGTTGAACCAGATTGCAATATTGGCTTCCTATTTGGCCCCAAGTTGAGCTTCCGACCATATATCCTCTCCGTCACAAAGACCATCTCGTTCCATTTCTGTAGCATTGTCCACCTCTGTCACTGCCTAAGCTCACCAGCCACTGAAATGTTCATTGATGCCTTTTATCACCTCCAGGCTAGACTATTTCAATTCTCCTCCAGCTGGGTTCCCATCTTTTCCCTACTATAAAATTCCACTCATCCAAAACTTTGCTACCTGTTTCTTAATCTGCATCATGTCTCACTCACCCGTCACTCCTGTGATCATTGACCTACAATTGATTCCCAGTCACCCAATGCCTCAGATTTAAAGTTCTTATCCTTCTGCTGAAATCCCTTCCTAGCTTTGCCCCTCCCTGTCTATGTAATCTCCTTTAGGCCCGATGCTCCATGTGTTTGATATTGGATCTCAGGCCTCATTTAAGCTTTGGATGGCTGTTTGGCATCCCTAGGTAGTTCGTCCCAAAGAGACATGTAATTTTGCAGTGGCCCTCAGCTAAGTGCTGAATGGGGAAAACGAGGTGATTAGGAGTGTGGCAACTTGCACATGGGTGATCAGGATTGGGTAGCATGATCGGCTGTGGGGCAACTGGGAGAGGGGTGAGCAGCAGGGAGATGACTGGGAGAGTGGCAGTTGTGAGGGGGGCAACTGGGATGGGAAAGGGTGATCAGGAGAAGTGTTGAGGTGATTAGAAGCTGGGATTTGACATTGGGGAAGAAAGGCAATGATTGGGAGTGGATAAGCAATGGCCAGCAGAGGCCCACTGTTTTAATATGGAGCCATGAGGAGTGCTCCTGCATGCAGTGTTTTCTTGAATGCAGCACAAGTTGTGATTAGGGCAGTTCAATTTTACAAATGAGACTTCAAACAAGCGTTAAGCCCCTTATTTGCATGTTCAAAGGGACTATCGTCTGTTTCAGGCACAGGCTCTGGACGCCTATATTTTTTCTATACCAGTAGGCTCATAATGAGTGCACTGTTTCTGTCCACAATATTGTTCAGTGAGTAAGATATATAGTCTAGGATCAACCTCCAGTCCATATTAATTTAGCTGATGTCAGTGTGGGTCACTGGGAAATTGCCACAATTGGCCTAAGAATCTCCTGAGTCAGGGAAAGAAAAAACATTCAAAATCTCTACTTCTAATTACTATCCAGAGATGTAGCTGGCACTGCACATGTATGAATTGTAGGTGTGGACAGGATCAGACATGACTGTGCTATCTCGATGGTTAAAACATTTTGCTGACATTCACTTTCAAAGCTCACACCTGCACCAAGGAGAGCTTTACTCTAACTCATGGGTAATTCCTTTATGTTACCCCAGTGTTCAGATTACGTGGTAGTTCACTACATATAGAAGTAGGTCATGGCAATCAAATAAAGAACTTTGCTTAAATAAAAGCAAAATTCTATGGATGATGGAAATCTTAAATAAGAACAGAATATGATGGAAGTACTCCGCAGGCCTGAAGAAGGACCATTGATCTGAAACGTTAACAGTGTTTCTCTCTCCACAGCTGCTGAATGTTTCCAGCATTTTCTGTTTATATTAAAAAAAAATCCTCTTTAGCAAAGTTGGGCTGAAGCAGCCTTAGATAAGAATGGGAACCCAGACAATTATATGACTGAGGGCATTATACACCGAGCCTTTTGTACTCTATCAGCAAAGCACACTATCTTGTTCAACTTCCTTAAGGAAGCCACAACATAAATATGCACACCCCTGAAGCCACACCAGGTACCACTTTGTCCACAGGAATAGCTTCTAGTGTACCTTCTACCTTGAACTTTGACTCCATAGATTTTGTTTTAGCAACAGCAGGAGATGTTTGCTAAATCTCCCAACCTTCACTTCACAGTTGCATCGTGCAGGCTACAGGCACCTCGCTTGCACAGGCTGCTCAATTCATTTATGGTCCCTGGGAAATAGACAGTAACACAACTTTTCACTGCAAGGAGTTCCCTATGAGGTAGGTGGGGGAGAAGACAACTGGCACTAACTGAGCACTTAGACAATGACAACCAAGTAGCAGAAGAGATATCTGTCCAAGCAACCAGTCACTCAGGAAGAGTCTAAAGACAGGTTCTAACAGAGAACAAACCTCCATAACCTCATTAGTGCAAGGTCCAGCGATAATAACTCCTGGGTTTCACCTGCATGCTCTATGTCGGTTGCGCACCCAAAACTGGCAAGAAGCAGCAACAGTGGGTGGGAGTGGAATTTTGGGAAGTAGGAGGTTGCTGTTCAGGATTGAAGGAATGGTCCCTTGCACTTGGGTAAGTTGCAGGGAAGATGTTTCTGGAGAGCCTTGTGATCAGGCATGGGAGGAAACTCAGGGAAGTCCAGGCCTTGACTTTCCTTGTGGGCCTGAAGTTCATGCTGTGGAGGAATAGATTGTTTTTCCATGGTTGAGATAGGGGGAGGGGAACTGTGCGACACAGTAGCTGTCTTTGCTACACTCAATCTCCAAATACCTGATGCAAAGACTAGGTAATAAAAAGAGAAAAGTACTCACAACCTTCATCTTGATGAGCATAACGAATGAGGAAAAAGATTAAACAATCTTTTTAAAAATTAATTTACAGTTTCTATCTGATGTGATGATCCAGGTTGAATGATTGAGATATCCAATCTTTTATTGAATAATTTTGAAAATGTGCAGAATGGATAACATGTGCCAATTTGTTCATTGTATTGTGACATTTTCTTAAAAGACCAATTCAGCGTCGCAGAACTGAATTTGCCCGGAATAGGTAGTTGTTTTTTCAAATTCAATATAGAACATATTTTTAAGATCAAAAATCAACACCAACTCTTCAAAGGACTTTTAATCAATTCTAATAGAGTACTGTCCTCTACAACATGTGGAGGTAGCTGACTTTCAAAATAATCCACTCTATCACCAGAGGATAAATGCAAAACTAAGCAGATGATACTGAAAAATGTATTCACTATAATGTCAGTAGTTATTTTGATTGTGGTAGGTAAATATATAAATCTATCAAATGTCAAATTTGAGAAGTCCAATGACAGTTTGTATCAGAAGGAAATATGGGCGCCAAAAAACACAGCTTTATAATCTCTAACGGAGAAGTCAGAAAATGAAGATATTGTAATGTGTGTAAAAATTTTCACATTTAACTTCTCCGTTATCTGATATAAAGGAGTATCAACTTTTAACTTGGTGGTAAGGGGAAGATATTGGGTTGGGTTTCGACAACAACAACAATTTACATTTATATAGCACCTTTAGCGAAGTAAAATGTCCCAAGGCACTTCACAGTAATGTAATCAACTAATATTGGACTCTGAGCCACAAAAGATGATGGGCTGAATTTTACGCCGCCCCGACGTGTTGGATGGTGGCGTGGGGGGGGGGGGCGACGTAAAATTGAGTGGAAGGCTTCAGGAGGCCCTCCCGCCCGCTCCCGCCTTTGGTCAACTTTAAGGCGGTCGGGCGGGGGGGGGGGGGGTGGCGACAACAGCCTGCCCGGCCAAAGCCAATCAGTGCCCTTAAGTGGGCACTTAACGGCCACTTAAGGGCTCTCACCCGCCTCCACGAGTATTTTACCCTTGGCAAGCTGGTGTGCTGGGGCGTGAAAGGCTGCCCAGTGATAGCTGTCAGCCTTTCCGCGCACTGGGGGGGGGGGGGAGGTGTGAGTGCCATGGCAGTCGGGCACAGGGTGCCTGACTGAGGGCTACCCCTACCCCCCAACGCACCCCTGGGACCCAAGATGCATCCCTCCCCCCAAACGACCACTCCAGCCTCACCAGGGAAAGACCAATCTATCCAGTGAGGCAAGCCCAACTTACCTTCCCTCCTGGATCCATGGTGTCAGCTGGGCTGCAGTCCCAGCAGTGGCCACCGCTCCCTGTGGCGCTGCTGGGACTAAGAGCTGCCGGCCCGCTGATTGGCCGGCAGCTCAATGATGTGGGACTTCCTCCCTCAAGTGGGTGGAAGTCCCGCCTCGGAATAATTAAAGCCCGGGCACCCTTAAAATGCAGGTCGGATCCCCAGGCTAGGCGGAAGCGGGTTCACCACCGTCTTTTACATCGATGGCGAATTCCCATCCGCCTAAGGTAAAATCCAGCCGGATAACCAAAAGCTTGGTCCAATTGTAAGAAGCATCTTAGAGGAGGAAAGAGAGGTGGAGAAGTTTAGTGAGGGAATGTTAGAGCAATTAAGTTAGAGATGCTCAAGAGGCCAGAATTGGAGGAGTTTAGAAATCTCAGAGGGTTTGTAGAGCTGGAGGAGATTACAGATAGGGAGTAGCAAGGCCATGGAGGGATTTGAAAACAAGGATAAGAATTTTAAAATCTAATGAGCATAATGGGGTATTGCTGCAACTGACACTCTGATTACACTGATAGTCAACTGGAAGGGTTGCTATGTAATATCTGTGTGTTTGTATCTTATGCACGAATAGCAAAAAAACATGTAATTTGTACACCAAGCATATCTGCATAAATTGCATTCTTCATCATGTCCTGCACAATTATTCTTTTCACCCCAGCTAATTTTGTTTTTACTAAAATGCAATTAAATACAAATTAGTCAATTTGTCATCTTCGTTGCAGTTTCATGCAAATTTAAAGTGTGGTTTTATACCAGGTATAATAGTAAAGCATGCATATAATCAAATTAAAATTCTATTAAGCTACTATTTCTTTAAGGCAGCTGATTTTTATTTCAATACATGAGCTAAATAAGTTGGAATGTTTTAAGTGTCTAGTTATTATACCTGAGAAAATAATTGTTTTTGGAAATATTTGTTTAAGCAAAATTGGAGTTTGAAAAATCTGAAAGTGAAAAAAGAATTCTGGAGCATTTTTGGTTAATTGAACCACTTTACACATTTAAATGGGCAGTAATTTGCCTCCTTCTGTGGAATTAATCAGTCCTGCAGCATTAAATAATGGATCCGTGAAAGCCCATCTGATTGCTGGGTAATTGTGAGTCCATCATGTATTTTTCAATTAAGTTGCTACTTCACATTGTGCTTGATTTTGTTTTACTTCTTCACGAGCTTGTTTACAATAAGGAATAATTATAGATAAATGCGCCATTGACCTGGTTAAATCTGAGAACCGGCCTGAGAAAGACACCACAGGTGTCCTTTTGCACACGTTCAGGAAAACATAATTAAGCAGTTAAATAAACCATTCAGCTAGCGTAAATCCATAAAGGAAGTTATGCAGTCATTCCCGCTGGTCATTTGGGCATGAACAAGAGGACAGCACAAACCATGTAGCGTATATTCCAATAATATCTGATAGATTCAGGTCAGTTGGCCAGTAGCTTGCTCTTCTGTGCCTTTTGTTCCTTAGTCTTTAAAAACTGGCACAAAATTAGCAAAAATTGGCAAATTAGATTGTGCTGCATGGGATTACACTGACACATTTAGTTGCCAAATAAGAAAGCAAATCACCAAAATACAATTCTTATACAGCAAAGTGGAACTGGCATGGTAAGTCCATAACTAATGCATTACCATACACAAAGCAGATCAAATCAGTATTTAAAGTTGTGTAATGTAAGGCTGTTTCTCTGTATGGATTGGATTTTCATTATCAGCAGGAGGAATTGGATCGAAAAGAAGCAGAACATGATCCTATTGACTGCCACTTTCTCCATTTCCTTCACATAATACTGAATTGGCTTCAATAATTGATGTCAAGTCCTTTGTATCCAGACTACTTTCTCATGTTTGTTCTAAACCAGTAGCATCGAATCTCCATTTAACCGAGTCCTAGACTGTCATGTTTAATAGTGGCCTAACAATGATGCGATTCAGAGTAAAGTGCTAGCAAGTCCTCGTCTCCCAGGCTTAAATCATGAGTTGCAAAATTAACAACTTGCACCTGCAGTCTGATTTTGTAATATGATAATCTTAAAAAAAATAATTCATTTTCTCCCTAATGGTATTTGCGTCACTTGCAGCTGTGTTTTCTTTGAAGTGAACAGTTGGTGATTTTCGAGTTAGTCAGGCGAAGTGGAAAAATAATGATCGATTCAGGAGCCCTTTGTCACTTTGGGTTGCAGCTTATTTTGTCTGTGGGACCGCTGGCAATACCTTGTCTTTCAGCTGTGAAAACATATAAATAGAGCAGTTTCTATAGTGCAGTTGACATCTCAAGCACTGCTATCTATGTCTTACAGATAAATAAGCACACAAATCTATCACTATGTTGCTGTCCCTCTTGAGAGGCAAAAGTACTATATTGCCAAAGACAATATTGCTGCATGGTTAAACTGACCATTGACAGTTTAATGTCTGTATTAAATTCATTATAAAAAAGGATTTGAATGATCCCATTAATTTTTTTTGCCAGATCTCTTTAGTACTTTTGGTTATATAACAGCTAGGGATGGACAGCAAATGGTCCGTCAATATTACTGTTCAAAACTTTTCAAACTAAACTTAAACTCAATACTCAAAACAATTTAATTTGAACTCCGACTTAATTTTAGAAGTAACTTGGCAGGTACCTTTAATGAGGTTCATGGCCCAGATTGGCAATGTTCACCGTATCTCTCGCTGCCTAACACGCTGAAGTCAGCATAGCTAACTTGCTCCAAATTTTGCTGGTTTTCTGATTAGAATTTGCTACAGTGAGCACAGACACTCAGCACCAATCTAAGAACTAAACTGACAGTGCATTCACCATCCAGAGTTGTGGGAGGGTTTCAATGAATGGAGGTGCAACTTCTTCAATAAATTTTAACTCTCAATCAAGCCTATGACAAAGATGAAACATTTTTTTGACTGAGCTAAATAAATGATTTCGGCCAAATCTTGAACTTTGTGGCATGCACCATTAGATAGACTTTTTCCTGCACCCATCAGCTCTATTGTAATTTGAGGTGTAACTTGTTGGAAATGCAAGCTGGTAGTGAGGGCAATGGGACATCTGGGACCTTAATAAACAACAGGACCAACAGTGTATCCCTTAACCAATTTAATTTAAGGAATGCAAAAGAAACAGAGGAATGTCAGAAGGAGGATGAATTGCAGTCAAATCAGGTACAGAAAGAAGTGGAGGAGCGAAAGAAAGATTACATTGAGAGAGAAAAGAGACTAAAAGAAAAATAAAAAATATATATAAAAGTTGATAGTTTTTAAATCTCGAACAACAATTTACTACATGCAGGAAAAAGACTGAACAGTTTAAATTAAAACAAGAAATGCTGGAAATACTCAGCAGGTCTGGCAGCATCTGTGGAGAGAGAAGCAGAGTTAACGTTTCAAGTCAATAACCTTTAAATTTTTCCCTTTCTGGGCCAAACAGATTGATTGGCATTGTATTAGCTATTATCATATTGTTAAAAGGATACTGATGCTGTTAACTATGACCCCCAAATTTCTGCAGTGTGTTTAATGGGCAATCAGTGTACAAATCAAGCAAGTCCTTATAATGGAGTGGTGAATGGCAAAGTGCCATTTGAACAAAGCAAACCGTAGTGCAGCATAAATTAGCCAGCAAGTTCTGGAGATTTGCACTCTTGGAGCAAGTTAGCCACGCTGTCTTCAGCGCGCTAGGCATATCTCTTACTCTAGTGAGCTTGCTGACCAATTTGCACATTAATGATGGTGTGCATTGTCAGCACACTGTTATTCTTCCAGCAAGATTTGTCCAACTAAACAAAGGATTAAAAATTGCCTTGATTTAAGGTAGATGAAGCCTTCCCAGGAGAGCCAGCATCATAAAATTATAGAAACATACTTCCAAGTAAAGGGTAAATAACACCATGGAATGCTATTTGATTTTGGCCCTTCGTTTTTCATACTGATCGTGGAGCAGTACACCACCCCACTGCCAGGTCAACGGCACCATTTTATTTTAACTCTAAGTGGCAACAGGATGAAAATTGGCTTAAATTCAGGAAAACAATGATTGCCATTGATTTTAATAGGGTTGAGTTATAATACTTTCTTTCTGTTTCTGATGAGCATAACTTACTCCATAAATTCTTCTATCTTTTGAGCCACTCAAGGGTCTCTTTGTTGTAGAGGCACCATTATGATGTCGCAAGTCCACAAGAAAATATAGGCCTGTGTGTTTTTAAATCATAACAATGTGCAAAAAGAATGAGGAATAACTAAATTGTTCCTCTCATGACCTATTCCAACACCAGCTGAATACATACCAGCACGATGCCAGTATGGCCAAAAATAAAACTCTTCAATACAATAAGGAGTTTAGGCATCTCCAAAACCCCCTGAATTTTCCAATTGTTCCCTTCACTCCAATAAATATCTTAATCTCTCTCGCTTTTTTAAAGCTCTGAATAGATTTCCCACTCAGTTAAAACACATGCATACTTTAGAAACACAGCTACTTACTAATTTTTACTGACTTTTCAAGGTTGAGTATCATGACAATTGGGGAGTTACATAAAACTACACATCTCTGTAACTACACACTCTGTAAAAACTCACACACTTAAACCATTTGGTGCAGCAATACTATTATTCATCCTCAAAGGGTTAAGCTTTTGTTTGATCCGTAATGTTTCTGGTTATGTGTTCTTTTTATTTTACTATAATATGAAACCATCAAGGCAATTTTAGCAGATGAGCCAGGGAAATAGGATGCACATTAAAGATAAGCATAACACCAAATATTTAGACACCACATTGGGGCATTTAACCATCATTTCATCCTGCATACTGTGCAAACCAATCTGAAACACACAATTAGGAAGATCATTATCATCACAAAAGTCAATTCATAAATATTCTATGAAACAAGACTGCGGTTCAAAAAGTAACCACCAATGTTTGGGTGGAATTATTAGTGAACCATAAAGCATTTATATTTTTCAGATGACAAGGAAAATGATGATTATGTTGTGCTTTTAATATAAACCTTATTGTAAAATAGCCTGGTAGGTGATAGCAGAATATGACAGGAAGATGAATTGAGGTTTCAGAGTATCAGAAATGTATGACAGACCCTGGGAATTGAATACTAACCCCTATGGTAAGCTTCAGAGAGCAGCTGGACAGATTTGTGCAACGAAAGGCACAGAAGAGATAATTGCAATGCATGAACAATATTGTCAAGGATTAGCTTTTGCTGTCATTTTACATACACACATTGCGCTAGGAGAAAAGTTCAATGTACTAAATAAATGTTATCATCGCATGAGGATTTCAGAAGGAATTAGCCCAGCCCTTTAAAAATGTAATTATCTCCCTTTCAGCACTTTTTTTTAAACAGCATCTTACACATTTTGTTTCATCAAATGCTACCTTATGCTACAATTGCATTCTGCCAGTGATACCTAATGTCGAGTCTAATTTCTAACAAAACCTCTGGTTGCGAGAGAATTTTCTCTTTTATTACCACCTGTGATTTGTCAGTCATATTTTTAAAATATTCATTTGATACAGTTGCCATTTGCATTTTGCTTTACTTGTTTCCGTTCAACTTCAATCTGATTCTCGGCTGATGTTGGCATGCAGTATGATAGGAATTTCAGTCTTCAGATTTAACAAGACAGTTTTTGCACATGCAGAGCAGCTGCAGCTAACAGACATGAACGCTTATGCCTTGCAATAAGCTTCGGCCCCCCAGTGAGGTTCCTTTGCTATGTATTATTATGAACCTACATATGAAGGACTTTGTGCTCTCATTGCAGGGATACCATTATAGTCAATACCATCAAACTATTAAAGTTTAAATGTGTTTATGCATCAGAATGACTTTGAAATTCAGCTTTGTACTGGACTCACAGCTGTGGCATTTGAATGCCTGTGTCAAATAAATGCTCAGGATTATGTCAAACTATTATGGGTGCTTTCCATGTGCCTTGGGATCTCATTGACAAATGTATATATTTCACACTGAGAGCAAGTAAAGATTCTTAGTACTGTGGGCATAACATCTCTTTATAAAAGAAATTAAACAACTACAAAATATGCAACTCTCAATATAAAGTTGATCATTTTGATTAGATTAAAAAAATGGAATTTGGAAAAACAAAAACATAGGAATGTCCTGGTCTGGATAAATTATAAAGGCCCATTAGGCTAGTTAGAAAGTTCCCCAAAAATACTTTAGTTTAGTTTAGAGATACAGCACTGAAACAGGCCCTTCGGCCCACCGAGTCTGTGCTGACCATCAACCACACATTTATATACTAATCCTAAACTAATTCCATAATCCTATCACATCCCCACCTGTCCCTACCACCTACCTATACTAGGGACAATTTATAATGGCCAATTTACCTATCAACCTGCAAGTCTTTGGCATGTGGGAGGAAACCGGAGCACCCGGAGGAAACCCACGCAGACACAGGGAGAACTTGCAAACTCCACACAGGCAGTACCCAGAATTGAACCCGGGTTGCTGGAACCGTGAGGCTGCGATGCTAACCACTGCGCCACTGTGCCGCCCCTATACTACATACTATACTATACTACATTCTTCCTCTTGTATGTCTTAATTTTTGATTTCACCAAAAAGCTATCTAGTTTTCTCTTGAATTTGCTAAGATTACCTGCTTCCACATGTCCCTGTGCAATCTGTTTCACATATTCACCACTGTCTTTATGACATAGGTTTGCTCATCTCTTTCTGAGCTTAGTTCGAGTTTGTGTGATCATGTCAATAAATTTATTAACGTTTAGTTTAGCTATGCCCCTTATTCTGGATAGCATGATATTTATAGTATAACATTGATTAAGAGCTTGAAAGTAATAGATTAATCATTAGAGAGCTTTTTTTTTACATTTTTGTTAATATTCAAGTATTAGTTTAATATAACTTAGTAATATAACTTAGCCATAGCGTAGAAAAATATTACACACATGCCCCAGTTATAATGTGCCTTGGGAAGTGGAATCATGTGATATGGGCAGAAATCAAGCACCCAATGTTGTAGGAAGAACCATAGTTTCTAAACTGGTCGAGGTGAAACGTATGAATTCACTGCAATGTGCTGCTTTGTGCTTGGCTTGCTTAACACTCAGTACAAGTACAAACTGCTTGAATACATTGTTTATCTAGTGGCAATACATTTAATGTTGTTGCATAATGCATTCTGGGATGATTCATGCACACGCTATAAATCAGCAATAACTTTTGAAATTAATTTTGTGTCACCAACTGAGTGCCATCAGCATTATAATGAGAGCCAAATATATTAATTCAGCGCAGTGAAGGAAATTAAGCTGTTAAATTACATGCTTGCAGTTTTGACTCCAGGAACTCAACTTGAAAACAGCTTTAAGGTCTGTGTAGTTGTACGATCTGATAAATAAAGTGGAAGCAATTAATCTTCATAAAAACTGAATCTTGGAGTTTGTATTTCACACCCTCCACAGAAAACTTTAAATAAAAATAAATTAAGAAAGCTTAGAAAGCATAACAGCGTTAATGAACTGGGAAAATGTGAGAGAGTTTAGTTGATGGAAGATATTCAGCAATTAATGTGCAACAAAAGGAGCTTTAGTTTAGTTTAGAGATACAGCACTGAAACTTTATTTGTGTTCATATAGCACTGTGCCAAGTAAACCTTAATCATTACAGCTATATCCAAGTAAAAGGCCCTCCCTGAACCAATTTCTGTTAGTGACAAAGGTGCTGTCCACTGGCATGCAAAGAAAAGTGAGTTGGGACATAATTGCCCCACTGCAGTATTCAATATACTGCCACTAGATGGCAATGTTGTCAATTAATATGATGACTGGTATTCAGTTACAATGAAGTTTATGCGATTGTTTGTATTCTTTCGTATTACATGTTAGTTAAAGAGTAACTGTATTCTTGAGGCATGTAACACTGAGATCTTTGGTGTAATACTCATCACTGTACTGCATAAAAATAAATTGACTCACTATTCCGGGTGATTAAAATCAGCAAGCAATAGTGAATTTGTTCTAGCCATAATTCGTTTTGCAAATGCCACGGCATTTTATTATGAGTGTAGCATAACAGTATTAACCACTATGGTGAAAGTCAAGCAAATGACCATGAAGATCCAGTTAACAGAATATTCCCACCTGCTCTGTGTGGCTTGTGTGATTAAAGCTTCTGCAGTTTGAAAAGGACATGGGTACGATACTATATAGGAAGCCAAGAGTTTGAAATCCCAAATAAAGCAGAAAGTGCTGGAAATACACAGCACGTCAATCCATCTTTAAAAACGAAAAGTAGGCTAATCAGTTTTAGCTGTAAGTTGAAATCAGAAGTAACAAGTTCTGATGAAGGTTTACATCTGAAATGCTAACAGATCTTTCTCTTTCAGATGTTAATCTACTCTGCATTTTAAGTTTTTTTTTGTTTTCATTTCAAACTTACATATAATGTTTGATTATCTATATCAGTTTTCTTTTCATACTGTCTGGATTATACGTAGAAGGTGGCTGGCAGGTTGGATTATGATTTTCATACCAGAACTGAACGTGATCACATAACCAGAATATGACCATATCCTGAACTGATTATGCTGATTAGATTCATAGATGTCTTAAAATCTTGATCATCTGCGATTAGCATTTGAGCCCATTAGAGAAATTGTACAGAAGGAAGCAAAGCAAACGGAATTTTCATGATTTGGAATCTAATTAAGTAAGCAACTGTGAAGCATACCAAAGGGAAGGTCAGCAATATGATGACTGGAAACAAAAGTCTACATAAAATAAGTTTTTCATAAAAGCTTTGATTTCTGCTATTACTTTCCCTGTGAGTAACGGGCTGTATTTTGCCATTTAAGAGACGGTACCATTAATTTTTATGGCATAAGAAAATGTAATTGGAAGGCTATATTCTTGAAATCTTCTCACTTTACATAGAAATGTTAATAGTAATAAGAGGCTAAACTTATGTTGGCTTCTCTGGGCAGTTATTTGTGTATTTGTTATTTGTGTAGCTCTCCTTGTGCAGATTCTCTCTTGGAAACCATGTAACAATGAAAGTTGTATTGGTCTTAAGGGTGTGAAACTTAAAATAAACTGGGTAAATTGGCAAATGGCTGAATCCTTTGTTCAATTTCTTTCTATTTCGCCAAAATTGGTTCCAGATTCATAGCAAAGGGCAGGTAAGTGCCTGCAATCTGTGGCTGCAGATACAAGAGGACTAAATGTGCTGTAAAAATGAATGCTCAAAAATATATATGAGTTTTGTAGCCTAATTGCAGGCATGGGATATCAATTTGCTGCATTTCTAAGAATTAGGTAACACACCCAATTCCATGGCAGTATGTTAGCACAGTATGCACCCATTTGCAAGACCCAATCACTATCAACCTAATACTGGTGTATCTGTTCTCACTAATAATTATTAGGCTGATCAACCTATGGAGGAAGGGAGAGAAACCGAGCTGAATTTTACCAGCCCGTTGGAGATGGCTGGGAGACGGGAGGATTGGTATAATTGAGGTGGACAGCCTCAGAAGGGAAGCCCGACATCTTCACGTCACAACCAAATATTATGAAAGGTGGCTGGGCTGGTAGGAGGCAGTCATGCTGGAATGCGGCGAGAAGATAATTAAGTCTATTAAGCAGGTAGTTAACAGTGATTCTAACCAGGATTTCCTTATAGGAACAACAGCATGTCATGCAGACCTCCACCAGCCAAGAATGAGGCATATTAATTTTGTCCTCTGAACATTGATTTTAAACTGTTGCTGGAGTGAAGAAATGACTTGTTTGAAGATCACCAGACACTGGGCTGGAAGGGCATTTGTATACTAAGAGATGTTGCTTGTGGAGGCAAAGGACTATTCCCTGCTCCAATTAACCCAAATGGATTTTGATCACCAGACATTGAAGGTGTAAGGAAGTGCATTCCAGAGACTGCTAAGGTAATACAATCCACAAACCTCACAGGAGAGACTGTTCCAAATAAGGAGCTAGTCACATGACTAACCTGCTGGGCAACCTGTTTTTTTATTTGTCCGACACAGAAAGGAACAGAAGGCAGTTTTGCAGCTGAAGCTAGAACAAGCCAGCCTCTCTCCTGGTTGTCTCTCTCTCTCTCTCGCTTTCTCCCAAGCCACCGGACCAGCAGTATATACGTAAACCTCGAGAGAAAAGACTCTGACATCGAAACAAGTTGAAGCATGCACTGGGCCCCAGTGAATTGCAGAACTTACTGGCAACCAAAGACTACACATCAAACTCAAAGGATAGTAAATAGAAATCCATCTATTGCCTCAAACTCTTCCCCGTTATTTTTTTCTACTTTTTCTGTCTCTATCTGCAGGTATGTTTATCGCGTATGCAAGCTAATGTGGTCATGTTGCATATTCGTAGTCGTTAACCGGATTAGAGTTTAAGATTAATAAACTTCTACCTTTCTTGTTTAAATCTAAAGAAACCTTTCTGATTCCTTTGCCTTACAATTGGAGAGCAGTGAACAAGGATTCACTGAGGAGGAGCTAAAAACATGGTGTGTTAAAATTAAACCCTGTTATGGTTAAACCAGGCAAAGGCTGAGAGGGAACCCTTAGACCCCTTCTCACCTGGCTGTAACAAGTGTTTCAGAGCTACAACGAGGTGGAGGCTTAGCAGGATGTCAGTGTTGATGGCAGTTGGCAGCCATTGTGAACGGTAGCATGGCTTGGCAGGCAGGGAGAAACTGAATGGATAGCAGAAGGAGCAATCGGGAGCAGGGACAAACTTGCCTAGAACAGCGGGGACATTCCACTTGAGTACCCTCTTGTACTTGGCGCCTTATATGTGTGGAGCAAGGGGTGGTTGGGAGGCCCAGAGAACTGAGTGTAGCTATTTGCTATGTGCCTCATTCACTCAGGCTTTGAGACCTCCAGTGAGGAGGAGCATCAGAGACAGAGAGCACTGCAGCCACAGGCAACGGGGCAGCAGCAACCAAAGCGACACCAGGATCATGAGCCTGGAAGGGAGCAGCAAGGAGGGTGAAGAGGGGAATGCAACCAGCCTCTTGTGCGTCAAAGACAATATCCCCTGGAGGGGGTCTACCATCAGAGGCTCAACCTCCTGCAAATGCTGGAGCAGCATTGTTGCTGAAGACTTCACCTCTCCAGGGAGGTGCTCGTCAAGCTGTGTGCCACGGTGGCGGATGAGTTGAGCACAACAGGAGGACCAGCCACTACATGCACTTCCACACTGATCCGTACAGTCAGACTGGGAAGGCTGTAGGATTCAGGGCCATTGCTGGATTCCCCCAGGTGCAAGGTGTCATCGACTGCACACATGTGGCCATCAAGGATACCACAGACCAGGCAGCAGCTTTCATCAACAGGAAGAGCTTCCACTCGCTCAATGTACAACTGGTATGCGACCTCCACAAACGGATCCTTCAGCTCTGTGCAAGGTTCCTGGGAAGCTGCCACGATGCCTGCATACTAAGCCAGTCCCAGGTGTCCTACCTTTTCAGCCACCCTGCATGCCTTCAAGGATGGATACTGGCTGATGAGGGCCACCCACTGAAGAGATGGCTGCTGACGCCTGTGAGGAACCCAAGCACAGATGCAAAGGAGAGATACAACACCTGCCACTGGACAACTTGAGCAACCAGCAAGCAGGCCTTCTGAAGATGCAATTCTGATGCCTGGAGAGATCTGGTGGAGATCTTCAATGGACCCCAGCAAGGGTCTCATGGATAGTGGTGGTGTTCTGTGGTCTGTACAACCTGGTGAACAATGAGGACATCCTGGAGCACAATACCTCCTCTGAGGATGAGGATATGGAGGGGGATGGTGACCAGACTCAACAGGACGAAGATCCCGAGAGAAAGCAGCCAAGACATGATGAGAGACGCACAAAGTCGCCTCCTGCCGTTCTAATACTGACACATTTCACATGAGCCTTACTTACACACCCAGTCAATCCAATAAATCTACCTTCTGCTGACCTGTTGTCATGTCTGTGTTTGCTCTTACACCATTTTCCTGGAGCTGTGATCACCTGAGGCAACAGCATGGGAAATGCTGTGACCACACTCAGTGTTCTCCTTCCCATCACACCCTGTGCAGTAGACAGTGAACTATTCATGGCCCAGTCGTGTTTAAAGAAGTAAAGGATTCTTCCCATGGTGCACAATATCACAATTCATTTCGGACAAATACACATCAAGGTGACATCTAACATTAGGAATTAACTCAGTGAAATCTAAGTGCCGCTAGGTGGACTTTTTCATGCACTTGCGGGTGCTCCTAATTGCTGCTCCCCCTGCGTTGTCAGCTGAGCTGGAGGCAGGTTGCTGACCTTTCTGCTCCGTGGCTTTCGATGAGTGTGGCAGTCGTCCTCTAGCTGCCTGAGGTCTGGAGAGCCCCAGCATATTGAGGGCCTCCTCCACAGGTGCAGGAGCTACCTATGTCTCCACAGCTTCATGAGGCGCTGGTGTCACCATCAGAGGGGCTGAGGAGCCACCCTCCAGGCCAGGGGTGCCCTGATAGGAGCCCCCAGATGCTGAAAACAGCTGCTCTTCCACCCTTTCAGGACACACTCAGCCCTCCCTGTTCACCTGAGGAGGCCGAGATCCTGGCGATGGCTCCAGGTGTCCCGTCCCCTCTCGCCCAGTCATTGCTCCACAGACCTCATGGAGGTGGCGATGGCATGCATGTCTGCAGGTATCTCTGGCATCCACTGGGTGGTCTGCTGGATCTGGCTCTCCATGAGGGTCACCAGTCTCTCAATGGAGGAAGCCAAGCGCATACCCACCACAGTCATGGCAGCACTCGTAGCCTGGATGGACTCCTCCATCATCCATGCATGGGTACCCATAGCCTCTGGGAACTCTGCCAGTTGTTCCTCATGCTGCAGCTCCAGCATCCGCCACCTTGTGGATGACTGCTGAAGCATGTCATCAGCCTGAAGCTCAGCATCACCAGGCCATCCCACAGTCCTTCAAGTATCAGTGATCTCGGCTGTCACTGCCTCCATCAGCTGCTCAGGTGCATCTGTGCTCTGTTCACTAGATTATGACCCAATTGCTAACCACACACAACTGCCCACTGATGTGACGGTATCTGTGCTGGTAGAAGGGTCGGGAGATGATGTGATGGTGCAGCCTGTGAGGTCTTCTGCTCCTCAGAGGTGAGGGGTTATCTCTCTAGCTCGGTGACTGGCTGCTCCTGCCTATGACCTGAAAGAGTGATAAGACTGATGAGATGGCAATGCACTTTACAAAACATCCTTCTATCTACTCATCATCTGGAGCACTGTGAACAGTGGTGCACACATGGACACAATTCTTTGTGTTTGCCACAGCATCTCTTGTACCCATCCATTAGGCTTTAAACTAAATAGTGGGAGGGAGGGTTCAAGTGAGGTGAAATTTAGAAAGTTAATGAGTAAGTAGAAGGCAGTAGTGCAGGATAGCGATCAGGTAATGATAACCAGAGTGTGACAGGAAGGGACAGAGCATACAAACATAAGAGTGCACCATCAAATAAGGTCAAAGTATAGAAACATAGTTTAAAAAATAAAGTAAAGGCTCTTTAACTGAATGCTTGCAGCATTCCTACCAAGATGGATGAATTGATAACACAAAAAGAAATAAATGAGTATGATATGATAGCCATTACAGAGACATGGTTGCAAGGTGACTAAGGCTGGGACCTAAATTTTCAAGGATATTTGACATTTTGGAAGGATAAGAAAGGAAAAGGAAGTGGGGTAGCTTTGTTAATAAAGGATGAGATCAGCATACATGTGAGAAATGATCTTGGCTAGGAAAATCAAGATGTAGAATCAGTTTGGGTGGAGACAAGGAATAGCAAAGGAAAGAAGTGGGAGTAGTTCATAGGCCCCCTAACAGGAGCTACAGTGTAGGACACAGTATAAATCAAGAAATAATGGGAGCTTGTAGGAAAGGTACTGCAATAATCGTGGGCAGTTTTAATCTTCATATAGATTGGACTAATCAAATTGACAAATGTAGCCTGGAGGATGAGTTCATCGAGTGTACTCAGGACAGTTTCTTAGAACAATACATTCTGGAACCAACTAGGAGCAGGCTATTTTAGACCTGGTAATGTGTAATGAGACAGGATTAATAAATGATCTCACAGTAAAGGATCCTGTAGGCAAGAGCGATAGTAACATGATAGAATTTCACACTCAGTTTGAGGGTGAGAAAATTGTGTCTGAAACTAATATCTTAAACTTAAATAAGGCAATTACAAGGGTATGAAGACAGAATTGGCTAAAGTGGACTGGTAAAATACGTTAAAAGGTAAGACAGTAGAGAAGCAGTGGCAAACATTTAAGGGGATATTTCATAACTCTCAACAAAGGTATATTCCACTGAAAAAGAATGATTTTATAGAAGGAGGCACCATCCGTGGCTAACTAAGGAAGTTCAGGATGGTATCAAATTGAAAGAAAAGGAATACAAATGCTGCAAAGATTCGTGGTAGGCCCATACATTGGGAAAATTTTAGAAACCAGCCGTAGATAACTGAAAATTAAGAGAAATTAGAGTATACGAGTAAACTAGCAAGAACTATAAAAAAGACAGTAAAAACTTCGATAACTATATAAAAAGGAAGAGAGTAGCTAAACTAAGTGTTGATCCCATAGAGGATGAGACAGGGGAATTAATAATGGGAAACAAGGAAATGGCAGAGACTTTGAACAAGTATTTTGTATCTATCTTCACAGTTGAAGACACAGGAAGAATCCTAAGAATGGTAGACATTCAAGAGGCAAAAGGGAGGGTGTAACCTAATACAGTCACTAACATTGGAGAAAAAGTACAAGGAAAACTAATGGGACTAAAGGCTGACAAGTTCCCTGGACCTGATGGCTTGCCTCCTAGGGTCTTAAAAGAAGTAGCTGCAGAGATAGTGGATGCATTGTGTTACAACCAGGTGAGGAAGGGGTCTTGGGCTCTCCCTCAGCCTTTTCCTGGGTTGGCCGTAACAGGGTTTAACTTTTAAAAGTGTTTTTAGCTTTCCCTCCATGAGTCCTTGCTCACTGCTCTCTAATGGTAATTGCAAAGAAATCAACCAGATAGGTTTTCTCAGATTTAAAGAAAGGTGTAAGTTTATTAACCTTAAAACTCTAACTCAGTTAAAACTACTAAAAATACGCGATGCGACCATGTTAGCATGCATACGCGATAAACACACATGCAAATAGAGACAGAGGAGGAGAAAGAATGAAAGGGGAAAGGTTTGAAGTGATAGATTGAGTTCAGTTACTGGTTTTGGGTTGGATGTAAAGTCTTTGATTGAAGTTAAGTCTTGCAGTTCTCATTCGGGCTCAGTACACACTTTGAAACCAGTTTCACTGGTCTTCTGTCTTGAGGCTTAAATTACTTCCGAGGATCCCTGGAACTTTGCGTGAGAGAGAGAAAGAGAGAGGGAATTCTCTCTTCTTGAAGTTTAATTGTAGTCTCTCCCAAAACTGTTCTGTAAGTACAATTCAATTAACTCCAGGTTGGCCAGCAGGTTAGTCATGTGACTAGCTCCTTGTTTGGAATAGCTTTGCTTGTGAGGTTTGTGGTTCTTTAGAGTTTACCAGCCATTCTCAGTGGAGTGGAGTGGCGGGGGCGGGGGGAGGTGGGGGCAGTGGTGGAGTGCTGGCTCTTACATATTCAATGACTCTCAATCCCTCTTGATCATCACTATTGACAAAACCCATCTGGCTAATTGAATCCGGGAGTACTCCCATTGTCTCTCCATGGCACTGTCTTTGAGAATGCAAATGTGCAGCCATGTTTTCGGCCACTGTTCTGTAGTCTTTTAAAACAAGTTATGTTCAATGTCCAGTAAGTGTTCAAATAATGTTCCATATGACGAAATTAATATATCTCCATCTGGCAGGTGTGGTTTCCATCACAATTGGTTGTAATCTTCCAAAACTCCCTACATTCTGGAAAGGTCACAACAGATTGGAAAACCACAATTGTAATGCCTCTGTTCAAGAAAGGAGGGAGACAGAAAGCAGGAAACTATAGGCCAGTTAACCTAATATCTGTCATTGGAAAAATGCTAGAATTCATTATTAAGGAAGTAGCAGCAGGACATTTAGACAATCATAATGCAATCAGGCAGAGTCAACATGGTTTTCTGAAAGGGAAATCCTGTTTGACAAATTTATTAGAGTTCTTTGAGGATGTAACAAGCAGGATGGATAAAGGGGAACCAGTAGATGTAGTGTATATGGATTTTCAAAAGACATTCGATAAGGTGCCACATAATAGGTGACCGCAAAAGATGAGTGTATGGTAATAAAAGCAAAATACTGCGGATGCTGGACATCTGAAATAAAAACAAGAAATGCTGGAAATACTCAGCAGGTCTGGCAGCATCTGTGGAGGGAGAAGCAGAGTTAACGTTTCAGGTCAGTGACCCTTCTTCAGAACTGGCAAATACTAGAAATGTGAAAGGTTTTAAGCAAGTAAAGCGGGGGTGGGGCAAGAGCTAACAAAGGAGAAGGTGTAGCTAGCACAAGGTCACAGAGAATGACTGACCAGAAGGTCATGGAGCAAAGGCAAGCAATATGTTAATGGTGTGTTGAAAGACAAAGCATTAGAACAGATAGGGTGTTAACGGACTGAAAACTGAACAGCCGCAAGTACAAACATGAAAAAAAAAACAGTGGGTAAGCAAACTGAACAAACTAAGATAAAATAAAATAAAGAGTGTATGGTGTTGGGGTAATATATTAGCATGGGTAGAAGATTGGCTAACTAACAGGAAACAGTGAGTCAGAATAAATGGAGAATTTTCAGGTTGGCAAACTGTAACTAGTAGAGTGACACAGGGATCAGTGCTGGGGCATCAACTATTTATGATCTATATTAATGGCTTGGATGAAGGGACCAAGTGTATTGTAGCCAAATTTGTGGACAACACAAAGATAGGTAGGAAAGCAAGCTGTGAGTAAGACACAAAATGTCTGCAAAAAGATATAGATAGGTTAAGTGAGTGGGCAATAATTTGGCAGATTGAGTAAAATGTGGGAAAATGTGAGTTTGTTCACTTTGACAGAAGAATGGAAAAGCAGGATATTATTTACATGTAGAGAGACTACAGAATGCTGTGGTACAGAGGGATCTGGGTGTCATTATACATGATTCACAAAGTGTTGCATGCTAGTACAGTAAGTAATTAGGAAGACAAATGGAATGTTAGCATATATTGCAAGGGGAGTGGAGTATGAAAGTAGGGAAGTCTTGTTACAACTGTACAGGGCGTGGTGATACCGCACCTAAAGTACTGCATACAGTTTCGGTCTCCTTACTTATGGAGGGACATATTGCATTGGAAGCAGTTCAGAGAAGGTTCACTAGGCTGATTCCTGGGATGAAGGGTTGTCTTATGAGGAAAGGTTGAACAGGTTGGGCCTATACTCATTGGAGTTTAGAAGAATGAGAAGTGATCTTATTGAAACATATAAGATTCTGAGAGTGCTTGACAGGTTAGATTCTGAGAGGATGTTTCCCCACATGGGGGAATCTAGAACTAGGGGGCACAGTTTCAAATTAAGAGTCTCCCTCCATTCCACCCAGCTCCAGTGCCTCTTCCTTCATGGGAGGATGGCTGTGTATGGCACACCACCTTCAGTTCTTGATATTTCCCTTGCATTGTAAGCTATATTCTCCAGCAAACACATTCATTCCCAAAACAAACACAACTCGTAAGTTTGCGGCAGCCTGATTGTCCAACATGGTGCCATATGCAAGCATCCTGCATGCGGCCAATCAGTACTGGCTGTGCAGGAGTCGGCAGAGAGAAACTGACATGCATCTGACAGCCAATGCCGATGCCTGGGCCTATCCACTGACAGAGTAGGAACCCACTCCTCCTTTCGCTTATTCAACTTCAGTCACATTTAAGGCTGCCAACTGAATGTTATGCACTGCATTTACCTTACCAGAACGCATCAGGTTATTGACCCTTTCTCAGCACTGCAGCCAGGTATGAGGGGCAGCCCCATGACTGCTGACCTCTTCTGCAACCTCCATCTATGCCTGCTTGGTTTGCTGTGCTGGTCTCCTCCTGCCATCCTGGGGGAACAGGACTTCCCTCTGCTCTCTTATAACCTGGAGAAGTACACCTAGGGAGGTAATACTGGGTCTCAGGACAACCCTTGATCCACCTTCAGTTATTTCTTCGACTTGCACTGCTGCCAGGTCTCTCTCCTCATTCCCTCCAGGGCTGCAGCATTATCCTGTGCTGCTGCCTGGCTTTTAAAGATGCCACCAGCATTTGACGCTGCGGAACTACTCACACCCCCGCCTTCTCACTGGATGCCTCCCTTGCCTACCAGCCCTTAATTAGCTGGCCCTGACAATATCGCACGCAAATGCAAAACACCACTCCCCTACACCGCACCCCCGCCCCCCCCACCCCAACCGCGCGGCCTCGCCACCCACTTTTGGCCCTGGTGGCATGAGTTGCTTCCTTCACCTAAAATTCAGTTCAGAGTCTACACCTGAAACCTGGTGAGTATGGATCCATTTCCTTTGTCGGACTGGTAGTTGGAAATGCATCTAAGTCTTATACAGTAAATGGAAAAGTCCTGGGGAAAATTGATGTACAGAGAGATTTGGGTGTTCAGGTCCATTGTTCCCTGAAGGTGGCAACGCAGGTCAATAGAGTGGTCAAGAAGGCATACGGCATGCTTTCCTTCATCAGACGGGGTATTGAGTACAAGAGTTGGCAGGTCATGTTACAGTTGTATAGGACTTTGGTTCGGCCACATTTGGGATACTGCGTGCAGTTCTGGTCGCCACATTACCAAAAGGATGTGGATGCTTTGGAGAGGGTGCAGAGGAGATTCACCAGGATGTTGCCTGGTATGGAGGGCGCTAGCTATGAAGAGAGGTTGAGTAGATTAGGATTATTTTCATTAGAAAGACGGAGGTTGAGGGGGGACCTGATTGAGGTGTACAAAATCATGAGAGGTATAGACAGAGTGGATAGCAAGAAGCTTTTTCCCAGAGTGGGGGATTCAATTACAAGGGGACACGACTTCAAAGTGAAAGGGGAAAAGTTTAGGGGGGATATGCGTGGAAATTTCTTTACGCAGAGGGTGGTGGGTGCATGGAATGCTTTGCCAGCGGAGGTGGTAGACGCGGGCACGATAGCGTCTTTTAAGATGTATCTAGACAGATACATGAATGGGCAGGAAGTAAAGAGATACAGACCCTTAGAAAATAGGCGACAGGTTTAGATAGAGGATCTGGATCGGCGCAGGCTTGGAGGGCCGAAGGGCCTGTTCCTGTGCTGTAATTTTCTTTGTTCTTTGTTCGGGCAATTGAGTGAGATTTATATGTCTGCTTTGTCTGTCGGGGAATATAAAAGATGGGGGCACAGTCTCAGGATAAGGGGCCAATCATTTAGGACTGAAATAAGGTGAAATTACTTCAGTCAAAGGGTTGTCTTTGGAATCTTTGGAATTCTCTACCCCAGATGCTCCATGGTTGAAAACATTTAAGGCTGGGATAGACAGATTTTTGGTCTTCCAGGGAATCGAGGGATATGGCGCTCAGGCGGAAAAGTGGAGTTGAAGCCTAAGATCAGCCATGATCGTACTGAGTGGCGTAGCAGGCTGGATGGGCCATATGGTCTACTCCTGCTCCTATTTCTTGTGTTCTTGTGTTTTTGCATTAGCGTTGGGATTGGATTTTCTAACCTGGCTTTAGAAATACTCCAACTGTAAATATATGAGCTGAATCCTGGAGAAAATTAGTCTTATTCCAAACTCATCACTGCATATGCTCAAGAATTCATATCTTTAGTAAATCCCTCTGGAGTTTGTTATTAAATGGATCATTGACCATATTATAGACATGATTAGGACATGGCCTCATGATCTAGGCTGACACTGCAATGCAGTGCTCGGTGTGTTGTGCATCTTTGGGGATATTTCCATCAGATGACATGTTAAATTGAAGTCTAGTCTGGCTGTTCTGGTGGACATTAAAAATCCCATGATATGATTTGAAGAAAAGGAGGAATGGTCTCCTGCCAACAATCCTTCTTCCAAAAACACCACTAAAATAGATACGTTGGTTATTCACCTTGCTGTTTGTCAGATATTGCTAATTGCAAAATGGCTGCCACATTTGCCTACATAACAAACATTGCATTTCAAAGTGGTAAAGTATTATATAAGTGCAAGTCTTTCAGGATTGATTTCTTTTTTCATTTAAATCAGCAAATACAATCAGGCTAATTACAGGACGTCACTAGATGCCCAAAACAATGTTAATGATTGTGTTTTTTTGCCCCTTATATACATGTGCCAGAGTTTGCCAAACATGCCTACATTGGTAGATTCTCGACCATAAAGTATTTGCTGAGAAATGACATTTCCCCTTGTTTATATATGCAGGATATGCTGATTTGAACATATTCCCTGTGGTGCTGTTGCATCATGTTAAGTGTGTTTAAGAATTTACTGCTGACATAGATAAAACAGCACCCCCTTCAGGATAATCTGGCAGATGTTGACCTTTCCTTTCTGTATTTATCATTCATCAAGTTTCTTTTGAAATTTTACTGAATTATCCAGCCTGTGTCGCTTTATTGTGCACTGATACTTTTAATACATCATTCCCATCTCACCTCTTTCTTTAATTAGTTGCTAGCAAACATTTACTAAAATATAGCAATTTTATTTTGTAAAATCTAACCCACTGATTTGGAGTATAAGGGAATATCTATGGTTTACATTTGTTCCACTCGTTGCAGAATACAATATATGTATTGTGCTCAGAAAAATAGTCCTCTAAGTACAACATAATGGGAAAATAACTCCGCTTTCGGATGAGACATTAAACCGAGGCCCTGTCTGCCGCCTTGGGTAGGTGTAAAAGATCCCATGGCATTATTTCGAAGAACAGGGGAATTATCTCCGGTGTTCTGGCCATTATTTATCCCTGATCAACATTACAAAAAAGTCTGTACATTATCACATTGCTGTGTGTGGGAGCTTGCTGAGTTTCCTACATTACAATATTTCAAAAGTACTTCATTGGCAGTAAAGTGCTTTGGGATGTCATGAAAGACACCATATATATGTCATTTTTAAAAAAAGAGTAGACAGCTAGAGGTGGCAGTGGAGGTGTTAGTGGTGGTTGAAGGGTGCTTTTAGAAATAGTAGGAAAAAAATATTTTTCATAAAAGTATGGATGTGATGAAGCTGTTAGTATTTGCCATGGATGGTACTGAACCAAAGAGTTAGCATTCCCTTTAAAAGCTAAAGCATATTCCAGGAGAAATAAAAATATGTGTAACGTTGGCTTCTGAAAACCACTAGTGGCAAAATTTAAACTAAGCAGTTGAATGGTCGAGTTACACAGATGCTTATTTATACACAGTAGTTCCTAATTCCAACACTACCCGATTATGTACAATGCACCGAGTAAAGCATACACTGATTGTGGCTTCTTCAGGAGTAAAATAACCAGGGGTTGAGTGTAACACCTTTTATGGCTTTGCCATTACATTTGGTACACAAAAAGTGCAAATTTACCTTCCGTCCTCCCTCACAGTTAGTTAAAGTTCTTGTTATTACATTGATATAATACAGGGGAAGAGTTTTTCCTTTGTTTAACTAACCATTTTGGAATCAACACGAATGGAAAATCAGCTGCTGGTCATACAGCCCCGGTTTATAAAAAGGTGGGGTGAGGCAGAGGTTATCGTACTTGTGCTTTATTTTTTATACAGTTATTTTACCAGTCATGAGCTAGTATTTGTGTTGCATTGTGATAACAAAAGGCAGCAGCTAATACTTGTGATCCTTGGTCTTTATGCTGATTGTTGTGAAACCCAATAGTTAAAAAACCTGATCTGCCTCTCCTTTGAGTGGCCTATCTGCTTTCCTCCTCTGCTTCATAACTATCAATTTAAGAATTACGTACATATTGGCTGAGAAATGGCCATTGCTGGTGTTAGCCAATGAGCACTTCATGTGTTCACATGGCATTCCCCAGTCTGTTGTTTTAATGGAGGTTTTAACCCATTTATTTTTATTGGCAGCTGTAATTTCTAGGCTATAACCTCTAATATTATAATATCAGCAAGAATTCACAATGTTTTCTACATGCATTATTAACACTGATAGTTTCAGGGCTACCAGCAGGTTGAGACAGCCATCCTGCTGCTCCACTAAACTGCATGCTGCTTCTGCTCATCGTTCAATATATTTTGCTGAAAAGTGTGTACTAATGACATCATCAAGGACACTGACTCAGAGGAATTATTAAGCCTGACAGTATGAAGGGAGATGAATTCATACACACAGTTCAAATAATGCAGTCTCTGCAGACTCTGGGTTAATGACCTTAATCACTGCCATTAATCCAGCTCTCTCACAGTGTCAAACCTTTCACCAGTACTCGCAACTTGCTTGTTTATCACTGTTTTGCCTCCAATTTTTTTCCATCAATTTTTCCTCCATTTTCGTCCTTTTCAAAGGCATTGATTCCGTATTGGAATTTGGTCCCAGGAATTCTAGTTCCTTCACCCAACATACTGTTCTTCAGGTGCGAGCCTTGACAATGAGAGTCAGTAGGCTGATCAACTGCAGCAGGCATCAAAGCTCAGTCAATTCTGTCCTCAATAATGTACACAGATATGGCAGGAGTTATTAGATAATAATCAGATGTGGAACACTGGTGGATTTCCTCCTTCCCTAACCGAGGGATACTAAGCTCCTACTACTATCCCTTGCTGAGATGAATTAACTCAGCACAGTCCAAGGATTAAACCTAACACTCCCCTGTATACCTTGACATGCAGGCCCCCACCTGCCAAGAATGAGGCACATTAATTTTGTCATGAATATTGATTTTAAACTGTTGCTGGAGCGAGGACTTATTAAGCAGATTAACGGTGGCTGGAAAATACATTTGCATATTAACAGACAGTGTTTGGAAGGACAAAGGAACATTCCCTGACACATCCAACCCACAATGGACCTTGATCACCAGGTATTGTGCGTAAAACGAATATTCCAGAGTGCTAAGCTGATACAACCATCTGGTCACATGACTAACTGCCTGTTCCAGGGTCTTTTGAACTAGCCACAGAGTTTGAACTCAGAAAGACTGTTTGCAGAAACAGGGTTAGAAATAGATCCCAACAAAGTTACAACTGGAACAGAGGAAACTTGAATTAGAGGACAGGGAGAAAGAAAGAGCCTTCCAGAAAGAACGTTAAGAGAAAGAAAGAGGAGAGAGTGAGAGAAAGACAGAAGAAGGAATGAGAGAGAGAGAGAGAGAGAGAGAAAGAATATTCCAGAAGAAATGCGAAGAAAGAGAGCTGAAGTGGCTTGCGTTAACTAGGGGGCGACAGAGTAACCCTAGTGAAAGCACGGCCAATATGGAGGAGCGTAATTCAGGGCTGGGTACAGAATTGTTAAAACTAGCTCAACTAATTTCAAAATTCAATGAGGAGGATGTAGAGGAATTTTTGTGTCATTTGAGAAACTGGCAAGGCAGCTAAAATGGCTAGCTGAGACCTGGCCTCTTTTATTACAAAGCAAGCTAATCAGAACAGCCCATGAGGTTTATTCCCTTTTGCCAGATGAGAGTTCATCAAATTACGAACTGACCAAAAATGCTATCCTTGCGGCATATGAATTAGTACCCAAAGCCTATCACCAAATGTTTAGAACCCTCAAGAAACAGGCTAATCAAACTTATCTGGAGTTTGAAAGAAATAAGCAGCTGGCTTTTGACCAGTGGCTGAGGGGTCTTAAAGTACAGCTCAGCTATGAGGATCTCAGAGAAGTAATTTTGTTATAGGAATTTAAACAGTCTCTCCCACTCTCCTTAAAGACCCATGTAGGGGAGCAGTGGGTCCAGAGAGCCCAGCCGATGAGTTTGCTTTAATTTATAAGGCGGTCTCCCGGGGAGAACCTTTCCTAGTCATACCCCAAATCCAAAAAGGACAAAGGGTGGGAAGGTGATAGGAGCCTAAGCAGTCCTGGGAGAGAAAGAAAAGCAGGAGAAACAGGGGGCCCTCCTCTAGCCAAAAATGAAGGTGCTGTGAGTAAGACTGAGACCCGGAGACCTGTGTGTTTCCATTGTAATAAAGCAGGACATTTAAAAGCTGACTGCTGGAAACTAAAGGGAAACTGGTAGGGTTAATCAGGGCACACCTGCTCAGTGAAGAAGAGACCCTGATAGAAAGCACAGCAGAGCAAGCTGTGGCTTTAACTGCAGTAAGAGTGCAACGCAGAAAGATTATGGCTGCAAGTACAGGAAAAGTTAATGGGATTCCTGAAGGTTATCGGGGTTAATGTTTGAAGGGAAAGTAACCCCACAACACTCAAGTGGGGCAAGCAAGCCCATAGTAATTCTCAGGGACACAGGGGCCACTAGATCCCTTTTACTGGGAAAAGGCCTGACCTTTCCCCCAGAGAGTGCAGTGAACACCAGGATGGTGGTGAATGGTATTGGAGGGCAGTGTATGCCTGTTCCTGTACACCGGGTGCACCTGGAGTGCGAGCTAGTTTCGGGACTGGTGACCGTAGGGATTGTCCCTAGTTTGCCTGTGGACGGGGTTGACCTGCTCCTAGGTAATGATCTTGCGGGGGTGAAGGTGGTAGCCCCCGCCCAGTTGTGAAAGAAAGACCGCAGGAGGTCAGAGAGACAGAGCAGTGGCAGAAGATGGACCCCTAGTTTCCCTGAATGTGTAGTGGATCAGACCATGATCAAACCAGCTCCCCCAGAGGAGACTGAATTAGCACTGCAGGCAGATGACCAGGTCTGTCTGCCTGAGATTTCCTTTGGAAAGTTAGGAGACCCAGGGAATGAATTCAATGGATTTTCCCTAGGTGAGGCTCAGCGAGCCGACCCAGTATTGCGAGCGTTAGCACAGGCTGCCCAGTCTGAAAGTGAAGCAGAGGGAGTCCCTGATTGCTACTATTTAAAGAATGAGGTACTGATCAGGAAATGGAGTTCTCCTCACAGACCTGAGAGCAAGGAGTGGGCAGTAGTTCACCAGTTAGTGGTGCCGCAGAGGGACTGGACAGAAGTATTAAGAATGGCCCACGAGACTACAGTGGCTGTACATGCCGGTATACAAAGACCAAAGCCTGCATAAGGCAGCAGTTTGACTGGCCAAAACTCCACAAAGATGTAGTGGAGTACTGCAGGAGTTACCACATGTGCCAGGTTGAGGGGAAACCCCAGCCTACAGTGAAACCTGCACCTCTAAGTCCTGCACTGGTGTTGGGAGGACCCTCCTGCAGAGGGCTGGTAAACTGGAAGGGACCCCCACCGAGAACAAAAGGGGACAGGCAGGCACAAGGCAGGCAAAAGGTTAGAAAGGGAAGGGGAAAAAGCGACCAAGAGGGCAGTTTAAAGGAAGTCTGGGAGGAATCCCGGATGAAAACCCCTACTGTCCGGTCAGCCAAACCTGAAAAATTTGTAATGTTAGACCCCACATCCTTCTATGTAAATACAGACACTAGAAGCACCCCACCAGAGTTGCTAACAGCATTTATAGGAACCTGCAAAGACAAAGAAAGACCTCTAGGGGGCAGAGAAACCGTGAAGGTGATGCCTCACCTAGTCAAAGTGCCACAGGGGAATGCAGTAGATACTACACAAATACTTGCCGGCAGGAGTGTCCCAGAGGACAAAGGGGAGATTAGCGAAGCATCCTCCCCCGCAGTCAGAAAAAAGGGAACCACCCATCCCCTTAAAATCAAATGCCTTTGCATGACTTAGCAAAGCACTGAAGGAGAGTTCAGGATAGACCCACCCACTACTAACTCTCCTGAAAAAAAAAATCCAACTCAGGATTAATTAAACCTAACCATCTCAAAGACCCTAGGCAGCCATGTAAATGGGCAAACTGAAGAAAAAGTTCCCCAAAGAACCACATCTTTATTGGAGTGTCAAAAAAGGGGCAATTAACGCAGCACTGGCACCAAGAAATGACAGGCTGCATATTAATAAGTTTTAGGATGTATGGATGAATGGGAATGAATGAGAAATGCATGTTTTTTTTCTGGATCTTATATTTTCTCTCAACTATTTTAATGAAATGCACTTTTCTCAAATCGCATTTCATTCTGCTGGGTGTGGAGGTGTCATGCAGGCCAAGAATAAGGCACATTAATTTTGTCATGAACATTGATTTTAAACTGTTGCTGGAGCGAGGAAATGACTTGTTAAAAAGATCAGCCATAGCTGGAAAAAACATTTGCATATTAACAGACAGTGCTCGGAAGGACAAAGGACCATTCCTTTACACATTCAACCCACAATGGACCTTGATCACCAGGTATTGTGTGTAAGAGGAGCATTCCAGAGACTGCTAAGGTGGTACAATCCAGGACTGGTTCGACCAGCTGGTCACATGACTATTATAGGGTCTTTTGAACTAGCCACAGAGAGTTTGAACTCAGAAAGACAGTTTGTTCCTGAACTGAGAAGATTTCTCCTGTCTGCTCCTATTTCTTTCTCACAAGCCTCTGAATCCACAAAAGGTACATGAACCCCAAGACAGAAAAGTCTCCTCCAGCAAACAAGATTTAAGAAGAATACTGGGCCCCAACGAAAAGCAGAATCAATCTACAATCAAGGACTTCCAGTGAGCTCGATAAACCGTAACAAAACCTCTTCAGATATTGCCTCAAACTCTTCCACTTTATTTTTTTCTTCTGCTCTTTTCTGTCTCTATTTGCATATGTGTATTGTGTATGCATGGGCACGTCATGTATCCGTAGGTGCAACTGAATTAGAGTTTAAGTTGAATAAACTTCAACTTTTCTTCTTTATACCTAAGAAAACCTGTTTGTGCTGGTTTATTTGCCTTATAATTGAAAAGCGGTGAACAAGGATTTACCAAGGAGGAGCTAAAACATGTTGTTTAAAAAATTAAACCCTGTTACGGTAAGACCAGTTGAAGGCTGAGAGGGACCCCTAGACACCTTCCTCACCTGGTCATAACAACTTGCATTACCCACTGACTAATTCTGCTGAGCTACCTGGAAGGCAAAGAGCTTCACACCTTTGAAGAAAAAATCCATCAGATAGAAACAGAAAAGAACAACTACTTTATTGTAAAAAGGAAGAGATGGCAAGACTTGTTCTTTAAGGGATTTCCTTTTACATTTGTTTTGCATGCTGAATATGAGCTCAATCTTCCTGGCAATGATTGATAGGGTGTCTGAAGTTCTAATTATCTGTTGTGATCTATCAGTTTTAATAACAATATGGTATAGATTTTTACAGTGCAAACCCCCTAATAATCTGAATTTCTGATGACTTCAGAGGGCAGACAAATAATTCTGAAGGTGCATTCTGGATTGCTATTTAAGGAATTGATAATTATTTTCTCCCTAGTATAAAATAATTGTAAACGTAAGGTTATTTATCTGACTGCTGGGCTCCTCATTTTACTCACACAATATTCATGACCATCCCAAAGACAGGTGATAAATTTGTACCAATTAGTTTGTACAGAATTAGCGTGCGCATTTTCATTTTTTAAGATTATGTGACAAGGTCCAATGTAGACTGGGACCTAAATCATTATGTCATGGATGTCCTAATTCTTTGATTAACACAGCTGAGCATTAAAAACCTTGGGTGGCCTGAATGAAGACGATTGCTTTTGCTGCTGAGAACAACTCAATTGTGAAGTGGCATTTTCTTGGCACATTTTATGGCACATATACGATTTATTTCTCAATGTCATTACATTGTACACTGCAGCATGGGCAATAGGATTTCCCATTAAAACAATTCACATGGTTATTTTTCCAAACAATTGCTTATTTTACATTTTATTTTTGACTTTTGTCATGTTCATTTTTTACTCATTAACACTAGAACTTCCTTCAGTTGGTAAACAATGGGATATGGACTTTTTCATGACTTTCCATTCCAACTCCATTCTGTCTTTTAGTCAATGGAAGTTACAGTTGCTGTGGTTAGTATCAGTTTTTCCCATCGCATTGTGAGAAGCTCCACTACTAAGTTACCTTTCACATTGTGGAAGGGCTGCCAATTACACATTAATCAAACACATACTCATTCACTGCTGCACAATTGAAAATTAATCGCTGACACACAGCACTGCAGATGGAGTGAACAGACATTAATCCAAAGTCACACAACAGAAAAATGAACAGCCCGCCTGCTGAATGACATCTTTATTCCTGACCTTTTTTGTTAGTGATGAATGAGCCATTTTTTTGTATAGTTTCTTGATGACTAATGTAACAGTGACTTTTTCCCCATAGTTAATGTGATTGTATCCAAATATGGGTTTAGATTTTTAGCCTGAGCAGACTTCAGATGACTGGCCAGGGGAGTTGTTAACAGTCCTTATGGGAGGCCTGGTGTATTTTGAGGACAGGGCCGCATTAGTTTTTTTCAGGTGGGAAATGAGCGTCCTGGTGCATTCTTCTATGGGCCACTGCAGTAGTGGATGGCTGTGCCAGCGAGAGGGGTTATGAGAAATCTATTCGTGCAGTGAGTTATTCAAATCTGGAATGCACTGCCTGAAAGGACCATAGAAGCAGATTCAATAATTACTTCCAAAAGGGAATTGGATAAATATTTAAAGGGGAATAATTTGCACAGCTACGGGGAAAGAGCAGGGGAATGGGACTAAATGGATAGCTCTTTCAAAGAGCTGGAACAGGCATGATGGGCTACTTCATGCTTTAAGATTCTATGGCCGGAATTTTACGTTGTGGCTGTGGCCCCACCACTGACTAAAAATTCAGGGATGAGCCCGCCTCCACCCCCGGGCCTGGATGCCACGCAGTAATTTTACATGGCCCAGGCCCTTAATTGGCCTCAGTCGGGACTTCTGCCTGTCTGAGGCAGGAAATCCCACCTCTAAGAACGGGTAGGTGATGGGAATGGCACCCCCTCCAATTCCCACTCAATTGTACGCCCCCTGATTGACCTGCAGCTCATGGAGGCAGGATTCCCATCTTAAAGGGACAGGGATCCCAGCTCCTGAAACTTTGATGTAAAAAGACCAGAGGATCGCTCTGGCAGTGAGGGGGTGGGGGTGGTGAGGGAAAAGACCGAGGCGGGGTTCGCCTTGCCTTTTTGGCCCAGCATCACGAGTCCCATCTCCTCCACAAAATCTAGCTGATTATCTGTCTATGATTTTTCATAACTTTGTAATTTTAATTTGCAGAAAAGATGTGCAAAGTTTGAAAAGATCTTTGTGCATTCAGAAGGCCAGTGTGGGGCGAGAATAAAAATCATGGTGAATAAAAGATCGTTCCTTAACCATCTCTCACATATAGGCCTGAATTTTGTGAGTGCGCCGCAGTTTGCGGTGGCTCACTCTAATGGCGGCATGCATCCCAAGCAGAATCCGCCCCCGAGCCCCCGCGATAATACATGTGGGGGCTAATTTAAATAGAGGGGCGGAGCGGCCACGTCGCCAGCAACGGCTGCGGTGCAATTTTTAAAGGGCTTTAAGCCCTTACAATTAATTTTAATTTTTAAGGGGACGTCAGCACTAATTTTTATTAAATATAAAATTAAGTGATGGACGCCCTTCCCCAGCTCCCCCCCATGGTCATTTCATTGTCCAAAATGACCAACAATTGATTTTTCAAATACCCAAACTTTCTCCCCCAACCTTCAATCTTTTGCTCTTCAACCCCTTCCCACCATCCCCACATGCAATCAAAATTGTTTTCCCTGCTCCTCCACCCCTCCCGCCCTGAGAATTTTAATCCTACCCCCTCCCCACCTGGTTCTCACCTCGGAACTCCGTGCGGAGTTCCAAAGGCGGGTGACGGCCGAATGGAGGCCGTAAACTTAACTGGGAGTGGAGCGGCGACTGGCGGACCTGTGAGGAAGCTGATCCGGAGCGGCAGCTACAAATAAAGAGCGGGGCTTGAGGCCCTTATTTACCTGGCAGCGGAGCAGCGACTGCCGGACCTGTGAGGAAGCAGATCTGGAGCGGTGGCTGTAAATAAAGAGCGGGGCTTGAGGCCCTTATTTATCTGGGAGCGGAACGGCGACTGGCGGACCTGCGAGGAAGCAGATCTGGAGCGGCGGCTATAAATAAAGAGCGGAGTTCGAGGCCCTTACTTTCCTGGGAGTGGAGCAGCAACATGCGGACCTGCATGGAAGCTGATTCGGAGCGGCAGCAGGCTCCCTGTGTCTCTCGGCGTGCGCTGAGACTGGAAAAAGGAAAAAAAAAGGCGTACAGTGACATCACGGGAAATCTGCAAGATGATTGGTTGGGTAAGTCGCAGCTGTTCGTCAACTTAAATAGCTTAAAAAAAGGGGAAAGTTGTTTTTTTTGTTTGAAAAAAGACCTCAAGTGATAAAGTGAGTACTATGAGTGGGTTTTTTTTAAATTAGCGTAATTTAGATTGTAGTGGGTAGTGTTTGGAGTAGAACAAGGCCCCGAGTGTAATTAGTATTTTTAAAGGCAGTAACTAATTAATCTAAAGGTAAGTCATGGCAGGAGATCTCGCACCCATGATATGCTCCTCCTGCGCTATGTGGGAAATCAGGGACGCTTCCAGTGTCCCTGATGACCATGTGTGCAAGAAGCTTATCCAGCTGCAGCTACTGGCTACCCGCATTATGGAGCTGGAGCTGCGGATGGATTCACTGTTGAGCATCCATGATGCTGAGGACATTGTGGATAGCACGGTTGGCGAGGTGGTCACATTGCAGGTAATGGCTGCACAGGCAGAAAAGTGATGGGTGACCACCAGGCGGAGTAGTAGCCGCAGGCAGGTAGCGCAGGAGGCCCCTGTAGTCATCCCCCTCTCAAACAGATATACTGCTTTGGGTACTGTTGGGTTGGGATGGCCTCCTAGGGGAAAGCAGCAACAGCCAAGTTCGTGGCACCATGAATGGCTCTGCTGCACAGCAGGGAAGGAAAAGGAGTGGAAGAGCTATAGTGATAGGGGATTCTATCGTAAGGGATACAGATAGGTGTTTCTGTGGCTGCAAACGTGACTCCAGGATGGTATATTGCCTCCCGAGTGCCAGGGTCAAGGATGTCATGGAGCGGCTGCAGGACATTCTGAAGGGGAAGGGTGAACAGTCAGAGGTCGTGGTACACATTGGTACCAATGACGTAGGTAAAAAGAGGGATGAGGCCCTGCAACAAGAATTTAGGGAGCTTGGTAGCAGATTAAAAAGCAGGACCAAAAAGGTTGTAATCTCTGGATTACTCCCTGTGCCACGTGCTAGTGAGTATAGGAATAGCAGGATAGAACAGATGAATGTGTGGCTGAAGAGATGGTGCAGGAGGGAGGACTTTAGTTTCCTGAATCACTGGGTCTGTTTCTGGCAAAGGTGGGACCTGTACAAGTTGGACAGGTTGCACCTGAACCGAAATGGGACCAACATCCTTGCTGGGAGGTTTGCTAGTGCTGTTGGGGGTGGTGGGGGGGAGGGTTTAAACTAATTTGGCAGGGGAATGGGATACAGAGTGGAGGTACAGTAGAGGGTGATGCTCAGTCAAATATAGAAGAGAAACTGAGTCAGTCTGGAAGGCAGAGCAAATATAGACCTGTTAAGGCACAAGTGAAAAATGCTGGATTGCATCTATTTTAATGCAAGGAGTCTTACTAGTAAGGCAGATGAATTGAGGACGTATGTTAGCACATGGGATTATGATATTGTTGCTATCACAGAGACATGGTTGAGGGAAAGACAGGACAGGCAGCTCAATATTTCAGGGTATAGAATCTTCAGGTGTGACAGGGGAGGGGATAAAAGAGGAGGTGGCATTGCACTGTTGATCAAGGAGTCAATTACTGCAGTAAGGAGGGATGATACCTTAGAAGGTTCTGCAAATGAGGCCATATGGATAGAATGTAAAAACAAAAAGGGGGCAATCACTTGGCTGGGAGTGTACTACAGGCCTCCAAACAGTCAGGGAGAGATAGAGGAGCAGATATGTAGGCAAATCTCAAGAGAGGTGTAAAAATAATAGGGTAATATTAGTAGGGGATTTCAACTTAACTAATATCAATTGGGATAGTCTTAGTGTAAAAGGCTTAAAGGGGGCAGAATTCTTAAAAAGCATACAGGAGAGCTTTTTGAGCCAGTACGTAGAAAGTCCTACAAGAGAAGGGGCAGTACAGGACCTAATCCTAGGGAATGAAGCTGGACAAGTGGTAGAAGTGTCAGTGGGGGAGCATCTCGGGGATAGTGACCATAACTCTGTAAGATTTAAGGTAGTTATGGAAAAAAACAAAGACAAGCCAGAAATAAAGGTACTGAATTGGGGGATAAAACAGGATCTGGCCAGAGTGGACTGGGAGCAGCTACTTGTAGGAAAATCTACATCAGACCAGAGGGAGTCATTCAAAGAGGAAATAGTGAGGGTTCAGAGCCAACATGTAAGGTGAAGGGTAGGACCATCAGGTCCAGGGAACCCTGAATGTCTAGGGATATAGAGGACTGGATCAGGAAAAATAAGGAGGCTTATGGCAGATTCGGAGTGCTGAAAACAGTGGAGGCATTAGAGGAGTATAGAAAGTGTAGTGGGATACTAAAAAAAGTAATTAGGATAGCCAAGAGAGGACATGAAAAAACACTGGCGGGCAAGATAAAGAAAAATCCTAAGGCGTTTTACAAGTATATTAAAGGTAAGAGGCAAGAGTGGGGCGCATTAAGGACCAAAGTGGCAATCTATGCGTGGAGCCGGAGGACATAGGTGAGGTTTTAAATGATTCCTTTGCATCTGTGTTCACTATGGAGAAGGACGATGTAGGTCATAGAGAGATACAGCACTGAAACAGGCCCTTCAGCCCACCGGGTCTGACCAACAACCACCCATTTATACTAATCCTATATTTAATCCCATATTCCCTACCACATCCCCACAATTCTCCTACCACCTACCTACACTGGGGGCAATTTACAATGGCCAATTTACCTATCATCCTGCAAGTCTTTGGCTGTGGAGGAAACCAGAGTACCTGGTGGAAACCCACACAGTCACAGGGAGAACTTGCAAACTCCGCACATGCAGTACCCAGGATTGAACCCAGGTTGCTGGAGCTGTGAGACTGCAGTGCTAACCACTGCGCCACTGTGCCGCCCAAAGGTGTAGAGTTCAGGGAGGGGGATTGTGATATACTTGAACATATTAGCATTGAAAGGGAGGAAGTATGAGTAGTTTTAGCGGGCTTAAAAGTGGATAAATCCCTAGGCCCAGATGAGATGTATCCCAGGCTATTATGTGAGGCAAGAGAGGAAATAGCAGGGGCTCTAACACAAATTTTCAGATCCTCTCTGGCCATAGGAGAGGTACCTGAGGACTGGAGTACAGTGAATGTGGTGCCATTATTCAAGAAGAGTAGCAGGGATAAACCAGGTAATTACAGGCCGGTGTGTCTAACATCAGTGGTTGGGAAAATATTGGAAAAAGTTCTGAGGGGCAGGATTAATCTCCACTTGGAGAGGCAGGGATTAATCAAGGATAGTCAGCTTTGTCAGGGGGAGATCGTGTCTAACTAAGTTGATTGAATTGTTTGAGGCGGTGACTAGATGTGTAGATGAGGGTAAAGCAGTTGATGTTGTCTGCATGGACTTCAGTAAGGCTTTTGATAAGGTCCCACATGGTAGATTGGTTAAGAAGGTAAGAGCCCATGGGATCCAGGGCAATTTGGCAAATTGGATCCAAAATTGGCTTAATGGCAGGAGGCAGAGGGTGATGGTCGAGGGTTGTTTTTGCGAGTGGAAGCCTGTGGCCAGTAGTGTACTGCAGGGATTGGTGCTGGGACCCTTGCTGTTTGTAGTGTACATTAATGATTTAGACGTGAATATAGGAGGTATGATAAGTAAGTTTGCAGATGACACGAAAATTGGTGGTGTTGTAAATAGTGAGGAAGAAAGCCTTAGATTACAGGACAATATAGATGGGCTGGTAAGATTGACAGAGCAGTGGCAAATGGAATTTAATCCTGAGAAGTATGAGGTGATGCATTTGGGAGGACTAACAAGGCAAGGGAATATACAATGGATGGTAGGACCCTAGGAAGTAGAGAAGGTCAGAGGGATCTTGGTGAACTTGTGCATAAATCACTAAAGGCAGCAGCAGAGGTAGATAAGGTGGTTAGGAAGGCATGTGGGATACTTGCCTTTATCAGCCGAGACATAAAATATAAGAGCAGGGAGGTTATGATGGATACAATGCTAGTTAGGCCACAGCTGGAGTACTGTGTACAGTTCTGGGCACCACACCATAGGAAGGAATTGATTGCACTGGAGAGGGTGCAGAGGAGATTCACCAGGATGTTGCCTGGGCTGGAGCATTTCAGCTATGAACAGAGACTGAAAAAGCTAGGGTTGCTTTCCTTAGAGCAGAGAAGGCTGAGGGAGGACATGATTGAGGTATGCAAAATTTTGAGGGGCATTGATAGGTTAGATAGGAAGAAACATTTTCCCTTAGCGCAGGGGTCAATAACCAGGGGGCATAGATTTAAGGTAAGGTGCAGGAGGTTTAGAGGGGATTTGAGGAAAAAAAACTTTACCTAGAGGGTGGTTGGAATCTGGAATGCACTGCCTGAAGGTGGTAGAGGGAGGAACCCTCACAGCATTAAAGAAGTATTTAGATGAGTACTTGAAACGCCATAGCATACAAGGCTATGGGCCAAGTGCTGGAAAATGGGATTAGAATAGTTAGTTGCTTGATGGCCAGCACAGACACGATGGGCTGAAGGGCCTGTTTCTGTGCTGTATAACTCTATGACTCTAAAATCGGCGTGGGAGAGCCGCCACCTACAGGTAAGTAAATTTGAATATCATTCATGTTACTTTACATATGGAGATGAGTGGCTGGTTAGATCCAGCCCATAATTGCAAAAGGTACTGTGATTTATCTCAGTACTATGGTGGCAGCACAGTTTGTAGGTTACCTTTAACTTTGTTTCTTCTTTATGATTATTACATTTAATGTCAGATCTTCATGATCTCTGGAAAAACATTCCTGAATTTTAGTATGACTAAATGTGAATTATTTTTAAAAGTTGAGTGCATAAAATCTCTGCGTTGCCTTTCATTCGTATATACAATGCTAAGGTGCTAGGTTGATTGCATGCATTCTGGATAGCTGTTGTAATAATCCCCAAAATAGCATGCAAAGATGTATTGTAGTTTAAGTACTAGCCAAGTTTTTTAAATTCTCAATGAATAAGAATTATCTTCAAAGATAATTTTTCAAAGTCAAGTGCAATGCCTGCTGAAGTAAGGTGCTGCTTTATAACCTGCAGCTAATTTCATCGCTTGCATTAGATCAAGACTGGTATCAACTGGTATCCATTCCCCTTGGGTACACTAATTATTCGGCTATATGGCGCAAGCTGATTGGATCATTGGCCAGTTGTAACCTCTAGCTTTTGGTATGTTGCCACTGCAATATGTTTAGTGTACTTGTAGAGCAAGACTTGGACTGACTCAAGATGATAGCAGTAATCAAAAGCAATCCCTCTGGTTGACAGATGAAGTGTCATTGATATATGTCGGCGATATCCTACTCATCATTCCTACATTGAAGAAAAGTTGTCATACCTGCCTCGGTGGCTCATGCAATCTTCCATCATGCAGCAGCTTTATATTCTTAACAACACAGTGGTAGTCAACTGGACTTTACATTGTGCTGAAACATAAAGTACAAAAACCAAATCAACAACCTCTAAATCTAGTTATAAGATCCTAAGAAGTGTGATTCATCAAAAGACATTTTATTAATAGAGGTGTCCATAAAAAGTCCTGCTATCTTTCCACAGTTTTCAACGTTCTGAGTATCAAAGAAATTGGTCTATCTTGATTAAGGAAATACTCTGCCATAGTTTACAATTTTTGGCTTTCCACATGGCAATATGTAGTGAGAGCATTGCTTGAAATCTGCAGAATATGTGGACAAATAACTATGTGCTGTCAGTTCTTCAAAATATTATTTTTATCAACAATTTCCTCCTTACACATGAATGGGAGAATACAACAATATTACAAAACCAGATAAGGTAAATGCTGAATTATTTATTTAACAGGAGAAACTTATGGTAGCACCCGAACTTGATTTCAACCTTTCCATTTTGAAAGTTTAGACTTAATTGTAGTTTTTTTTTGGCTATTTGGCTTGATTTTCAAAAGTACAGCAAATGTCACAATATTTAGAACTTACACCTGTTTTATTTCCTGTCATCCTTTGCTTGTTTATTTTTTTCTTCCTCTGGACGACTTTACCTCATGCAACATATTAGACACAATTTTAACTCTCTTCGCCTGGCAGAAACTGAATGGAAGCAGAGTTAGAATCGCAGCAGTCGAAATGATGAACAGAGGCCCCTGATGCAGTTTTAACAGCCAACTGGACAGACTGCCCTGGATGCTCTACCCAGCAAAGCCTAGTGGGCAAGAGGAAAATGTTTGAAAAGGTAAATGATAATATTACTTTTGTGAGGCTAGGAGGACCAGTAGTGTTCCTCCAAGCTTCACAGGAATACTAACTGTATACTAATACAGGCTGCTACTAACCCAGGCCTCATCGTTCCACTTCCACCCCCTTCCTGGGTCCACATCCCATCCAGACCTACATTTCTGCCAGCTAGATGGGTCTATGCACTGGCCGATATTGAGCTGCAGTGCAACACCTGTTTGGGATAGGCAGGTCACTGGATTGAGCCCTTAGAATAGACCAGACCTTCCTATCAATATAGGGTGGCTGGCTGCCTAACCTGGTTAAAATACCCCCATTGTTTCTCTTTCTGGGTTGTGGGAAAGGAATATGACATGAGTGAAGGTTATCTTCTAGGCCACTATTAATAATTGGCATAATAATAAAAGCAAAATACTGCAGATGCTGGAAATCTGCAATAAAAACAAGAAATGCTGGAAATACTCAGCAGGTCTGGCAGCAACTGTGGAGAGAGAAGCAGAGTTAACATTTCAGGTCAGTGACCTGAAACATTAACTCTGCTTCTCTATCCACAAATGCTGCCAGACCTGCTGAGTATTTTCAGCATTTCTTGATATTAATAATTGGCAGTTTGGAGGTGTGAAATAGTGGTCTAGGAGGAGTCACTCTCTGATTTTAAGCCCAGTACCGTCACTTGCCATTTTCTTGATTGAAGGGAGCTTCTAATATTGGTGAAAATACTTCTAAATTCAGCTTATTTTTAATTTTGGTTTCTGTCAAAGTATGATCCAATTTTTCACATATCTAGAGGTATTTATTCACATCTCTGTCCCATTTTCCTTATTTGAGGGGTGTTACAACTGAGGTTGGAGCAATGCATAGTCTTTCTCTAGTTCAACTACTCTACTGGTCACAACATATATTTAAATGTTTTACCCAGTTACCGATATGGCCAATTATACACTTTATATTAGTTTCAGAATAGAGTCAAAGAGTTATACAGCACAGACACAGGCCCTTCGGCCCATCGTGTCTGTGCCGGCCATGAAGCACCTAACTATTCTAATCCCATTTTCCAGCACTTGACCCGTCGCCTTGTATGCTATGGCATTTCAAGTGCTCATCTAAATACTTCTTTAATGTTGTGAGGTTTCCTGCCTCTACCACCTCTTCAGGCAGTGCGTTCCAGATTCCAACCATCCTATGGGTGAAATTTTTTTCCTCAAATCCCCTCTAAACCTCCTGCACCTTACCTTAAATCTATGCCCCCTGGTTATTGACCCCTCCGCTAAGGGAAAAAGTTTCTTCCTATCTAACCTATCAATGCTCCTCAAAATGTTGTATACCTCGATCATATGTCCCCTCAGCCTTCTCTGCTCTAAGGATAACAACCCTAGCCTTTTCAGTCTCTCTTCATAGCTGAAATGCTCCAGCCCAGGCGACATCCTGATGAATCTCCTTTGCACCCTCTCCAGTGCAATCACATCCTTCCTATAGTGTGGTGCCCAGAACTGGACACAGTACTCCAGCTGTGACCTAACTAACATTTTATATAGCTCCATCATGACCTCCCTGCTCTTATATTCTATGCCTCGGCTAATAAAGGCAAGTATCCCATATGCCTTCCTAACCCTGTGCTGCTGCCTTCAGTGATCTATGGACAAGTACACCAAGGTCCCTCTGACCCTCTGTACTTCCTAAAAATACACCAACCATGTTTCTTTAATAAACAACAAAATTGTTGATTTTTTATAAAACAAGACGTATTCAATAAAGATGCAAAGTTTATTAACACACAGTTTGAAACAGGAAAGTATAAATATCTACCCTTCTAAATTAGCCTAACATATATGCACACATGCATACTGGTTAAAGAAAAATAATAAAGAAAAATGAAAAAAACTGGCTCTGCAGAGATCAACTTTTAAAAATACTTTGGCCAAGTTATTTTCAATTCTTGAAGAAAGGTATAAGATATGGAATGTTCCAGATGGCCTTTGATCTGGCATCCGAATACACGTAGATGGCTGTCACTAGAACTTTTCTGGAGCAGTTCGGCTCAGGAGATGTTGAGGAGTAGTTTTTTAGGCTTTTCAAGGGAATTATTGCATGAGTGGTTTCAGCTATCACACTGGATTCTCAGAAGGTTTCCCAAAACAGATGGAAAAGGATGTGTTTGGATGGCTTCTCTCAGCAGGATACACACAAACTGAAAATTCAAACTATCCATGCCCAAATCAGAAAGCCAAAAACTCCTGACCACCATAAACCTAGACATGTTATGTCTCTGTAAACAACTCCAATAACCAGCCAGGCTCCTTATGTTTATATAGCACTTCATTGTCTCTTCCAGTAGGTGTTGTTTTAAAAAAAAATCCAGTGTCCTTCCAGTAACCTTTAAAAAAAGTCAAATCGAGGCATCTCCTCAGTTTTTCAAATGAACCAATTTTCACAATCTTCTAAACATGAGTCCTCAAAAAATATTAATAATGGAACCACCTTCATGATGGGGGAGACGGTCACAAATGATAGATGAAGCAAAATGGTGGCCATCTATTGAAACACTCTTGAGAGGAGAGAGATAGTCAAGCAGCATTGAGGGACTAGCAAATCTGAAAGTACCCATACAGTTAACATTATTGAACAGACTCTGCTTGATATAGACTTCAAAGTCGGAACACAGTCTAGCGAGCGGTCCGATCATTTAGGATAGGCAGCAGCAAGGCTCTGCCAATTTGCAGGCTGCTTCCTGACTTCCCAACCAAAAGGGCCAGCAGGAAGCAGCTGTCCAGCTGCTAATATTGTGTGACCTGGGGGCTCCCACCGGAAACCCTCAGAATCACCCCAGCACAAGGTAGGTGGCTATGAGGGAAATCCCAGAAGAAGGAGAAAGCTCAGGGCAGGGAAGGCCTAAGGTTTTCTTGGGAGGCTCAGAGGAACCCAAGGAAATTAAAAAATAATTTAAAAAAATTAGTCAGAGAACGTGACTGACGGAAAACAGTGCCAGAGACCAACAGATAAAAGTGCAGCAGGGAGTCAGCACAGGAGAGAAAGCAACAAAAAAAAACTAAGGAGCGATGTTGTGTTTTCTTCTCCTTGTGCTTACCAGCACTTCAGACATAAAAGCACTAATCGTGCATCAGGGGTCAGTTAACTTAGACTGGGTTCCTTTATTGAGGGTAGTACCATGGTATTACATTGCAAGAGAACATTTGTACCTGTCCGGTCTGTTTGGTGACCAGCAGCAGACTCTCAGTGGGACTCAATCAGATGGTTTGTTACTTCATTTCCTCTCTGGCACGGTGTACTCAAAATGTAACCACACCCACTTAAAGGTGTACTACAACATCCCTCTTTTTTGAACTAAAAAGCTCCCCCTTATAATTAAAAGTAACTGTTTACAATGCAAGAAAAATTAGTGTCTATTCATTACAGAATGATGAGCTAGAAAACTCATAAGGTTATAAGTCTTTAAGTCTTTATGGCAGTCTGATCACACTCCCTGACTTAGCAACTGTAATGTGGGCTTGCAGTTGTTGGATCTCCTCACAGTGATCTGCATGTTTGGATGTTGCACGGAATGTGGTCTTGGACCTTGTCCGAGATGCAATGGAGGTATCTGGATGTCGAGAATGAGGTACTTCTCTGATTTTCCCCCTGTTTCTTCTCACAGTTGTTTCACTGGGTGTACTGAGCTCGTATGACCTTGGCTCTGGACAGATCCGTGTTACTTCAGCTGGTTGCCATGTACCTTTTGTGGGATGTTGAACTCTTACTTGCTGTCCTATCCTTAAATCTGGCAATTCTTTACCTGCTTTCCTGTCATGCACATCTTGCATGCCTCTCTCACTTCTGGAAGAGTTGAGTGATGGAAGTGAGGTAGATTTGTAAGTACTGGCCTGCCAAATAATAGTTCCGCCGGTGAGGGTATCATTGTGCTCAGAGGTGTGGCTCTGAGGCGAAGCATAGTAATGTATAGATGCTGCTTGGTTTTCCTACACTTCTGAACTAGTGGCCAGTGGCCCTTCATGCCACATGCTTTGCAGAAATCAAAGAATGCTGGGCAACTCTTTGGCACGTGTAGAAGTCCACATCTTTTACATGGCTTCCCAGGCTTGGATACTCTCATCAGTGTGTTCACCGTTGAGGTTGTATGTTGACCATATAGACTCTGTCAGCCCGCAATGATGGCTTCATTTTTTGCGTCCGTCCTTAAGCAGTTTGTTAATGCTGTAACCTTTGGATTTATTTAACAGGTCTTTGTGAAATGCATCGATCGGTGTGGGTGCAACCAACAGTTTAGTGATTCTTTCTGCCAACTCAGTGTCTGAAAAGTGGCAATATGCACCCTTTTCCCTGCACCAGGTTAACAGATTATTGGGGGAGTTTAATTATCCTAATGTAGACTGAGATTGTAATGGAGTAAAGGGCAGAGCTGGGGGAAAGTTTCTAAAGTGTGTTCAGGAGAATTTTCTTATCAGTATGTTTCTGGCCCATGCAGAAGGAGGCAATGCTTGATCTGGTTCTGGGGAATGAGCTTGGGCAAGTGGATAAAGGAGCAGTAGGGGATCATTTCGGGTTTTAGGTTAGCTAAGGAAAAGAACAAGGAACATCCAGAGTAAAAATATATTGGGAGAGGGCCAACTTCAATGGGGTGAGAACTGATTTGGCCCAGGTAAATTGGAATTAAAAATTGCAAGGCAAAATGTTAATGGAACAATGGGCTGCCTTTAAAGAGGAGATAGTTCGGGTACAGTCGCGATATATTTCCACGAGGGGAAAAGATAGGACAAACAAAGCCAGTGTATACAAACGTGGATTAATTAAGGAAAGCCAGCACAGATTTGTTAAATCATGTTTAACTAATTTGACTGAGTTCTTTGATGAGGTAACAGAGAGGGTTAATGAGGGGAATGCAGTTGGTGTAGTGTACATGGACTTCCAAAAGGCATTTAATAAAGTGCCACATAACAGGCTTGTCAGTAAAGTTAGAGCCCATGGAATAAAAGGGACATTGGCAGCATGAATATGGAGTTCGCTGAGTGACAGGAAATGGAGAGTAGTGGTGAATAGTTGTTTTTCGGTCTGGCGGAAGGTATATAGGGGGATTTCCCAGGGGTTAGTACTAGGACCGCTGCTTTTCTTGATCCATATTCATGTCCTAGACTTGGATGTGTAGGGTACAATTTCAAAATTTATAGATGACATAAAACTTGGAAGTACTTTAAACTGTGAGGAAGATAATGATAGACTTCAGAAGGCCATAAACAGGCTGGTGGAATGGGAGGACAAGTGGCAGATGAACTTTAATGCAAAGAAGTATGAAGTGATACATTTTCATAGGAAGAATGAGGAAAGGCAATATAAAATAAAGGCTACACTTCTAAGGGGGGCAGGCGGGGTTGCAGGAAGTGAGGGACCTGGGGGTATATGTGTACAAATCATTGAAGGTGGCAGGGCAGGTTGAGAAAGTGGTTAATAAGGAGTATGGAATCCTAGGCTTTATAAATAGAGGCATAGGGTACAAAAGCAAGGAAACCCTGGTTCAGCCTCAACTGGAGTATTGTGTCTAATTCTGGGCACCATGCTTTAGGAAAGATGTGAAGGCATTGGAGAGGGTGCAGAAAAAAATTACAAGAATGCTTCTGGGGATGAGAGACTTCAATTACATGGACACATTGGTGCAGCTGGGGCTGTTCTGCTTGGAGAAGAGACGGTTGAGAGGAGATTTAATAAAGGTATTCAAAATCATGAGGGGTCTGGACAGAGTAGATAGAGAGGATCAGTTTCCATTGGCAGAAGGGTCAAGAGCCACAGAACATCCATTTAAGATGATTGGCAAAAGAACCAACAGCGACAAGAAGAAAAACATTTTTACACAATGATTATTTAAAATATGGAATGTACTGCCTGAGAGTGTGTTGAAGGCAGATTCAACCATGGCTTTCAAAAGCAAAATGGATAGTTATCGGAAGAGAAACAAATTGTAGGGCCGGGGGAAAGGCAGGGGAGTGGGACTAGCTGAGTTCTTACAGACACAGACATGACAGTCCGAATGGCCTCTAACTGTGCTGTACAATTATGTGATTCCTTAAAAAAAGTTGCCTTGCCTCTTCCGGCGAAGTTTAAGAAAAACTTTTCCGCTTTTGTTCCTGGCAGTTTTGGCCTAGTGAGGTAGCAATCAGTGCTCCCCTGCTCAAGCCTCAGGTTAAATTAGCAGATCAGGTGCAATGACATCATCGGAGCCCGATCTGCATATTTAAAGAGGATCTCATCATCTCGGCCAGTACCCCTGCCACCTACAATTTAAAATTACATTTTAACTGCCTCACACCTGGTTTCTACTCGGCAAAATGGGGTTAAAATCCCCCCCCCCCCACCATTATTTTTTAACTGGCATTTACAAAATGAGAAAATACATAAATTAGATTAACTTTCTAAGAGAAATATGTATAGGCCATATAGGAAGATTAGCCATCTGAATTTATAATACTTAGAATTATGAAGGTTGAAGAGGCATAGGGTACAAAATATTCCAGTTCTGCATGCAATCACTGACAATTAAAATAAATATTTTTCATATTTTGTCAAAGCATAATGCTCATGTTCTTAGTATAACTGAATTATTTGTGAATTTGGCAATTGCTTTTCAGTAAATGGTAATAAAAAGCTATCTTTTAGTCAATTGGATAGTGTAGTGCTGAGACATCCCGTTTGGGAGCTTGTTGGGTTTGGGATTGAAGCATTAAATCTTGCTAATGCTTAATTTACTAAGTAGAGTGACTGCAGAATTGAAGTTCAAGTGGATTGGACAAATGTTCTTTTTATGTAGTGTGAATAAATTTTCAAATTTATGAACATATTAGAATTATTCAAATATACAGCACTACCACACAATTTAAAAGATTAATCTTCCCGACTGTGACCCATTCTGAACCCGATAACATGGATACAATCACTGGTTGACTGCAGAGCACAGTTTTGATTCAAAGATTTTAAAACATTTGCACAGCATTTATCAGTTATACTGCTAAAAATCAATGTGTGAGGGAAAGTTATTGCATAATTAATTGAGTTGGAAAAAAAGCAAGAAAATAGATAAGAAACTAACAGCTTATTTTTTGTCAATTAACATTAGAGGGCTAAGTGTTCTGTATGTTATATTGAAATTCCTTGTATTGTCCTTGACCAACTGTGTGGGGTTGTTAGCGATCCCAACCAATACAAACCTGTGCAATATTAGCCAACATTTAAAGGGCTTGTATCAAATTACTTGCTTTGCTATGATAGGCAAAATTCTTTTTTTTAAATAATGTCTGCAAAAATAATTTCCAAAATAATTTCTTGAAGCATTTTGAACAATGTAATTTCTAAACTTATAACTTACACAAATATGCTTTGCTTTTTCATGTTTGAAGAGACCTTTCTGTTCACTGGCCAGGAACTATCCATAGAAAAGGAGAACCTAAAACCAGAATTTATTCAACATATTGTGCAAATGATAGAGCAGAACAATTGCACATGTCTTGCCCATCTTCTGTGATTGAAAATCTAGGCAGATTTTCATTGGGTTTGTTTTTCTTGCTTGATATGAATACATTTCCTCCTCTATCAGTCACAAATTTACAGCTAACATTCTTTATCAGTGGTTTAAAACACACTCCTCCCCTCAGATAACATTTTGGACCAGTTGGTGAACCCACCAATTAGTGATTCTATCAAAGAAAATATGGGAGAATTTGACCTGCCAGCATTCTTCTTCTGGAATAATAGGCAACTGGCAGAGAAAAATCTGGTGGGGACATTGTACACTCATTTGCCTACCTGATTCAATTGTCACCAGTCACACTTTTCTGGTTCGTTTGATACAATCAGATCCAGTCAACATCATATGCAAAATTCTAGTGGTCAGTCAATAGTTAATGGTATTTAGATCATGCTTACATCATTAAATCTTATGCGCTGAATTTCATTCCCCTCTCAACTTTTCTTTGTTAAAGGGGAAAAAAGGAAGACTTGCATTTACACAACCACCAGACATCTCAAAGCATTTTACAGGCAATGAAGTACTTTTGAAGTGTAGTCACTGTTGTAATGCAGAAAACACAACAACAATGTGATATTGACCAGATAATTTGTTTTTGTGATGGTAATTGAGGGACATATATTGGCCAGGACATCCAATAGGACAATCCATTCTTTTACATCCACCCAAACAAGCAGATGGGGTCTTGGTTTAAACATCTCATCCAAAAGACAGTACCTGCAACAGTGCAGCACTCACTCAGCACTACACTGGAGTATCAGCCTTGATTTTTTTTTTGGCACTCAACCCCTGGAGTGGGACTTGAACACAAGACCATGGAACTCAGAAGTAAGGGTGCTACCAACTGAACTACAGCTACAGATACCATTTAATCCCTTTATAATCTTTCCCTGCCTTGCTCTCCTTTTCAAAAAAAAACTCAGCTGGTTAAATATTAAATATTTTCAATTGCTGTGGCAATCTGTGATATACTCTTTGCTGGCTATGTTATGTAAACTGAAGGGTGATGGCTAAATGTTTTCTTTCATCATGTACAGAAGGGAAGTCCAACTCAAATTCTTGCACTGTGTATGGTAAAGTAAAAATAAAAAGCTCTTGTGCCTATGTAGATAAATATCTAAGGTATTAGAGCATTTGGTATTCTTTATTAGAAGTTTTGAGCCAACCCAGACGTTATTCACTAAGGGTCTCCTCTTTAACTGAAAGTTTGAGATGCATACTTGTTCATCCCCTCAAGACTCAAGCTTGTTGACAGATTCCCTCCATTTTTACTTTATTATTTAGAACATAGGAAGGCTAGATCATGCCTTCTGGCTTTTGAAAGCTTTTTTTTAAACAATGTTTCCGTATAACAACTGTATTCCACTATTAAAAACTATACTTTTACCTCTGGTAGATGTGTTTATTCTTCTCTTTGCTGAACATTGTGTTAATGTATGCCTGTTTATTATAAATATACTTACAAAAGAGCAACACCAGCCATATTTAAGTTGTATGTGGTTTGTTTCCGAAGTCTCTTCCCCAGGATATTTAGTGTTATGCTGCCTTTAGGAATATTCCAGAGCGTTTTCCTGTGATTATTTAAAAATAAATCACAGTTCATTACCAATATGGCGAATTTTAGTGTTTCCTTTTGATATGCAGCTTTTCTGTGGTTAATCACCATTCCATGTATATTCCAATTTTTTGATAAATCCTTTGCTAATACAAGCTTTGTGTTGGAAAATTGACATTTATTATATCCCAAGTGGTGATTTATCAGAATTCTTGGAAAATTTGTGAACATTTGAAACTGGGGCCTTTTTTTCTGGATCTTTTTTCAGTTGAAGCTCATAGATAGTGAGGTGTGTAATTCTGTGACATAGGCCAGCACTGTTGAAAGTATCAATCAAAATGGGCAGATTTGGTTTGGGGTTATGTAAATTATGTAGTGCTGTGGAAGATGTGTTACATTGATGATCACTGCTGTTTGGAATTTAGCCTTGTGTGGTGCAAGAATCTTGCTCTGTTCATCAAATATAACCCTGTTATCCAACACTGCCTTCCCCCCACACAGCTATATTGCTGCAACCTTTTTATGTAGAAGAGCATGTGTACATATAATATGTAAAATGCTATCCTGTTTGCGATTGTGCCTATTAATTCTATAGCGAAATGCAATTCAATCTCCAAAGGCAAAATCTGATATCTGCCATTTTAAGTTCTTAATTGCAGTAACTGAGATTTTTTTTTTAGATAGCCAAACCTAGCAGGTCATGAAAATGCAATGTATGAAATTCAGTAGTTCTAGGCAATCATTTATGGTAACATCAAACAGTTGGACAGTCTCATCATAGTCTGTAAATAACCCAGGTCATGTCCTTGATGGGTGAAATATTACAATGTCTCTTTCCCAGGGACTATAAAGTCCACAGGAAAAATAATAATCTGTTTACTGATTATTTGATAATCAAATCCTGTTCGACAAGATGTTTAACATACAGGTATGTCCTCTAGAAAAACTAAACAAGGTTTCATATTTCTTTGCATCCAGAACCTATCATTAAAACAGAAAGAGATCCATCAATGAAGTGCAACCAGTAAATTCTCATTCAGAGGATACTAACCTAAGTGTCATGTATGCAAATCTAATACATTTACAAGAAATCTTTCAATTTGCAAATGTGACCCAAAACTGATTCAGTAGATGTTTGCCACATTTGTATTGGGGGAAAAAAGCAATGAAAGGGGTTGTGTCACTTTAATTTGGCAGGCTCAGTTCGTGGAGCAAAAAAGCAGCTTGTCCTCAATACTTAATAGTTCATAGGTTGGCTGCTGGAGTTTGTTTGCACTACAGTAAACACAGCAAACTTTTGTAATATATTTTTTATCATTCAACTTGAAGCAGTTAGAAAATAACTTGCTCACAGCACCCGATACAATCAAAATGTCTACATTAATTATCAGTTTATTGTTCCTGTCTTGTATGCAGACATGACTAAGTGTTCCATAAAACAATTTACTTCAGAACAATGCTCCCTTAAGTAGCATCTGTTGAATATCATTAGTTGGGGCTACTTCTGAAATCTGACAGTGAAAGATTACCACAGGTGGCACATGACTGCTGAACACTGGTTGCAGACAATACCAGTGCTCACACTTTTATCTGACTGTGGATCCTGTCACAAATATACTGAAGCGTATTCAGTTTTCTCTCGGCTCATTGTTCAACCAGCTCCCATTTATTTGTTACTCCAGCATGAGCACTGTTGAACTGATGGCATTTTTTAGAACAGATACCAGATCCTGGCTGACAACAATAGGTTATACACCCAGATGCAGCTTAAAAATAACCAGAATAAACCCAATATCGTAAAACTATTAACGTACATAAACAAATAACGTTGGACAGCTATGGAAAGTCTTACACATATAGTATGCCTCTCATAAGTCATTCATGATTCCAGTGAACCCAAGGTCACTAGCGGAATGTTTTGTGTCCCATGGACTAATGCAATATTCTCATTACCGGCAAAGTTGCAAGGTGATTGGAATGTACAACTGGGCAGATTTAATTTTAGATTATATTCAGCCTCACATATAGATTTCCTGAAATATATCAAAACGATTATAGAATAGACAGTCAGTTTATTAAGCACTTTCTCACACCTTAACAAATGTACCCAGTGAATAGTTAAACAAGTATTTAAAAAATCTGATCTTGCTTATTAAATCACAGGTTTAATCACTGATGGTGAGGGACAATTCAATAGGCAATTCACTCAGTGTCAACTCTCCCCCATTGAGTCATAGGGCTGAATGTTATCTAAACCCATTTTGCCCCACTGCCGGGACCAAAAGTGAAACCCAAACCTTCGTGTACGGGTGTCGTGACCCTGGGCAGCATTTTACGGGCTGCGGACAACTTAGAGGCTTCCACTGGGGCCACCATCCAATTGAGGATGGAGGCCCGCCTCCCAGAGCTGCTGGCCCAATCACAGGATCAGCAGCTCGGCAGCCTCAGCAGCACCACTGATAGAGGTGGCCACTGTTGAGGCTGCAGGAAGAAGAAGAAGGCGCCACCATGTTGAGGCCCCCTTGAAGGCCAGATAAGTTTTTTAATTTAACGTGCTTGGGCCAGGCAGGCAGGCCCCGCTGATTGGAAGGGTGAACCCTCCAGCTATGACGCCAATTGCCACAGGAGTAGCCATTGCCACCGTGTGGTCCCTCTGTGGGCCATAGTGTGGTCATCTAATTTCTTTTTGAAATCATTTATCATCTCCACTTCCACCACCCTCATAAGCAGTGAGTTCCAGGACATTACCAGTTGCTGCTGAAAAAAAGTTCTTCCTCACATTCCCCCCGCATCTCTTGCCCAAATCCTTAAATCTGTGTCCCTTAGTCCTTTGTACCATCAGATAATGGGAACAGTTTTACTTTGTCTACTTTATCTAAACCTGTCATAATCTTGTAAACCTCTATCAAATCTTCCCTCCATCTCCTTTACCCCAAGGAAAACAACCCCAGCTTTTCCAACGTATCCTTGTAGCTAAAATTCCTCATCTCTGGAACCTTTCTGGTAAATCTGCTCTGCACCTCTCAAGGACCTTCACATCTTTCCTAAAGTGTGGTGATCAGAGCTGCAAGCAATACTCTAGTTATGGCTGAACCCGAACTTGATAAAGGTTCAGTATAACTTCTCTGCTTTTGTACTCAATACCTCTCTTTGCTAACTACTCTCTCAATATGTCCTGCCACCTTCAAAGGTCTATACACATGAAACCTCTGATCCCTCTCTTTCTGATCATTCTTTAGAACTACACCATGGGCTTGAATTTTATGCACCCCCCCCACCCGCCCCTCCTTGCCAGTGCCGGGCATATGGGGAGGACATAAAATTGTGTGGGGTGGTGGGGAGTGCTGTGCCAATCGCCTACCTGGTGCTGCTGGTATTTTACTAGTGGCAGGGGAGGTGGTGGGCAGCCTGCCCACCCTTAGGCCAAATGAAGCCCTTAAGTGGCCAATTAATGGCCATTTAAGGGCCTCCCTCCTCTTGCCGATGCTGGTATTTTACCCTGGGGAGGCATCCTAGTAAAACTTGAAAGCCTCCCTGCAGGCAAGAGGTGTGGGCCCTCCTGATCAAACACCATGGAGGGCCCTCCCAGCAGCACAGCCATCTCTACTGGAGGACACCCACCCCCCCGCCCATCCTTACAATCGACCTACCCCACCCCCTCATGGGGCCTAGCTGATGGGTCGGGCTCGCTGGGTCCACACTTACTTTCTTCTCTGGCTTCTATTGCTGGCTGGGTCAAGGGCCTACTGTAGTCACAGCAGTGGCCACCACTCCTGGTGGCTTTACTGGGACTGAAGAACTAATGGGCCTCTGATTGGCTAGCAGCTCTTGGAGGCAGGATATCCTGCCTCAGAGGGGCAGAAGCCATGACCTCAGGCAATTAAGTGCCGGAGCCATATAAAATAGTGTTGTGGCTTCAAGGGCCAGTGGAGGTGGGCTCGCCCCCTGCTTTCCAGCCGGTAGTCAGGACAACTGCCTCCTCGTTAAATCCCAGCCATTAAGTCTATATTGCATCTCCCTATCTCTTCTTCCAAAATGCTATCGCTGTACTAAATTCCATCTGCCACTTGTCTGCCCATTCTGCTAGCCTATCTTTGTCCTGCGGCAGTCGATTGGTATCTGCCTCACTGTCTGCCAAAACTCCAAACTAGGTACCATCGGCAAATTTTGAAATTTTACTCTGCATTCCAATATCCAAGTCATTTATGTATAGCAAAGAAAGGGGTGGTCCTAATACTGACCCTTGGGGAACAACTAGTTGCTGCAGTGCATCTTGTATCAGCAATAAACTGCTCACTAACGCTCAGTTTGGGTTCTGCCAGAGCCACTTAGCTCCTGACCTCATTACAGCCTTGGTCCAAACATGGACAAAAGAGCTGAACTCAAGAGGTGAGGTGAGAGTGATTGCCCTTGACATCAAGGGAGCATTTGACCAAGTATGGCATCAAGGAGCCCTAGTAAAACTGGAGTCAATGGGAATCAGGGGGAAAACTCTCCACTGGTTGGAGTCATACCTAGCACAAAGGAAGATGGTTGCAGTTGTAGGAGGTCAATCATCTCAGTCCCAGGACATCACTGCAGGAATTCCTCAGGGTAGTGTCCTAGGCCCAACCATCTTCAGCTGCTTCATCAATGATTTTCCCTCCATCATAAGGTCAGAAGTGGGGGTTTTAGCTGATGATTGCACAATGTTCAGCACCATTCATGACTCCTCAGATACTGAAGCAGCCCGTGTCCATATACAGCAAGAACTGGACAACATCCAGGCTTGATTTGCTAAGTGGCAAGTAACTTTTGTGCCACACAAGTGCCAGGCAATGACCAGCTCAAACAAGAGGGAATCCAACCATCTCTCCTTGATGGTCAATGGCATTACCATCGCTGAATCCCCCACTATCAACATCCTGGGGCTTACCATTGACCAGAAACTGAACTAGAGTAGCCATATAAATACCGTGGCTACAAGAACAGGTCAGAGGTTGGGAATTCTGCGGCGAGAAACTCACCTCCTGACCCCCCAATGTCTGTCCACCATCTACAAGGCACAAATCAAGAATATGATGGAATACTCTCCATTTGCCTTGAAACTTGACACTATCCAGGCAAAGCAGTCCGCTTGATTGGCATCCCAACCACCACCTACAACATTTACTCCCTTCACCACTGATGCACAATGGCAGCAGTGTGTACCATCTAGAAGATGCACTGCAGAAACTCACCAAGGCTCGTTCGACAGCACCTTCCAAACCCGCGACCTCTGCCAGCTAGAAGGACAAGGGCAGCAGATGCATGGGTACACCACCATCTGCAAGTTCCCCTCCAAGTCACACACCATCCTGACTTGGAACTATATCGCCGTTCCTTCATTGTCGCTGGGTTAAAATCCTGGAAGTCCCTTCCTAACAGCACTGTGGTTGTACCTACACCACAAGGACTGCAGCGGTTCATGAAGGTGGCTCACCGCCACCTTCTCAAGGGCAATTATGGATGGGCAATAAATGCTGGCCTAGTCAATGATGCCCAAGAATGAATAAAAAAAGTCTGTCTACCATCCTGCAGTTGAAAAAAATGACCATTTACCATGACTCACTATTTTCTGTCCTTTAGCCAATTGTTAATCTGACCCTCCTATTTTATGAACCTCAATTTTGTTAACCAACCTTTCATGTGGTACTTTGTCAAATGCTTTCTTAAAATCCATATAGACAACATCCATTGCATTTGCATTGCCATCATCAACCTTGTCTATTACTGCATCAAAAAATTAGATTACAAAACCATGTTAATTAGCTCAAACCTCTTCAAGTAAGTATATCTTACAACAACAAAGAAAACAACATGCATTTATATAGGGTCTTTAATATAAAATAATGTCGCAAGACACTTCACAGGAGCATTCTAAAGTTTGACACCAAGCCACAAAGATATATTAGGACAGATGACCAAAAGATTGGTCAAAAAAGTAGGTTTCAAGGATCATCTTTAAGGAGGATAGAGAGGTGAAGAGGTTTATGATGCAATTTCCAGAGCTTAGGGCCTTGGCAGCTGAAGGCACAGCCATCAAGGGTGGAACAATTAAGATCACAGATGCTTAAAAGGCTAGAGTTAGAGTCATAGTTATTTACGGCACAGAAGGAAGCCATTCAGCCCATTGAGTCCAGGCTGGCTCTCTGCAGGGCTATCCGGTCAGTCCCACTTCCCAGCTTGATCCCTGTAGCCCTGCAAATCTTTTTTCCCTCAAGTAGCCATCCAATTTCTTCTTGAAGTCATTGATTGTCTCCATTTCCATGACCCTTGTGGACAGTGAGTTCCAGGTCATTACCAACCGCTGCGTAAAAAAAGTTCTTCCTCACATTCCCCCTGCATCTCTTGCCCATGAATCTCAGAGATACGTACATTGTACTACATAGTATTTACAGCACTGAAACAGGTCATTCAGTCCAGCAGGTCTATAACTGTGTTTATGCTCCAATCAAGCTTTCCGCCCCCCCACCCTTCTGCATCTAACCCCAATAACATATTCATCTATGCCTTTCTCCCTCATTTGTTTATCTAGCTTTCTCTTCTCCATGTCTCAGTCTTCTTGTGATTAAAAAAATTCACTCAACCCGAGTTGGAGTGACAAACTGCTCTACTTGGGTCCAGATGGGGTAATTCAGAACTACCAATTTATCATGATTGGATTTATTCAACAATCCACATTTCAACATTGCTGTTGGTCTCAATAAACCAGTGTCTTTTGCCATACACAGTAAATAACTTTTTTCAAGACATAGAATGCTTTGTGCTTTAAAGCACCGTTATAAGGTATAGACTACATTTAGCTTTTTCTTAGTTGTATGGTCAAATTTGCATTCAATTTAATTGCACTAGGTGACACCCTGACCCCAGTTTCCATGTAATCTGGATTTGGAAGTCCTAGAAAAGTTTGATATTGATCATCACAGCTTCATCCTCACTCCACCTCTTCATTCATCACTTTTCAAAGCCTATGTACAAAACTGTCTAAATCTGGTGTCTCCGACTCTTTGTCATTGTTTTCATAGTGTAGATTTATCGTACAGTTCCAATCAATGTTTTCCTGACAGGTAATCATTTATAACACTTGAATCTCACTCCTTGAAACCAGCTTTGTATAGTGAAGGCATGGCTAGATCTATAGAATTTTAATCTTGTGGCATGCCAAGCTCCTGATACAGTTGAATAAAATATATTGCTGTAACATAATTTCTGTAATTTAGTACTAATGAGCTATACCAAAAAGTTACTGCCATACGACAAACAACTAAATCTTTCCCCTACTTTCCTCTTCCTAGTCCTTCACTCTCATTCCTTGACTGGCCAGATGGGATAGTTTGACATAAGTAGCTCTCTATTAAAACAAGCTCTATTCCTTGATCATCATACTGGGGGAGCGGCACCTGAGTGCTACAGCATCTTATGCTTTGAATATTGCAATATTCACAAAATAATTGACTGTAACACTTACTCAGCTATATGCAGCCAATGATACTATTTTATCAAAATATTTAGACAGTTGCTGACTCTACAGATCATTTCATTTTGCTATTTTAGTATCTTGTCAGCTAACCTACATGATACACTGAATCACTATTGAAAACGTAGTACTTTCCTCAAAATCAAAACAGCTGCTTCTATATCCTTGTCAGGTTGGTGGTGCATTCTGGTTTACTTGCCCTTGCTGCCAACACCCCTACTCCCTCCTCCTCTGCAACCGCCACTCCACGAGACCCCTTCCGCCCTGACCTACCTTGATTCTGGTTCCGGCGCCACTCCTCAGTGTCTGGTGGCTGCAGCTAAAGCAGCAGCCACCACCTCTGAGTTGGTGCTGCAGCTGCCAGCCTCTGATTGGTCAGCAGCTCTGCAAGGCTGGGACATCTGGTGGTAGGGCCCTAAATCATACAGACGGCCCGCCGCTGTCCAGTTAAGTGCCTGATTGGCATGAAATTCGGCGGGCCTTCCATACAAGAGCCAATGCAAGGAGCTCGGCATCGGTTACACCCACGTTGAGACCCCTGCTGCCAGCACAAAGTTCCACCCCAGGAATTGCGCACATAATCCAGGCTGACACCAGTGCAATGCTAAGAGTGAAGTGATTTATGACTTTGATGCCTTATAGGGACTAAACCAAATCAGGCATACATCTCTATGAATCTCTCTTAATTAAGTTCAAACCAGACAAATTCTTATAGACACTTATTTGGATCCAAAGAATTGAACTAGTTTTCCCTCAAAGAAAGAAAATTAACAAAGAATATTATCATCTTTTGGATAGCCATAATTATTAAAAAATAGGCTAAGTCATAAATATCCCAGATATTATAAGGGCCTGGGAAACTTTCTTCAATATCTATGTTTCAACACAAGAGAATACTGCATTGCTGGAAGTGTTATCTTCTAGATGATATAATAAACTTGTTCAGGTGATCATAAAAGATTTACTGACACTATTTGAAGAAGAGTAGGGCGCTGTCCCGGTGTTTTGTCCTGTCAAAATTTATCCCTGAAGCAGCACCATTAATAACAGATTAGCTGGTCATTTATCTCATCGTTATTTGTGGAAACTTGCTGTGCACAAATTGACTTCCCTGTTTCCCTACATAACAACATGGCCTAGAGTTCAAAAATAGAAACATCGAAAATCAACTGCTCAGAAAGAGGCCATTCGGCCCATCATGTCCATGCCAGGATGTAAACGGTGCTACATAATTGCAAGTTCATTCATTTGTTCTTGCCTTCAAACTTTTTGTAGGTGTCGTCAACATCTGCACTGCTCTGAAAACTTATTAATAACTTGAAAAGGAATGTTTGCAGGACATTATACCCGTAAGATAATCACAAATGTGAGAAAATCGCAGTTTAACCAGTGGCAATTTGCTCTTAAATAGTTAACTACAACATGATTAAAAGATACTCAATTTGAGCATGTATCTTCAACACTGTTTATTGACATAACACTTCATCTCTATTTTCTGCAAGTTCATGCATGGAAATGTAAAGGTTACCAAGACTACAAGCTGCTCTTCATTTTTGATTTCTGTAGGATATTTGCACAGTGAAACTGGATAAATTCAGGTAGCCATGTGTTTGGTAATTGCCCCATTCTATTTCTTAAAAATTATTAGAAAAATATTTTCTTCCTCTTCCTCTCACAGATGAATACTGAGTTCACCACCATCACAAGGACACATAGTGTGATCATGCATGCTGACAATGAGCTGATCTAGACTGCACTCTGGCTGGCCAAGTTACTGTCTAGATCACAAATGAGTATCCAGAATTTGAATGAGTGATGTAAAGGCTCTGCATGGAACCAGAGGCATGCTAGGCAAACCTGGTTTTCTGCCTGAGAATGCACATACCTTACAAAAGGTGAGGAGGTGGGGTGGGAAGAGAGACCAGCATAAAAGGAAAGATAAAGGGGTTGAAACAGGCCTTGGTAAGAGAAACAACAAAGTCTGGTTTCGCAACTGTTTTAATCTGAATTTGTTGACATTAAACAATAACTTGTACGTATAGTGCCTTTGACATAATAAAATGTCCCAAGGTGCTTCACAGGAGCGTTAATAAACACTGACTCACATATGGAGATATTAAGACAGATGACTGAAAGCTTGCTCAAAGAGGTAGGTTTTAAGGAGTATATTAAAGGAAGAGAGAGAAGTGGACAGGTTTAGGGATGGAATTTCAGAGTTTAGGATCTTGGCAGCTGAAGGCACGGCTGCCCATGGTGGAGTGATTTAAAATCAAGGATGTGCAAGCACCAAAATTGGAGGAGCACAGATATCTTGGATGGTTGTAGAGCTGGAGGAATATAGAGACAGGGAAAGGTGAGGTGATGCAGGGATTTGAAAACAAGGATGAGAATTTTAAAATTGAGGTGCTTCCAGATTGGGAGCCAATGTAGAAAATCATGAGAGGTATAGACAGGGTGGATAGCAAGAAGCATTTTCTCAGAGTGGGGGATTCAATTACTAGGGGTCACGAGTTCAAAGTGAGAGGGGAAAAGTTTAGGGGGGATATGCGTGGAAAGTTCTTTACGCAGAGGGTGGTGGGTGCCTGGAACGCGTTGCCAGCGGAGGTGGTAGACACGGGCACGATAGCATCTTTTAAGATGTATCTAGACAGATACATGAATGGGCAGGAAGCAAAGAGATACAGACCCTTAGAAAATAGGCGACATGTTTAGATAGAGGATCTGGATCGGCACAGGCTTGGAGGACCGAAGGGCCTGTTCCTGTGCTGTAATTTTCTTTGTTCTTTGTAGGTCAGTGAGCCCAGGGCTGATGGGTGAATGGGACTTGGTGCAAATTAGAATATGAGTAGCAGAATTTTGGATGAGATCAGGTGTATGTAGCATGGAAGGTGAGAGGCTAGAGGTAATGAAAGCATGGATGAGGGTTTCAGCAGCAGATAGCCTGAAGCAGGCTTAGAGTCGGGCGGTGCTATGGAGGTAGAAGGAGGCAGTTTTGGTGATGGAATGGATATGTGGTCAGAAGCTCATCGTGGGGTCAAATACAACACCAATGGAATTTGTGGCAGGAACAAAAGACAATTACTTACCAACAATTAGTTGGAGGAAATTTCCTGCTCATCCAATATTAGATCTCGGACAAGCAGTGTGACAAATCAAAGATAGTGGAGGGGTTGAGAAAGGTTGTAGTGAGGTAGAGCTGGATGTCATCAACATACATGTGGAACTTAACATTGGCTCCATCATCCAAAAACACAAGGGGCAGCATGTAGAGAAGAAACAGGAGTGGGACAAGGATAGATCCTTGGGGGACTCCAGAGCAGGAAGAGAAGCCATTGCAAGTGATCCTCTGAGAATGACTTGATGAATAAGAATTGAACACAAGTGTCCTAAACTGGTAAAATCAGCTGATTTGCCAATTCTACAGCATACCATGTCCTACCTCAAACTCCAACCCAAATTCTATCCTTTGAACAGATTGCAGTTTGAGATACGAGCCCAATTTAAAATATCCCAAGAGACTATCAGCGAGGCCTCACCGGAATGCTCTGACATGCCTCTTCTCCTTCCCATCTGACTACCCACAAAGTCAATCTCAGTCATACGCTACTACAACGATGATACCTTATCTAACTTTTTGGCAATGGAAAATTGACAGACTAATACTAAATCTGAAATGCTGCCCCCAGTTTTGCTTTTGCTTCTTGTGCCTAACAGTAAAGCCCAGTAACAGCTGTTGATTATCATCATCATCATCATTTAGGCTGTGTTCATTCACTGTAGGATGTAGCTCTCCTCATGCCTTTTCCATTTATCTTTATCCCTTGCTGTTCTCACCCAAGTGGTTCCTAGATATGATATTATGTCATTTCTCCATCTTCTTCTCGGTCTCCCCCTTCTTCTCTTTCCTGTTCTTGGCTGCCACTACATTCGCCTTTTTGCCCATCTGCTATCATTTCTTCGAGCAACATGCCAAACCCATTTCCATTTGGCTTCTTTTATCTTCTGAATGATATCCTTAACTCTAGTTTTCTGGCGTATTTTATTACACCTGATTTTATATGCAACATTTGCCTTTCCATTGCTATCTGAGCTGTACGCAGTTTTTGTTCCATATATTTTGTAGCTGTCCATGATTCTGTCATCTGTCATGGTCAGTAGCCCATGCACTCTGTTCCTGCACACTCTGTAGAACTGCGCCATTAAGTCTATGTGGCCTCTCCTAATGCCTTCTGGTATAAGACGGTCACATCTGACTGTGGATTGTGGGGTGGATTGAGCAGGACCACCATCTTGGTTCATCAGGAGAGACAGGGATGAAGACAGCGGAGAAGTCGGGGAGAGCGAGAGAGACCTATCTACCGGGGATTTATTGTATTTACTGGATCTTACTGGGTATTAACTGATTTATTTACTGGATATTAACTGGGGTTTTACTGCATATTAATAGGAGATTTACTGGGTAATAACCAAGGTTTTTAATGGGTATTAACTAGGAATTTATTGGCTATTAACTAGGGTTTTATTGGGTATTTACCAGGATTCACAGAGCATTAGTTGAAGTTTTAACTGAGGTTTTTTGACTGGGTATTAACAGGAGATGTATTGGTTATTAATAGAGGATTTATTGGGTACTAACTGAGGAATGGCCAGTGAGATCCGTGTCCAGGATAGGTGTCTTGCTGCTATTGTGGCATTCAACCATACTATATGGTGAGTCAGTCAGAAAATGCCTCCACCGAGCCCCAGGTAGTGGCAAATAACCCGACCAACTCGGGCAACCTGAGGATGGTAGTGGGACCCTTGATGGAGGAAATACCATCAAAAAGAGTTGACGTCTGCGGAGTAAATCAATGGCATCCACGAAGACCCGTGTCTTAGAGGAAGGGCATTGTCATGACCCTAGATTAAGGATAAGGCAACCCGAACAGAAACCTCTACTGACAACCCACCTTTCCAGCACGTCAGTGCATGGCAGAAATTTCTCAAGCAATGGAAGACAAGAACAGAAAAGGCCGTAAAGCCCATGGCCAAAATGGGTACCATACAAGTGGTAAAATTGTACAGTCAATACTCAGAGACACGATCTCAAAATAAAGTCCTGAAGTCAATAGTTGTTAGCAAACAAAATAGTCTCAAAAGTCGAACTCTCCACTTACCTTACCAGATGAAGAGCCATGTCACCCTCCCAGTCCAACAACTGAGATCCCTCAGAAAGGAGTAATGGTGTTCTGTTCTGATTGGAAGATCTCCCGTGAATTCACAAACTTAGATTGTATGCAAAAATGCCCTGTAGTGCAAGTACATTCCTTCTGAATAAAGGCAAATATAACTAGACCAACAATGGCATGTACATGCCAACCAGACAGCAATAGCTTTCTTTCTCAACTATATTATTTATAATTCAACTTTGATAATAAACAAGAATGATGACCTGTATAACCAAACATAGGCTGGCTAAGCATTGTTCCAATATAAAAAACACACTTGCACATAATTACATGACAATCAAATAGAGAACATATTGGATGCACCACACTATATAAATGATCCCATATTTAGGATAAAAAGATCATAAGGTAGTGTCTTCAAGCAACATCTGTTTGAACAGCTAGATTTACATGGCTGCTTTAAATTAACTATTCCCTTCACCGCGCTGTCCAAGTCTCTCACAGAACTGTGCTGTGTACCTCAATATCTGATTATATTTTGGCAAGCACCTTCTGCCTAAGGCAGGCTTGTGCACTATATTCAATGCATCTTGCCAAACAGATCATAGGCTATTTATGCAAGCAGACAGCAAAGAATTATTGATCATTTTGCGCTTTTTCATCTACCACCTGCATTCACTGCCACATTGCTCTTGAACATAGATTTGTGTCATACTGATACCAAGATTTATTATTCCTGTGACCAGCAGTGCAAGAAGGCAGAGAATCAATATGTACAACCCACCAGCTAGTTTTCCAGTGATTATAAAAACCCCACAGACCAATAAAATGAGAAGCTATTTGATTTTGTTCAACCAGCCACTGGTAAACACACTCTTCTTAAATAATGTTTTCTAATTAATTAATAATCACATTTAATAAGTTTCTCAGGACTGAATCCCAAAGGAATCCAGCCAAACAGTGCTCCAAGGGAGATGTGTTAGTATTCCCATATCACTGCACTTTACATAGCTCTAAACTCTGGCTAAACTAAGTCGTTAACAACAGTTAAAGGCTTGCTAATATGTTTGCAGCCATAAGGGAATGGCGTCCACTTCACATAATCCTACTCACATATCAAGAATTAAAACATAAACAGCTGGAATACACAGCAAGCCCTTCAGCATATGAGAAAAGAGAGAAGATAGTTATCAGGTGTAGACGTTGCTGAAAGTTGTATGATAAGTGCAAGGAAATGCAGCAAGGTGGATACAAAATTGGCTCAGTGGCAGAAAACAAATGGTAATTATTGACGGCTGTTTTAGTGACTAGAGGACTGTTTCCAGGGACGTTCCGCAGGGCACGGTACTGGGTCCCCTGCTTTTTGTGATGTATATTAGCGATTTGGACGTAAATGTAGGAGGCACGATCAAGAAGTTTGCGGATGACACAAAGATTGGCTGTGTGGTAGGTAGGAGGATAGCTGTCAGCTGCAGGAAGATATTGATTGTGTGGTCAAATGGGCAGAAAGGTGGCAAATCGAATTCAACTTGGAGAAGTGTGAGATGATGGCATTTGGGGAGGTCAAACAAGGCAAAGGAATACATGATTAATAGGAAAATACTGAGAAGTGTAGAGGAAGTAAGGGACCTTGGAGTAAATGTCCACAGATCCCTGAAGGTAACAGGACAGGTGGAGGTATAGAATACAGTATAGGTATAGAAGGGCGGCACAGTGGCGCAGTGGTTAGCACCGCAGCCTCACAGCTCTAGCGACCCGGGTTCAATCCTGGGTACTGCCTGTGTGGAGTTTGCAAGTTCTCCCTGTGTCTGCGTGGGTTTCCTCCGGGTGCTCCGGTTTCCTCCCACATACCAAAGACTTGCAGGTTGATCGGTAAATTGGCCATTAGCAATTGCCCCTAGTATAGGTAGGTGGTAGGGAAGTATAGGGCCAGGTGGGGATGTGGCAGGGATATGGAATTAGTGTAGGATTAGTATAAATGGGTGGTTGATGGTCGGCACAGACTCGGTGGGCCGAAGGGCCTGTTTCAGTGCTGTATCTCTAAACAAATAAACAAGAGCAGGCAGGTTATGCTGGAACTGTATAACTCATTGGTTAGGCCACAACTTGAGTACTGTGTGCAGTTCTGGTCACCTCATTACAGAAGGGATGTAATTGCACTAGAGAGGGTACAGAGGAGATTTACGAGGATGTTGCCAGGACTGGAAAAATGCAGCTATGAGGAAAGATTGGATAGGCTGGGGGTGTTCTCCTTGGAACAGGAAAGGCTGAGGGGAGATCTGATTGAAATGTGCAAAATTTTGAGGGGCCTGGAAAGAGTGGAGTGAAGGGTCTAGTCGCCTTAGCAGAGAGGTCAGTGACGAGAGAGCATAGGTTTAAAGTGATTGGTAGAAAAATTAGAGGGGAGATGAGGAAAAATTGTTTCACCCAGAGGGTGATGATGGTCTGGAACTCACTGTCCAAAAGGGTAGTTGAGCAGAGACCCTCAACTCATTCAAAAAGAGTCTGGATATGCACCTCAAGTGACGTAATCTGCAGGGCTACGGACCAAATGCTGGAAGGTAGGATTAGAATAGGTGGATCAGTTTTTGGTCGACACAGACACAATGGGACAAGTGGCCTCTTGCTTTCTATGATTCTATAAATGGACGCTGTTATTGAATGGAACCAAGTAAAAAGCGAAGGAAGAAAACAGATGCAAGCCAAGAATTAGGCAAAAAGTTGTTCTTAATGACTCAAATAGTTCATGAACAGGATTCTTTAAACTGTGGGAAAGAGGTGGAAAAGTGCTTAATGTTACCAAAAAAATGCATTGGAAAGACAAGAAGGGAGTAACAGTGTCATGTAGGCCCCCACCTGCCAGGAATGAGCCATTTTACTTTTGTCATATGAATATTGATTTTAAACTTGCTAGGAAGAAGAGAAGGCCTGTTACAAGGGCTGCCAGACGCTTCGCTGAAAAACATTTGCATACTATGCAAATGGGCGGCACAGTGGCACAGTGGTTAGCACCACAGCCTCACAGCTCCAGCGACCCAGGTTCAGTTCTGGGTACTGCCTGTGCAGAGTTTGCAAGTTTTCCCTGTGACCACGTGGGTTTCCCCCGGGTGCTCTGGTTTCCTCCCACATGCCAAAGACTTGCGGGTTGATAGGTAAATTGGCTATTGTAAAAATTGCCCTTAGTGTAGGTAGGTGGTAGGAGAATTGAGGGAACGTGGGGATGTGAGAGGGAAAATGGGATTAATGTAGGATTAGTATAAATGGGTGGTTGATGGTTGGCATGGACTAGGTGGGCCGAAGGGCCTGTTTCAGTGCTGTATCTCTCTATGACTAACAGACAGTGCTTGTGGAGACAAAAGTACCATTCCCTGGCACTTTCAACCCACAATGGATTTTGATCACCAGACATTGAAGGTGTAAGGAAGAGCATTCCAGAGACTGCTAAGTGATACAATCCACAAAAGCCAGGACTGGTTAAACCAGCTGATCACATGAATAACTGGCTAGTCCAGGGTTTTTGAACTGAGAAAGACTGTTTGCTCTTGGAGTGAGAAGACCTCTCCTGTCTGCTCCCATCTCTTTCTCACAAGCCTCTGGACCCACTGAGGTTGCATGAACTTCAAGATAGAAAAGTCTCCTACCTCGAACAAGCTTTAAGAAGAATACTGGGCTCCAACGAAAAGCAAGACCTACCTACAATCAAGGACTTTACAGTGAGCTCGAAGGACAGTAACCAAAACCATCTTCAGATATTGCCTCAAACTTTTCCACTTTATTTCTTCTGCTCTTTTCTATCTCTATCTGCATGTGTGTATCATGTATGCATGCTAGCGTGGGCGCGTCACATATCCGTAGGCGTTAACCGAATTAGTGTTTAAGTTTAATAAATTTCAACCTTTTTTCTTTAAACCTAAGAAAACCAGTCTGGCTAGTTTCTTTGCCTTATAATTGGAAAGCGGTGAACAAGGATTCACCAAGGAGGAGCTAAAAAAACCGTGTGTTTAAAATTAAACCCCGTTATAGTAAGACCAGGTGAAGACTGAGAGGGAACCCTAGACCCCTTTCTCACCTGGTCGTAACAACAGAAAATTCTAAATTGACCGGAATGAAGGAGAAAATGAACTGTATAGACAGGCATGTAAATGTGGCAGACAGCTATCGTCAGAAATTGCTGCAGTTGACGTTCAGGGCAGAACTGTAGGGTGCTGAGGATAAAGACAAGGCACTATTCTTGATGGCATGTGTGCTTAGGACTCCAAGTAATGGTATTGTATTTACCACAATTTCATTAGAAAATAAAAGAAGAAGTGCATCAGGAATGTTGGGAGGTGAGGGGGTGATTGGGGTGTTTGAAGAGTGAATAAATTATCATGGAGGGAACAATCCTTCCAGAAAACACAAAGGCGAAGAGAGATAAGTATGCCTCTAATGGTAAGATTATGTTATAGATGGCAGTAGATAATCTGACAAATGAAAATAAGGACATGACGGATTCTGTCATTCTTTGAGGAGGAAGAGAAGGTGACAACAAAAAAGGCAAGAATTGAAGTGGATGCAGTCAAGGGCCTGCTGAACAATACATTTGGGAAAACATCAACTGAGAAAAAAAATACAGAAGCTCTAGTGAAGAACAGAGATGGTGAAAATGATGAAACACAGTGAAATGGGTCGGTGGTGAAAAGATTTTTGTTATTTATTCTTTGGATGTGGGTGTTTCTGGAAAGGCTAGCATTTATTGTAAAGGCCTGCTCAGGTCAGGAAAAAGAACGCTACCCCAACCCAACCGAACCACAGCAGACCTGAGCCCGACCCGGCCTGAGACCCTCCAATTTTGCCCCAAGCTCGACCCGAGCCCCACCCCAACTCGACCCAAGCCCGACCCGACCATCCCTTACCTTCGGACTGGGAACCTCCAGGAAGCTGCAGTGCATGCATGATTATGTCATCGTGACGTCACTCGCTCACTGCGCAGACTCAGTTTCGTCCCAGACTCCCAGCTCTGGTAAGTTTTTTATTTTCAGTACTTAACAGCAGAGCACTTACACTCTGGGTCCAGCCCAACCTGAGCTGGCCTGACCTGGACTCGGCCCGACTCGACCCAACCCGAACCCGAAAGCCGGACCCGGATGAGGGGTCCGACCCGACCCGAACATGTTGTCAGGTCCCATCGGGTTCGAGTCAGGTACCAGGCCTTTAATTTATTATCCATCCCTAATTGCCCTTGAGAAGGTGGTGGTGAGCCATCTTCTTGAACCACTGCAGTCCATGTGATGTGGGTAAATCCACAGTGTTAACTGTAGCAGTTTGATACAACTGAGTGGCTTGCTACATCATTTCAGAGGGCAGTTAAGAGTCAACCACATTGCTGTGGATCTGGAGTTATGTGTGTAATATTACTTGTCCTTCTGGTGTGTGAGCTGTTGTAAGATTCACAGGAGGACTACCAGTAATATACAAAGAAAACATGTGTTTTATTATAACATAACGAGAACACACATATATATAAGTAGTTACTGCACAAGCACAACCTATACACATCATACTCTATTGGGCTCCACCCACAACTAACTGGCATGTGTGGCACAACATCACTTCCTCCAGTGACCTTCACATACAACTCTTAAGGTCATCCCACAACAATGTGTAGGCCAGAATGGGTTTTGATGGCAAATTTCCTCCCCTGAATGTCATTAGTGAACTAGGTGAGTTTTTACAACAATCTAGTAGTTTCAGGATCATTACTAATGAGACTAATATTTTACTACAGATTTATTAATTAATTTAACTGAAATTCCCCAAGTTGCCATGGTGGGATTTGAACACGTGTCTGGAGCTTTAGTCCAGGTGACTGGATTACTAGTCCAGTAACATTACCCACCATGCCACTGTCTAGACAGTCGTAGAAGTTAATGTACTTATTATAAATACCAATAAACAGCCTATTTATAGAGTGCCTTTAATGACCTCAGAACATTCCAAATTACTTTACAGCCAATGGAATACTTTTGAAATGTAGTCAGTGTTGTAATGTAAGAAATGCGATAGCCAATTTGCACACAGCAAGCTTCCAGAAACAGCTATGAAATAAATGTCTGTTTTTGCCTTGGGATCTTTTTTATGCCCATCTATGATTCCCTCATCTGGGAAGGCAGACAGAGTCTCGGTTTAATGTCTTAGCTGAAAGACAGCATCTCCATCAGCACTCCTTCAGTACTGACTGAGTTCCCAGCCGAGGTTATGTGCTTAAGTCTCTGGAATGAAGCGTTTCCTGTGGTCACAGACTAGCTGCACATTGAGTGAGTAGAAGCCCTTTCTATTCAGGAATGCTGCTCATTGTCTGGTGGAGCCTTGATGGTCACATGCGTGCAGTCGATGACCCCTTGCACATGTGGGATTCTCACGATGGCCCCAAATCCAACTGCCCTTTGGGCCTGACTCTCAGGGTCCATCCTGAAGCTAACATAGTCACTGGCCTTTCTGTGCAAGGCATCGGAGACCTCCCTGATACAGTGGTGTACTGCTGACTGTGAAACCCCACACAGGACGCTGGTATGTCCCTGGAATGATGCAGAGGCGTAGAAGTTAAGAGCCACTGTCACTTTGAGGGCCACAGGCATAGGGTGTCCACCAAAGCCCATCGGCTGCAGGTCATCAGTGCACAGAGATGTGTCACCGCCTCTCTGGACATCCGCAGTCGCCTCTGACACTGGCGCTCCGACATCTGCAGGTATGTCACATGGGGCCTGTAGACCTGCTGTCTTCTGTGGCTTCGAATGCGCCTTGGTGGCTGCTGCTGCTTGTGTCTGGGAGTTTCCATGTGGACTGCGCCTGCCTCTTAGTTCCACCTCCAGCGGATATGGCTCTTCAAGGCATGTGGATTGAGAAAGACAGAATGGACCAACTCTATCCGAACACTGGAGGTGAACTTGGTTCCTTCAGTAGGTCGATGGCATCTTGCAGGGCAAACAGTGATGTGAATTAGTGCTTCAGCTGCCTTCTGGCATCACTTATATGGTATGGCATAACATTGCCTGTCTTAGCTTTAAATAAGAATGCGGCAGCATGACTACAGTAATATTATTGCAGTTGCCTGGATTGGACGAGTGGTGACATGACCTTAAACTGGCTACCATTTGTGGCCCCCACCCCACATAATGGAGTCACGGACTGCTATTGTTACCCTTCTCACCCAAACATCATTGGCCGACTGCAGGATCAGTCCCCTTGCCCCCCCGCCAAACGTTCATAGGCGCAGAGTGGCCCCTTTTATGGAACAAAGGTACAGGGTTCCTCCCTTCATGAACGCAGAGTTGAGACCCCCTTCACAACACACACCCACCCCCCCTTCACAGACGTTGAGGACTTATGCCTCAGTGATGCTGGCTTTTCTGAGACATGAAAGTGAAGGCAGATGAGTGCCGCACATCCAGCTGAAGATTGTGAACTGATGGCTGAATCGCAGAGGCATGCATAGTAATGTATGGTAAGTGGCTATTTACATATTTAAATCCGGGTCCCGTCGCCAAGCAATGGAGGGGCCGCCATGATGCTTTACCGCCACCAGGAATATTGGTCCCAGCACTCCTAGCGCGGGCTCAGTGGCGGGCTGCTGCCGGAACGATCTTCCGCCCACCCCCCACCCCTCACCCCCCCCCCCCCCCCCCGTCATGGAGCCCGACGTTGGGGGCTTAGTAGAATCCAGCCCAATATTTTGGGCTTGAAGACAGCAGAGTATCACCAGAGTATCTGTAACACTCAGCACAATGTAAGACCTCTCTTGATGTATCACAACTGTTAAAGATTTGAAGAAAAAAGTGCTGCTGCATTGTTTATTTGTTTATTAAATCGACTATTGTCAGCATCCAAGCATAAACAGGAACAAAGGGAGCTTTAAAATTGCCTATTTGTCTTGAGCAATGTTCTGCAGCACTTTAAAGTGTGTTAGCAGGACAATATTCCAGCACATTCCATATATTCTTTTTCAGGTTCTATCAGGAATTAGCATTACTTGCATCCCTGAAAGATACACAGAACTAAATTTGCTTTGCGACATAGCAGATGCACAAGGAACTAAAAATCATATTGAAAATCAGCAACATGTACAATTGCAAATGGCTATTGAAAATAATCTGAACAAGAGACTGCCCAAGAGAAATAAATCCTCCGCAGCTTAAGGAGAATTTCTGTAGCCCTCTATTTATAAAATAGCTTGAATTTTTCAGATATCTGACTGCAAATCAGGAATCATGAGAAAGCACATATATAGACTTATAAACCTGTTTCTTCTGCATACTAATTATGATTGGAAATTACTTAGACTGTTAGTTTATCATTGCATCTTATGTAGATATTTACAGTATAGATATTTCAGACAGAGGTCTACAATGTGTCAATATATGAAATGTTTTGGCTGTTTGAACTTCAGAGCACAGCAGGCAGATGAGCCACTGTGGATGTTTCAGTCTAGCATGATCTACAAACTGTTATGGTTACCTGTACAAAACAGAAAGACATTTCAAATTTCCTGCATTTTATCTTAAGATTGATGAAAGTATAGATTATAATGAATACCAACCCAATATTTTTCAAAATTGCGTTAGGGATCACAGGACTCACATTAATTTTTGCTTCATAAATTCTGGTTTTGGTACGTCATGCTCAGTCGATAAGAAATAAAATGAATCTAATAAAGCACCATCAGAAGATCACTTTGCTGTTTTTATTGCTGCAGTAAAAGAGCTCTCCTTTTTACTGAAATGATGGAGATTATTATGGAAATATCTTGTGATCAAACCTTGCTTGACCTGGGTTTGGCTAAAGCAGTAAGTTCCTGACAGTAATGATTGAAATGGTGAAAGGATACCAGAAGTGGAGGTGGTGGAAAGAAAACTGATGAAATAAAAATGCAGTTCTTAACAGAAATATTTTCCGCCTTATTCACTGGCTTTGATGCATATTACAATCCAAAAAGAAATCCCATTCATTCATTTTGAAATACAGATTGATAAAATGTCTTACGAAAGAGCCCAACCTAACTATATGCTGGATCAGCTAATAATTGTATAATTCAAATATAAGATTCAGGTATCAGTTATTGCATATATTTCTTTGGCCTCCTTATCTCGAGAGACAATGGGTAAGCGCCTGGAGGTGGTCAGTGGTTTGTGAAGCAGCGCCTGGAGTGGCTATAAAGGCCAATTCTAGAGTGACAGGCTTTTCCACAGGTGCTGCAGAAAAATTTGATTGTCGGGGCTGTTACACAGTTGGCTCTTCCCTTGCGCCTCTGTCTTTTTTCCTGCCAACTGCTAAGTCTCTTCGACTCGCCACACTTTAGCCCCGCCTTTATGGATGTCCGCCAGCTCTGGCGAACGCTGGCAACTGACTCCCACGACTTGTGATCAATGTCACAGGATTTCATGTCGCGTTTGCAGATGTCTTTAAAGCGGAGACGTGGACGGCCGATGGGTCTGATACCAGTGGCGAGCTCGCTGTACAATGTGTCTTTGGGGATCCTGCCATCTTCCATGCAGCTCACATGGCCAAGCCATTTCAAGCGCCGCTGACTCAGTAGGGTGTATAAGCTGGGGATGTTGGCCGCCTCGAGGACTTCTGTGTTGGAGATACGGTCCTGCCACCTGATGCCAAGGATTCTCCGGAGGCAGCGAAGTTGGAATGAATTGAGACGTCGCTCTTGGCTGACATACATTGTCCAGGCCTCGCTGCCATAGAGCAAGGTACTGAGGACACAGGCTTGATACACTCGGACTTTTGTGTTCCGTGTCAGTGCGCCATTTTCCCACACTCTCTTGGCCAGTCTGGACCTGGCAGTGGAAGCCTTTCCCATGCGCTTGTTGATTTCTGCATCTAGAGACAGGTTACTGGTGATAGTTGAGCCTAGGTAGGTGAACTCTTGAACCAGTTCCAGAGCGTGGTCGCCAATATTGATGGATGGAGCATTTCTGATGTCCTGCCCCATGATGTTCGTTTTCTTGAGACTGATGGTTAGGCCAAATTCATTGCAGGCAGCCGCAAACCTGTCGATGAGACTCTGCAGGCACTCTTCAGTGTGCGATGTTAAAGCAGCATCGTCAGCAAAGAGGAGTTCCCTGATGAGGACTTTCCGTACTTTGGACTTCGCTCTTAGACGGGCAAGGTTGAACAACCTGCCCCCTGATCTTGTGTGGAGGAAAATTCCTTCTTCCGAGGACTTGAACGCATGTGAAAGCAGTAGGGAGAAGAAAATCCCAAAAAGTGTGGGTGCGAGAACACAGCCCTGTTTCACGCCACTCAGGATAGGAACGGGGTCATATAGATGTTGAGATTATTTAGTGTAGTTGGAAAGACATAAGCAATAGATAAATTGGGTAGAATTTTACTATGCTGATTGATTTCTACTGTCTGTTGCTGCATTTGTAGAAGTGTTTGGTGGTTTGTCCTGCTATTTAAAGTTGCAAAAGTCTGCAGGGAGTGGTGTGGCATGTGCTGACGGCCATGGTTCTGACTTTAAGGGGCAGGCTCAGACCTTTTGCTTCCAGACGTGGGTGCTGCAGTTTATAGTTTCCTTGGCCTGCAGTATGTCATGGACAATGAGCAGAGATGACACAGAGGACAATCTGCTCAAAGAGGGAACAGGAGGAAGGGGAGAAACACTGTCAACCGGGAGCCAAATCCACCTCGGGCCATTAATCTGCCATCTGTGACTACAACATGAGCTTCAGTCTACACTGCCTTGGCAGCAGTCTGGGCAATGGCACTGGTGGAGTGGCAGTGGTGGAAGGATGAATGCTGTCATCCTGAGAAATATCCTGAGTTGGATGTTGAGGGAGTGGAGGCCCTTCCAGTTGATTCGTCTCACTGGCTGTTCACTGGGTGCCTAGATGGCCACATGGGCACAATCGATGATGCCCTGCACCTAGGGAAATCCAGCGATGGACGTGAAACCCAATGCCCTCTATGCCTGTGCAGGCCCATCTGTGTGAAAGTGAATGTAGTCCTCCACCCTCTGGAATATGGCATCTGTGACCTGCCTAATGGTGTGCTGAGCTGCCGTCTGCACGCTGCCACCTAGGTCCACAGCTGATCCCTGTAACAACCCAGTTGAATAGAAATTCAGGGTGCTGGTGACTTTGACGGCTGCAAGTAAGGGACTGCCGTGGGGGCCACAAGGCCTCAGGTCATCGTGGGTCAGAGCACACTGGTCCAAGACCATCTGCCTGGATAGGCACAGCCTCCTACGGCATTGGTGCTCTGTCATTTATAGGTAGTTGACTCTTGGGCGGTAGATCTGATGTCTTGGGTGGCACCTTCTTCTCCTTGCAGCCCCTGCACTCCCACCCGGCTGTGCTCCTCTGGCCTCTTGCTGTCCCAGAGGTTGCATCTGCTGCAGCTCATCCTGCAATGAGCTCAACAGGCAATTAATTGGAGGTGTGTGAGGTTGCCATTCCCCCCCCCCCCCACCCCCCGGCGTCCCTTTAAAAATGGCTTCGCATTCTGGAGGTGGCGGTACCCAGTTCTGACCTTTGAGAACACAATCATCGAAGCACATGTGCACCTGCTCCCACCCCCAGTGGGCTTTAAAAATCCAGCTCATGGCATTTGAAGATGAATTCACCAACCTTGACCATTTGTGTGAGGTCATTGAACTTCGTGTGGCATTGCATCCAAGTCCTCAGGGCAGCGCTGTTTGCATTAATCATGAGAACTGTCCCACTGCCTTCACAATGTCTGCCTCAAGTGCGTCCTGGCCCCGTCTGGATAGAGGACATCTCTCCTCCTCTCCATCTCCTGCACTACATTGAGAACATTGGAACATGCACTCACCCTTGTTGCACCAGCTGTCACTCTTCTTCCTGCTGAGACTCTTCCCCAGCCATTTCCAGCACCTACTTCAGCCAGAATGCACCTCTCCTTTAAGTAGTGCAGATTAGCTTTAAGTGGTACTCGCCTTGCACGAACCTGGGAGCCCTGCTGAGGTGTGCAGCCACTCAGCAGTGCATTTAACACTGGGCTGCATGCACCTATAACATAAATGAGCAGACAGCATGGAGTCTGCATGCTGCTTGCATTGGAAGAACAAGCACTGGTTAATGTCGCATTGCAAACCCTGCATCCATTTTCGGGGGCTTTCCAATTTTGCCCTGGTGTGTTTTCAACAGGCTTGATCCAGAAGACCTGAGGCTCATCAAAAATTGGGTTTCCAGCAACATTGTGATAATAAGGGGTGTTAAGACCAGGTGCAAAAGGTGCCTGGGGGGGTGGGGCAAAGGAACCAATTCACACAGGCTTTCTCAGGTTTAAAGAAGAAAGATGAAATTTTATTAAAACTTAAAACTTAAATTCTAATACGGTTCATGCCTATGGATATACAACACGCCCACGCTAGGAGGCACACGCAATATATAAATGTACATAGGAACAGAAAAGAGAAGAAAAGATAAGGTGGAACAGTTTGAGGCAATATCTTGTCACGGTGCTTTGAGCTCGCTGTAGTTCTTTTATAAGTAGTCTTACTTTTTGTTGAGGCCCAGTAATCTTCTTAAAACCTTGTTCACGCAGGAAACTTCTCTCTGTTTGAGTTTCACATGTTTTCACAAGATTCAGTTCCATGGGAAGGAGATGGAAGCAGGCAGACAGGAGAGGCTGTAATTCTTGCTTCAGTTCCAGGAGAGATCTTTACTCCATGAGCACACGGCTTTGTCTGAGTTCAAAATCCTTTGTTGGAAGTTCAAATTCTCTGCAACAGCCAGTTAGTCATGTGACTAAAATTGGTCTGAACACTTCTGTGTATTGGGGAAGCAACTACTGGATCTCCATTGTTTCAATACCATCTGTTACAATGCAAAAACGCCTTTCCAGTTGGGGGCTTGCACTCTTAAGTTTTAATGTTCATGTGGTGAAATAATGGGTGTCTCAGTCTTGGTAGGGGGGGTGGGGTTTGCCCGACAAGGGGCAAGCTGTTGAGGCCTGTCATGCTTTATTCACTCCTTTATTCAAGTCCTGCTTCAAAGGTACTATTGTACTTTTAGCAAGAGTTTATTTTTTCTTTTACCCACTTTGAGAACAGGTTTAAATGAATTATCCAAAATTGATTCTGCATAGCTATTTACAAATTGTCTTTAAAATGTCACTTGAAGCTTACTTTTAAAATTGAAGGTACAGAGCACTTAATGAGTTAATGTATATGACTTGAAAAGCCATATTATGGAGGACTGAGAGCCTATTAAAATCAATGTAAATCTTGTTCCATGATAGGTTAAAGAAAATCAATGGTTCTACTTTTGGTCTAATTTAATCATCTTTTTATGCAATTTATTACATATAGTTCAAAAATACAGAAGCAAAGCAAGAGATATTTGAACTACAAGATGTCTGTACAATCTAAATACCTTATAATGGATTTTCCACTGGCTCCTCATACTAAGAAATGGAGGGCTGATTGGTAGATTAGAGAATGAATTCATATTATCCCACCTTTCATGCCCAAAAACCTCAGCATAAGGAGGAAATCATCTAGAAAACTTATTCGTATTTTCAACCCATCATGCAGCTTTGTGTTAGAATTATTAACCCCTCCAGGCCTTATTTCATTTACAATGAAGCCACTATTACAATGACAGAGACAGTATGTTCAAGACAAAACTGGGCTTATATCACCAGGGCAATTTACATCCACAGCAGAGATGAGATTACCATTATGAGACAAGAAAAAATGAAAATCTCATGCAGAAATGGGGCGATCGTCAGTAGACAAGCCAAATCATACTAATCTTATGCATCTCCTAATGGCCAGATCAGGAGCAGCATTGGCAGCACCCTGACAGCTGGTCACATGCCCACTATCTCAATCAGTTAGCATTTATAGTGTGGGAGACTCAAAAAAAAAAGCTGAAGATAATATAGAAAATGAAGGGAAATAAGAGTTTTCTTTTTAACAGATAAATTTCTATTAAAAAGAATTGGCAGCTGTACCTTCAGCTGCTTGCAATTCAGTGCAGTACTGAGGGAGTGCTGAACAGCTGAAGGTGCTATCTTTTGGATGAGGTGTAAAACTGAGACCCCATCTATCCTGTTAGGTGGATGTACCAGATCCCATGGTACCATCTGAAGAAGAGCAAGGGAGCTCGCATCGGTGTCCTGGGAAAAGGGAAGGGAAAGCCATCAGCAGCGATTCTATGGTTAGAATTGAGGTCCAAGAGAGGACTTAGAACTGTAATGGGAGTTGTCTACGGGCCTGCTGATAGCAGCAGTGATGTGTCAGAATGCATTAATTCAGAGATTAGAGAGACATGGAGCAAACTCAGAGTTGTTTTAACGGGGGACGTTGGGCCCCATATTTATGGGGCTGTGAGTTTATTGTGGTTGTTGGATAGGAGTTTTGGACATGAAACCTAGAAGTTTCCATAGTATCTTAAAGTCTTTTAACTGCAGCAAGTCTTTTCAATTTTTTCTCCCAGCCTCCCACCCGACAGCCAACCTGAATGACAGGCTTGCTGCCTGTTGGGTGGGAAAGTGAGCAGTGGAGGAGCAGGTAGAGAGGCAGAGAGAGATTGCAGGCTGTGTGTGGGGTGGTAGGGGAGTCTAGATCAGGGAGAGAGATCATGGAGAGGGGAGATGATGGTTAGGTGGAACAAGATGGTTGTTAGGGGTAGAGACTGTGGTCAGGTGTCCCATTGCAGTGGGCGGGAGCGGACAGATCACAGTGGGTGGAGAGGGAGCAAGGGTTTATATAGCAGCTCATTGGACCATGAGGAACATTCCTGCTCCTCCTGGTCCATAAGCAGTGCTTTAAAGGCACTTATCTTATGGATTCTGCCTTTCTCACTGAGGAGAGAAATCCTGCTGGATTTCCCAAGGCCCAGAAAACCCAGACAGCATGTCTTAAAAATAGAAATCCTTTTGAGATTAAGGCATGCAACCACCTTATAAGGTTTCAAAGACCGTTCTGCCTCCTGGGAATGAATTGGCCGCCCACCACAAGTTCCATCCCTATTAAAAGCTAATGTGGGCATATGTGAGGCAGATTGAGGTCCTGATTCAGATCTTTAATTTCTTAATTTTGCATGTGAACAAAACCCATCTGTTGGCAGTTAAAAATCCCCCCTTTACTTTTCATATAGATTGGTAAGAGCAGAATAGCTTAAGACAGAATGGTAGTGAATTTATCGAGTGTATTCAAGAAGTTTTCTGGAACAATATGCTTTAGAACCAACAAAAGGGCAGGCCATATTAGATTTAGTAATGAGTAATGAGCCAGATTTAGTTAATAATCTAACAGCAAGGGAATATTAACTAACAGTGATTATAATATGATCAAATTCAATGTTAGGTTTGAAAAGGAGTACTGTAACAGTTACTATGATTTAACATTTTGCTAAGGGTAACTTTAACGGGATGAGACAGAGAACAACAAGAGTAAATTGGTCAGAACTGCTAATGGATAAAACCTCAGATGGGAGGCATTCAAAAAAGAATTTAGCTTAATACAGGAATAATATATACCCCTAAGCTCTACTTAACAAATAAAACAGTGATGGGTAACAAAAGAGGAGAGACAGCATGAAAGTAAATTGCTGAGTGTATTTTATAGGCCAGCAACTAGTGGGAAAGATATAAAGGAAGAGATTTGCAAGAATTATAGAGTAGTGATAATGGCGCACTGACACGGAACACAAAAGTCCGAGTGTATCAGGCCTGTGTCCTCAGCACCTTGCTCTATGGCAGCGAGGCCTGGACAATGTATGTCAGCCAAGAGTGACGTCTCAATTCATTCCATCTTCGCTGCCTCCGGAGAATACTTGGCATCAGGTGGCAGGACCGTATCTCCAACACAGAAGTCCTCGAGGCGGCCAACATCCCCAGCTTGTACACACTACTGAGTCAGCGGCGCTTGAGATGGCTTGGCCATGTGAGCCGCATGGAAGATGGCAGGATCCCCAAAGACACATTGTACAGCGAGCTCGCCACTGGTATCAGACCCACCGGCTGTCCATGTCTCCGCTATAAAGACGTCTGCAAACGCGACATAAAATCCTGTGACATTGATCACAAGTCGTGGGAGTCAGTTGCCAGCGTTCGCCAGAGCTGGCGGGCAGCCATAAAGACGGGGCTAAAACGTGGCGAGTCGAAGAGACTTAGTAGTTGGCAGGAAAAAAGACAGAGGCGCAAGGGGAGAGCCAACTGTGCAACAGCCCCAACAAACAAATTTCTCTGCAGCACCTGTGGAAAAGCCTGTCACTCTAGAATTGGCCTTTATGGCCACTCCAGGCGCTGCTTCACAAACCACTGACCACCTCCAGGCGCGTATCCATTGTCTCTCGAGATAAGGAGGCCCAAAAGAAAAAAAAAGAAAAGAAAAGATAATGTGGGACTATAATTATCATAATATAGACTGGGATAGTAATAGTGCAAAGGGCAGGCCTGGAGGGGCAAGAGTTTCTAGAATGTGTTTTGGAGAATTTTCTACATCAGTATGTTTCCAGTCCAATGAGGAAGGAGACATTGCTGAATCTGGGAAAAGAGGTGGGACAAGTGAATCAAGTGTCAGTGAAAGAACGTTTAGGGGACAGTAACCATAGCATCATAAGGTTTAGGTTGGCTATGGAAAAGGACAACAAGCAATCCAGAGTAAAAATAATTAATTGAAGGAGGGCCAACTTCAATGGGGTGAGAATGCATCTGGCCCAGGTGAGTTGGAATCAAAGATTGGCAGGCAAAACTGTAACTGAACAATGGGCTACCTTTAAAGAGGAGATAGTTTGGATACAGTCAAGGTATAATCCCATGAGGAGGAAAGGTAAGGCAAACAAATCCAGATCTCCCTGGATGACGAAAGAGACAGAAAGTAAGATGAAGCTGGAAAAGGGTGCATATGACAGATGTCAGGTGGATAATACCATTGAGAAGCAGGCTGAATAAAGAAGGTTCAGTAGGGAAGTGAAAAAACAAACAAGAGAAGCAAAGAGAGTATGAGAAGAGATTGGCAGCTAACATTAAAGGGAATCTCAAAGACTTCTATAGGCATATAAATAGTAAAAGGAGGATGGTAAAAGGAGGAGTGGGGTCTATAAGGGACCTAAAAGTGGATTTATGCATGGAGGCAGAGGGCATGGCTGAGATACTAAATGAACACTTTGCATCTGTCTTTACCAAGGAAGATGGCTACCAAAGTTGTAGTGAAAGAGGAGATAGCTGAAACACTGAATGGGCTACAAATTGATAAAGAGGAGATATTAGAAAAGCTGGCTGTACTTAATGTGAATAAGTCACCAGGACCAGATGAGATGCAGCCAAGTATATTGAGGGAAGTAAGGGAGGAAATTGCGGAGGTACTGGCCATAATCTTCCAATCCTCCTTAGATGCAGGGGTGGTGCCAGAGTATGGGAGAATTGCAAATGTTACATCCTTGTTCAAAAAGGGTGTAAGGATAAACCCACTAACTACAGGCCAGTCAGTTTAACCTTGGTGGTGGGGAAGCTTATAGAAACGATAATTCAGGACAACATTAACTTGGGCAAATGTGGATTAATTAAGGAAAACCAGCATGGATTTGTTAAGAGCAAATCGTGTTTAACTAACTTGCTTGAGTTTTTGATGAGGTAACAGAGAGGGTTAATGAAGATAATGTGGTTAATGCGGTGTACATGGACTTCCAAAAGGCATTTGATAAAGTACCATATTTCAGCAAAGTTAGAGCCCATTGAATAAAAGGGACAGTAACAGCATAAGTATGAAATTGACTGAGTGACAGGAAACAGACAGTAATGGTGAATGGTTGTTTTTCAGACTGGAGGAAGATATATAATCGAGTTCCCCAGGAGTCGGTCTTAGGACTCCTGCTTTTCTTCATATATATTAATGACCTAGACTTGGACGTAAAGGGCACAATTTCAAAATTTGCAAATGACACAAAACTTGGAAATATTGTGAGCTGTGAGGAGGATAGTGATAAACTTCAAGAGGACATGGACAGGCTGGTGGAATAGGTAGACAAGTGTCAGCTGAAATTTAATCAGAGAAATGTGAAGTGATACATTTTGGTAGGAAGAACGAGGAGAGGCAATATAAATTAAAGGGTATAATTCTAGACCGAATGCAGGAGCAGAGGGACCTGGAGGTATATGTGCACAAATCATTGAAGGTGGCAGGGCATCTTGAGAAAGAGGTTCATAAAGCATATAGGATCCTGGGCTTTATAAACAGGGGCATAGAGTACAAAAACAAGGAAGTTTTGATAAATACACTGGTTTGGTCTCAACTAAAGCATTGTGTCCCGTTCTGGGCACCATACATTAGCAATGATGTGAAGCCATTAGAGAGGGTGCAGAAAAGATTGATGGGAATGTTTCCATGGATGAGGAACTTCAGTTACATGGATAGTTTGGAGGGGACTGTTCTCTTTGGAGAAGAGAAGAGTAAGAGGAGATTTTATAGAGGTGTTCAAAATCATGAGGGGTCTGGACAGAGAAGATAAGGAGAAGCTGTTCCCGTGAGTGGAAGGATCCAGAACCAGAGGACGCCGATTTAAGGTGGTTGGTGAAAGAAACAACAGCAACATGAAGAAAAACTTTTTTACGCAGCAAGTGGTTATTATTTGGAATGCACTGCCTGAGAGTGTGATGGAGGCACATTCAATTGAGGCCTTCAAAAGAGATTTGAATGGTTATCTGAAGGAAAAAAATTCAGGGCTACAGGGAAAACATGGGGAAGTGGGACTAGGTGAGTTGTTCTTGCAGAGAACCAGCACTGAGATGATGGGCTGAATGGCCTCCTTCTGTGCTGTAACCGTGATTCTATGATAAAGGAAAGAGCATGCAAAAGTGCAAAGAATAGTGTTGATCCAGGGGACTGGGAGAGATATAAAGAACAGCAAAGGAAGACAAAAGAGATAGTAAGAGCTGCAAAAGGAACTACAAAAAGAAATCTGTAAGGGGTATCAAGATTAATACAAAGAGAAATCTGTAAGGGGTATCAAGATTAATACAAAAACATTCTACAATTATATTAGAAGAAAAAGGGTAGGCAAGGATAATATGGGTGCTTTTAAAACAGATGCGGGTAACATTGCAAATGAGAGTAAGGAAATCAGACTGTTGAATAATTATTTTGCATCAGTTTTCTCATTTGAGTAAAAGGATAATATATCTGATGTATCAGTGAAACTAATAATGAATCAAGGACTGGAACTCACTAAAATTAATGTAAGCAAGAAAACAGTATTAGAAAAAATAATGACCCTAAAGGCTGACAGATTAAAGGAAGTAGGTGAAAAAATTGCAGATGCTTTAGCCATAATCTTCCAAAGCGCTCTCAATGCAGGAATTATCCGTTTAGACCGGAAAATTGCAAATGTAACTCCATTATTTAAGTAAAGTGATAGAAACCAGGAAACTATTGACCTGTTAGTCTAATATCTATTGTGGGGAGGTTATTGGAATCTATAATTAAGGACAGAATGACTGAGCACTTAGAGAAATTGGAGCTGATTAGAGAGAGCCAACATGGATTTGTAAAGGGGAGGTCATGTCTATCGAAACGAATTGAATTTTTTGAGGAAGTAACTTAAGTAATAAAAAGGGGAATGTCTATAGATGTAGTTTATATGGAATTCAGAAAACATTCAATAAAGTTCCACATAAAAGACTGTTACTAAAATTAAATCTCTTAGAATTGAAGGCAAATTATTCACCTGGTTCAGAGACTGGTTAGGTGGTAAAGACAGAGAGTTGGGATTATGGGTATGTACTCAAATTTGAAGTCACTAGTGGTGTCCCACAAGGACCTGTGCTGAAGCCTCTACTGTTCACTATACTTATTACTGACTTAGATAACATAATAGAGAGCCATATACCCAAATTTGCCAATTACACAAAGTTCAGTGGCATGGTAAGTAGTGTCAACAGGAGCATAAAATTACAAAGAGACATTGATAGATTAAGTGAGTGGGCAAAACTGTAGCCGATGTATTTCAATGCAGGTAAGTGTGCTGCCCATAAGCACATCGCCCAGTTCACTGATGCCTTGTTTTCTAAGGCCACCAATTATGTACACTTTGCCATGGGTGAGGTCAGTCAGACACAGAGGGCTATCAACTTCACTGGGTTCCCACAGATGCAGAGAATCATTGCACACACGTGGCACTAAAGGCGGCCACAGATCAGCCTGGAGTGTTCATAAATCACAAGTAATTCCACTCCCTCAATGCCCAGAATGTTGTGGATGTTGCATTGTTGAGTATGTTCAAGGCTGAGATAGATTCTTGATATCTCAGGGATTCAAGGGATATGGGGACTGGGCGGGAAAGTGAAGTTGGAGCATTAAATCAGCCATGATATTATTGAATGGCGGAGCAGGCGTGAGGGGCAGTAGGGTCTACCCCGATCCTATTTCTTATGTTCTATATCCGGCTAGTTTGTGACTACCAGAAGGTGATTATGCGTGTCTGTGCTATCCAGGGAGCTGCAATAACTCATACATTCTGCGGCAATGACACCTCCTGCAGGTTTTCTCTCTATGCACATAGCATAAGCAGCTGTCTTCTGGGAGACAAGGGCTATCCTCTGAAGACCTGGCTGTTTATAGCTGTGAAGAACCCTACTAGTGAGCTAAAGGAGAGATACAGGAGCCACATGACCACCAGGGCAATAATAGAACAAGCCATTGCGTTGCTCAAGATGCAGTTCAGGTGCCTGGAGAGATCTGGAGGCACCCTTCAGTATGTCCCATTAAGGACCCCTAGGATTGTTGTGGTCTGCTGTTCCATTTACAACATGGTGCTGCAAAGAGGAGTGGAGATGCAGCAAGAGGAAAGTGGAAAGCAGCTAGCATCGTCCGAGGAGGAAGAGGAGAAGGCAAATGTGGCCATGCTGTCTGCAGCTGCTCACCTGGCTGTGGACTCATCCAGGCATGCTTCACTTAATGTGAGGCCATCTGAGAGTGCCATCAGAAACCTTGTGCCCATTCCCCACCATCCTCCCCCAAAGAACACCTCATTCCAACTGTCAACAAGCCTAGCATTACACTCACAACCTTTCCTCCTCATAAAGGCTGGTCATACCATTGACCTGAAGGCTACTGTCTAGGGTGAATGGGGAAGGCAACAAAGTAGAGGCCATAAGCATGAAGAGTTCAAATAAAGTCTTTCAGTCAATGAAATAAATATCATTATAACACTGGTATAAGCACCCCAATGAATCCCCTTGTGCAACTAATAGATCTTTCCCATCCACTTCCTGTTATTCCTATGTGGTGCAACCCCTATGGCTTCAGCTGGGCTGGAGGCAGTCTGCTCATTCCCCTGATCTGAAATATGTGGGGTGTAAGTTTGTACCAGCGGCGGGGGTCTCGACATCTGGGGAAACCGACACCAAGAACCCCGCGCCAGCTCGTATGAAAGGCCCGCTGAATTTAGTGTCAATCAGGCACTGAACTGGACAGCGGCAGGCCTTCCATATGATCCAGGACCCGACCGCTGGAAGACCTGGCCTTGCAAAGTTGCTGGTCCATCAGGCCAGCAGCTACAGTGCCACTGCAGAGGGGCGGCTGCTGCTGTAGCTTCAGCCACCAGACACTGAGGAGAGGCACTGGAACCAGACTCAAGGTAGGTCAGGGTGGGAGGGGTCTCGCGGGGTGTGGGTCACGGAAGAAGCAAGGGTAGGGCTGTCGGCAGCAAGGACGGGGGAATGGCCCTCAGTGCGACCCCCTTCCCAATGTCAGGTGCCCCATTCAGGCACTAAGTGCCTTTGAACAAGGGACCCTCCCCCCCCCCAACGCTGCAGCCTGGAAGCAGCCCATATGGTTTTTCGTTTTGTGCCTCCCGTGTGACAACAGGGCCACCTGCTGCACAGGTAATTATGGGTGCAGCGGGAATAAGCACTTAATTAGGGGTTAATTACCCAGTTAAGGGCCTCAATTGGTGGTGGGGTGGGAAGGCCATTCACAGGCTTTCCCGCCCGGACTAAATTTCGCAGAGGCGGGATGGTGGCGGGGTCTCCCCCACCTCGCCCACCCCCACCATCCCACCCAATTTTATGTTCTCCCAGCCTCCAAACCTGTCATGGGGGGGAGCATAAAATTCCACCTGTGACGTCTGTGGATGACTATGTTCTCTGGGTTTTGGAGCCCTTCAGTGTTCCTCCAAAAACTGCCCCACCAGACTTGGTTATTGGGGAAGAGGCAGCATGGGTAACATCTGATTGGGGGGGCTGGGGGGAGGGGATGTGGTGGGAGGGTTTTGGTCAAGGAACCAAAAGTGGAGGCAGCTTGAAATGAGTCCCACTACCTGTGCCCTTTCTCCATCTTCCCTCTGATGGCCCACCGACATTTCCCTGCTAATCAAGAGCAGGAGAGCCTTTGGCTGCATGTCACTGAGGCTTTGCTCCATCCTGTGTAAAATGGCATTCAGAATTTGTAGACCATTGGTTTGGGCCGGCATGCACTCAGCTTGCCACATCTGAAACTCCGTTAAGGTGGATATCAGGGCAAATGCTTGAGACATCATGTCATTCATAGAAACATAGAAAATAGGAGCAGGAGTAGGCCATTGGGCCCTTCAGGCCTGCTCTGCCATTCAAAAAAGATCATGGCTGATTGTCTAATTCAGTACCCTGTTCCCGCTTTTCCCCCATATCTCTTGATCCTTTGGCATTAGGAAATATATCTATCTCCTTCTTGAATATATTTAATGATTCGGCCTCCACTGCCTTCTGCGGTAGAGAATTCCACAGGTTCACCACCCTCTGAGTGAAGACATTTCTCCTCATCTCGGTTCGAAATGGCATACCCCGTATCCTGAGACTGTGACCCCTGGTTCTGGACTTCCCAGCCATCAGGAGCAGCCTCTGCATCTAGCCTGTCTAGTCCTGTTAGAATTTTATAGGTCATGCTAGAGATGGACTCCTCCATTCTCTTTCCAAGGGTGTGTACTATCTCTGGAAATGCTGACAGAAGCACACACATTTCTCGTTACTGCTTCACAAGTTCCCTTTTCATGGATAATCAAAGCAAAATACTGCAGATGCTGGAAATCTGAAATAAAAACAAGAAATGCTGGAAATACTCAGCAGGTCTGGCAGCATCTGTGGAGAGAGAAGCAGAGTTAACGTTTCAGGTCAGTGACCCTTCATCAGAACTGGCAAAGGTTAGAAATGTAATAGGTTTTAAGCAAATAAAGCGGGGCTGGGGCAAGAGGTAACAAAAGTGAAGGCATTGATAGGATAAGGTCACAGAGAATAACTGACAAGAAGGTCATGGAACAAAGGCAAACAGTATGTTAATGGTGTGTTGAAAGACAAAGTGTTAGTGCAGAGAGGGAGTTAATGGACAAAAGAATGAACAGCCCTGGCCCAAAGCACAAGCATGTGAATGGCCTTCCCACCCCACCACCAATTGAGGCCCTTAACTGGGTAATTAACTCCTAATTAAGGCCCTCTTACCACCCACCTCAATAACATTGCCTGACTTCACCCCCGTCTCAGCTCATCTGCTGCTGAAACCCTTACTCATGCCTTGGTTACCTCTAGACTTGACTATTTCAACACACTCCTGACACATTCTACCCTCTGTTAACTTGAGGTCATCCAAAACTCTGCTGCCCCATGTCTTAACTCGCACCAAGTCCCGTTTCTCTATCAGCCCTATGCTTGCTGACCAACAATGACTCCCGGTCAAGCAACGTTTTGATTTTAAAATTCTCATCCTTGTTTTCATATCCATCCATGGCCTCTTCCCTCCTTATCTCTGAATTCTCCTCCAGCCCCACAACCCTCCAAGATAGCTCCTCTAATTCTGGCCCTGATTTTAATTGCTCCACCACTGGGGCTGTGTCTTCAGTTGCCTAGGCCCTAAGCTCTGGATTTCCCTCCCTACACCTCTCCATCTCTCCACCTTGCTTTCCTCCTTTAAGACACTCCTTAAAATCTACCTTTTGACCAAGCTTTTGGTAATCTGACCTAATATCTCCTTTTGTGGCTCGGTGTCATACTTTGTTTTATAATGCGCCTGTAAAGTGTCTTGGGATGTTTTGTTATGTGAAAGGCACTATATAATGTCATGAAGATATCACCGGCTAAGAATGAGGCATATTAATTTCATCATATGAACATTAATGTTTACCTGTTGTTGGAATGAAGAAATGACTTGTTTAAAGAGATCAGCAGTGGCTGGAAAATATTTGCATACTAAGAGGCAGTGCCTGGAGATAACAGAACGGCTCCCTGATCCAATTAACCCAAATGGATTTTAATCACCAGACACTGAATGTGTAAGAAAGCCAGCATTCCAGGGTGTCTGCTAAGATGGAGAATCCACAAATGCAGGAGGTTGTTAAAACAGCTCGACACATGACTAACCTGCTGGCCCAGTTTTGTCTGAACTGCTCACAGCACAGTTTGGGTCAGATTGCACCTGAACTTGGAAGAAGAGAGCCTCTCCTCTGGCTAGCTCTCTCCCTCTCTCTCATGAATCTCCAGATCCACTGAAGACACTTACACCTCAAGAGAAAAGACTCCTACATCGAAACAAGTTTGAAAGCATCCACTGGGCCCCAATGAAATGACAAGATAACTGCAATCAAAGACTGTACATCAAACGCAAAGAACAGTAAATAAATCCCAGCTATTGCTTCAAACTTTTCCCCTTTATTCTTTCTACTTTCCTGTCTCTATCTGCGTGTCTGTTTATCGTGTATGCATGCTAGCGTGGTCGTGTCGTATATTAGTAGTCGTTAACCGAATTAGAGTTTAAGATTAATAAACTTCCACCTTTCTTGTTTAAATCTAAGAAAACCTGTCTGGTTGATTTCTTTGCCTTACAATTGGAGAGCAGTGAACATGGATTCACTGAGGGGAAGCTAAAACACGGTGTTTTTAAAATTAAACCCTATTACGGTTAAACCAGGCAAAGGCTGAGAGTGAACACCTAGACCCCCTTCTCACCAGGTTGTAACAATAAATATAGGATGTTGTTGTTGCTTATGATCATCCCTCCAGTATCTTCTTCTTTTGCTCAGTGTTAATTTTTTAATTACAGATCTGTGAAGTGCTTTGGATCATTTTTCTGCATTAAGGGTCTGATGCAATTGCAAGCTGTTGTTGTAAGTTGCTCTATTATTAAGCTATCTTAGGGATGATTCGCTGTGATTGTCACTGGGCTATTTTACATTTGCAGTACTGCATAGTGACAATCCAAGAATGACATACAATATAATAGAGCATCATTTTGTCTTTAAAGGAATGAGTGGTAGTGCAAAAATGATTGAAAATAATTTGTGAGCTATGTCACTGTTCAAAGCCACTTCCACAGTATAATAAGAACATGCTGCAGTAGGTCATTAAAACAAAAAAATAGTCCAAACATGTTGTTCAGTCAGAATCTCACTGCTGCACCTCTTTTACAATAATGTCAATATTTATACCTAATTACATTTTGGTCATTATAAAATGCAAGACTGCATTTAAAAACTGTAATTGAAACGTAAATTTTACTGTTTTATTCGTATGGAACTTTAAATATAGTTGAATTGTGCATTTTCATAGTTCAATTTTGTATGGCTAGTCATTAAAGCAAGTTAACTAAACGGACTACATAAATCATATAAAGCAAGAATAGTTTGATTTTATCAGGAAGGCTCTCTTTCCTGGATTTGAAGATCGTACCTGATATATTGATATATTCAATAGCAATTAATTTATATGATTATACATGCACAAAAATAAATAATTTGGGATCATAGTGCATGCAGCACATGTGGAAGATTTCATTTTGAGTTTTTGTCTGTAAGTTGCAAAGAACACCAAGTGCATGACGTGCAGACAGCTGGGTGCACAATTGATGGATAAAAAGAAACAGCGGCGTGGCAGGGGGATTTTAACTTCCTCTGGCAGAAATGGAGAGGTAGTGGAGTTTAAATCAAAATCATCGACTTAATCCCCGGTTCCTGCCCTACTACCATTTTAACTTGGACTTTTTGCTGGGTGCCCCAAACATCTGTCTGGATCAGGTTGGAGTCTCATTAAGTGTGTGTAAATTGACTTAAATAGGATTGTGATGCACTTTTGACAGTGTACTGGGCGGAGCATGTGCCCAGACGCTCCAGTTAGTAAAATCTGGTGGTCAAAAGGAAGGTAAGTTTTAAATGAGTTCTGTAGGCCAGGAGGCGTAGGAGGGCTCCTTTTAGCATCCCCAAAGCCCCATTCACACCCATCCGCGATGACTGCATAGGGTTGACTATAACTCAAGGGTGTACTCAGGTACAGGGAGAGAAACCGCCGCTGAAACCTCAGAATGAGGCCTGGGCCATTTCAACTCTGAGGCCTCATTAAATACTGCTATACCGTAAACCACAGGAATAGTCCTCAGCATTAAATTTGTGCATGGATGGGTGGTTTCCACAAGTGATACTGGGAGGCTGGGCCAGGGCCCAGAAAACTGGCATTCAGTTCTGAGCACCTATGGGAGAGAGGGTTCCTCTGGAGAGTGAAGCGAGAGTCATGACCAGAGCACCATGGGTGGCTCAACTGTGCAGGGAAGGAGGAGAAAGGACAAGAGAGCAATAGTGATAGGGGATTCTATAGTTAGGGAAACAGACAGGCGTTTCTGTGGTCGCAGACATGATTCCAGGATGATATGTTGCCTCCCTGGTGCAAGGGTCATGGATATCACCGGCGGCAACAGGGCATTCTGGAGGGCGAGGGTGCACAGCAAGAGGTCATAGTCCACATTGGTACCAACAATATAGGAAGAAAGAGGGATGAGGTCCTGCAGGCTGAGTTTAGGGAGTTAGGAACGAGATTAGCAAGCAGGACCTCAAAGATAGTAATCTCTGGAGTACTCCCAAGGCAACGTGCTAGTGAGTATAGAAATAAGAAAATACACCAGAGGAATGCGTGGCTGGAGAGATGGTGCAGGAGGGAGGCCTTCAGATTTCTGGGGCATTGGGACCGGTTCTGGGGAAGTTGGGACCTATAAAAGCCAGACGGTCTACACGTGAACAGGACTGGGACAAATATCCTTGCTGGAAGGTTTGTTAGTGCTGTTGGGGATGGTTTAAACTAGTTTGGCAGGGGGTGGGAACCTGAGCAGAGTATTAGATAGGACAATTTCAGGGCAGGGAACAGGAGGCAGAAAATTAGCGAGTGTATCTGAAAGACAGAAGAAGTAAAGGTTAAAAAGTGTGCAGCACAGGAATTTGGCATTGTTAAAGGAAATTTATTTAAATGCAAGGAGTATAGTAAATAAAGCTGATGAGCTGAGAGCACAGATAGACACATGGCAACACGATATCGTTGCTATAACAGAAACCTGGTTTAAAGAGGGGCAAGAATGGCAACTCAACATCCCTGGATATAGAGTTTTCAGGCGGGATAGAGAGGGAGATAAAAAAGGAGGGGGTGTAGCATTATTAGTTAAGGAATCAATAACAGCTTTGAGGAGGGATGATATGCTAAATGAATCATCAAATGAGGTCATATGGATGAAGATCAGAAATGAAAAAGGGGAAGCCACACTACTAGGAGTGTACTATAGACCCCCAAATAGTGAGAGGGAGGTAGAAGAACAATACGTAGGCAAATTTCTGAGTGCAAAAACTATAGGGCAAAAATTGTTGGGGATTTCAATATCAACTGGGATACAAACAGTGTGAAGGGCACAGAGGGGACAAAATTCTTGAACTGCATTCAAGAGAACTTTTTAGCCAGCACATAAGAAGCCCAACAAGAGGGGGCGCAATTCTAGATTTAGCCTTCGGTAATGAAGCTGGGCAAGTGGATGAAGTAACAGTGGGTGACCATTTTGGAGATAGTGACCATAATACAGTAAGATTTAGCATAATCAAGGAAAAGGACAAAGATAAAACAGGAGTTAAACTTCTAAATTAGGGGAAGGCAAATGTTAAGAAACTGAGAGGTGACTTGGCGAAAGTGGACTGGATGCAGATACTTAAAGGAAAATCAGTGGCAAACCAGTGGGAGGCATTCAAAAGCGAGATACTACAGGTACAGTGTAGACATGTCCCCACAAAGATAAAGGGTGTAACTGCTAAATCTAGAGCCCCCTGGTTAACTAGAAGCTTACAGGGTAAGTTAAAGCAGAAAATGAAAGCTTATGATGATCACAAAAGACATAATACTTTAGATAGCCTACAGGAATATAGAAAGTGCAGGGGTGAAGTAACAAAAGAAATTAGAAAAGCAAAGAGAGGACATGAAAAAGTATTGACAGGTAAAATCAAGGTAAACCCAACGATGTTTTATCAGTACATTAAGAGCAAGAGGATAACTAAGGAAAGGGGAGGGCCTATCAGAGATGTACAAGGGGAACTTATGCGTGGATGCAGAAGATGTGGGCAGGGTTCTTAATGAGTTTTTTGTCTCTATCTTCACAAAGGAGAGGGTTGATGTAGACATTGTGGTTAAAGAGGAGTGTGAAAATTAGATATGATAAGCATAATGAGAGAGTAAGTGCTAAAGGGTCTGACATCCTTGAAGGTGGATAAATTGCCCGGGCCGGATGGATTGTATCCCAGGTTGTTAAAGGAAGCCAGGGAGGAAATAGTGGATGCGCTGAAGATCATCTTCAAATCCTCACCAGATATAGGAGAGGTACCAGACAATTGGAGATCTGCGAACATTGTACCATTGTTTAAAAAGGGTGCGAGGGACAGGCCAAATAATTATAGGCCAGTCAGTCTGACCTCGGTGGTGGGTAAATTGTAAGAATCTATCCTGAGGGACAGAATAAACTGCCACTTAGAAAGGCATGGATTAATTAGGGATAGTCAGCATGGATTTGTTAAGGGAAGGTCATGTCTTACTATCTTAAATTGAGTTTTTTGAGGAAGTATAAAGAAGGATTGATGAGGGTGGTGCAGTGAATGTGGTCTACATGGATTTTAGTACGGCATTTGACGAGGTCCCACATGGCAGACTGGTCAGTAAAATAAAAGCCCATGGGATACAGGGGAATGTGGCAGGTTGAATCCAAAATTGACTCAGTGACAGGAAACAAAGGGCAATAGTCGTCGGATATTTTTGTGAATGGAAAGCTGTTTCCAGTGGCGTTCCACAGGGCTCAGTGTTGGGTTCCTTGCTGTTTGTGGTATATATTAATGATTTGGACATAAATGTGGGAGGCATGATTGAGAAACTTGCTGATGACACAAAAATTGGCCGTATAGTTGATAGTGAAGAGGATAGCCGTAGACTCCAGAATGATATCAATGGTTTGGTTGAGTGGGTGGAAAAGTGGCAAATGAAATTCAATCCAGAGAAGTGTGAGGTAATGTATTTGGGAAGTGCAAATAAAGTGAGGGAATACACAATAAGCGGGAGGATATTGAGAGGGGTAGAAGAAGTGAGAGACCTTGGAGTGCATGTCCACAGGTCCCTGAAGGTGGCAGGACAGGTAGATAGAATGGTGAAGAAGGCATAATGGAATGCTTTCCTTTATTGGCCGAGGTATAGCATACAAAAGCAGGGATGTAATGCTGGAACTGTATAAAATGCTGGTTAGGCCACAGTTGGAGTATTACGTACAGTTCTGGTCACCACATTACAGAAAGGAAATAATTGCTCTGGAGAGAGTACAGAGGAGATTTACAAGAATGTTGCCAGGGCTCAAAAGTTGCAGCTATGAAGAAAGATTGGATAGGCTAGGGTTGTTTTCCTTAAAACAGAGAAGGCTGAGGGGTGACTTAATTGAGGTGTACAAAATTATGAGAGGCCTAGATAGTGTAGACAGGAAGGACCTGTTTCCCCGAGCAGAGAGGGCAATTACCAGAGGGCACAGATTTAAGGTGATTGGTAGAAGGATTAGAGGGGACATGAGGAAAAGCTTTTTCACCCAGAGGTGGTGGGTGTCTGGAATTCACTGCCAGGAATGGTGGTGGAGGCAGAAACTCTCAATTCTTTGAAAAGACACCTGGACATGCACCTGAAGTGCTGCAACCTGCAAGGCTATGGACCAGGTGCTGGAAGATGGGATTAGATTGGGCGGCTAGTTTCTTTGGCCGGCATAGACATGACAGGCTGAATGGCCTCCTTCTGTGCCGTAATTTTTCTATGGTTCTATGGCTGGGGCTAGGGAGGCCTAAGAACTGCTTTTCCTGGCCTGCGAGAGTTCCACAGAAAAGATACATTTAAATATTTAACTTGATCTCTTCTGCCCTTTTGGCTGACTGTGTTAAGTCCTGCTGGCATGCTTGACTCCATTTGGGACTCACAAATTTTTTAGTTATAATGTCGGTACAGTGTCAATGACATTATGGGGCCCATGACATTTGAGTGCAAAGTAAGCATTTGCCTGTCTGGGGTAGGTGGTCATACAGTGCCTGATTTGCAGTGAGTTAAGATGGTGGGATGCAGGAAAACGTTGGGAACACGGCACAACCTTTCTACCACCTTAACCCTCTGCCCATACTATTCCTGACCGCTGTGCAGGATTAAGATCAACCCTCATACGTCTGCAATTTCTTTCAACCTACTTTGACTGTGTTGCTCATGAAATGTAAGTCAGATAATTTCAAACAAAAATCATGCTCCTGTAATGGCTCAGCAAGTTTAACCAGTGAGAATAAGCCATATACATCAGGAAGAATCCAGCTTCAATCCCTAGTCTATGCTGAAGTAAAGGATCTCAACTAAGACGATGCTAAGGTGACAATTGGCTCCAGAACCCCCAGTTAGGGAGAGAATTGGACAGGTTTCCTGATCCTGTTCACAATCCCTGCTGGAAATCCAATTTTATGGATTTTAGATGCAAACACAATGTGTCTCAGCCATGATAGTGCCATCCCTTGTCACTGTACAGATCCATTCACATGCCGATGACATTTATGTGCCCATAGCCCAGCCGGTATTGGCACAATGGGCCAAATGATCTCCGTCTCTGCTGTATTATTCTATGATTCTAGGAGTCAATGCTTTTGGGAGAGAAGTGACGAGGACAGAAAATTGGAGTGAAAAGAACTAAAACAGAAGCTAGTTAATTTATTTATCAAGTGTTTCAAAACTGCCCTCCTTGAATCAGAATGTTTGTATGTTTTGCAAGAACAGGTGGAGATGTTTGCACTGAGACAAACAAAAGCAAAGAACATAAAAAAGTATTCTCCTGATTAATTCCATCAACACATTCTTAATTTTTTCCGTAACCACTCTGGGTAATATTTTTGTATGATTTGCTTGTTATTGTATTAGGTACAGCAGAAATACCAATGAATAAGCATACATTAAGCAGAACTTTACAATAGAGATGGCATTTCCATTGCTACTCGCCTTGACTCAGTTATTTCCTGATCAATCAAAGCCTACCCTTTAGATTGTCTTATCAAAATACCAGAACAATGTGTTCTTGTCATTAATTCACAGTGTTCTGGCCACCATTCAGGATGAGTGTACAGTGGGACCCAAGTGACATTAAAAGGAATCAATATTCCTTTAAAAAAAATTGAATATATGTAAAAAGTATGATTTGTTAAAAACACTCTCGTGTTTTGTTAATTCTTGATTAACATAGACAGCTGAAAGTATAAGATCACTGAAGGGGTCTGAGTTAATGACTGTCGACAGATGTTAACTCAGCTCCCTCACACTGACAGGCTTAGTAACTCCTCCAGTCCCTCTTGATGATAAAACAAAAATATTCTAAATGTTGATTCACTTGTAATCTGCTGTCCAAAGTATTTATGGAACTTTCTTTAAAACTAATTAATCAATCAACTAATTATACCCTAGAAATTACTTTTAACGATGAAAGCAGATGAATACTTGGCATGTTGGGATAACATTTCTTTATTTGCTATTTTAGCACAGGCATTTAGTCATTTAAAATAAACTGCTTTAAAATAACAAACGTAGGAATTGCTTTCAGCATTCGTCTGCTGATACCGGCAACAGTAATTCTGGGTTAATCCCTGACCCTGAACCTCGATGGCTGCTGCAAGCTACTGCAAAGAATGTGTTTGGTAATCTGAGGAATTTCCAGTGCACTGGAATGAATAGTTGTTAATTATAAAATAGATTAACTTATTTTATCTCTGATTAGCTGTTTGTTATGAGGACCATTTTGAACCTGGTTTTAAGAGATTTTGTCAAATTCAGTAAAAAGTCATTTCTGCAGTTTCATGTTATCTACATATAGCCATCAGTCAGAATAGGTTAAAGCCAAAATTTCTAACATTTTGAAATTATACAGTAGGATCTAAAGTTAATAATGTGGGAAAAAAAGGAAAAAATGTCAGCATTACTTATTAAGGAAATAATTTGTTCCCTTCTTTCATAGTTTTACATTTTTCAGCAAGGTATGAGGAATGATAACATAATATTGATTTAAACAGTTTGCAAGGAGATTTAACATGATAAATTGGCCTCTGGGGCATAACTGGTTATGGAAAACCTATTGACATTCATTAGTGAAATTGCAGTGATGCTCTTACAATCATCGAAGCTACAAAATAGGATGACAAAGGTTGCCGCATTGAATCTTTCAAAATCAACTCCTTAATCCTAAACCCAATCTTTCATCTTTTCAGTGCAGTGCTGAATGTAGGACTTAATGCATGTTAGCTTCAAAATATTATTGTTTTCTAGAGTAGATATATCTCACAGTGGCATTCAAACAGCCTGATAATTATATTTTTGTACAATGTTTAAGCTTTTTCGGTCTGTGCAAGTTGAGATAGTAGCTTATAATGCCATTACAACAGACTATAAGCTATAAATATGCATCATCTCCATTACTCTTTCAAATGTATTGTCCTGCACTATAGGTCTTAATCCTAAACTTTGTTTTTTTAATGAGGAAAAAACAATGAAAAAATTTACTTTAACAAGTTATCGAGTTTGTTACCAAGCCCTCCCCTAATTTCAACAGGCAACTGGCATATTATAAGCTTGCCCAGACAACTTTGTCGACAGAACATTTAGTTGGAGTGTGGAAAATATGCCATGGTAGCAGTCCATACTAGGGAAGTGGGGGTGACAGAATGGCTGATGAATTGCTCATGCTGGTACGGCAGCGACCTTTGGTGTGGAAGGATTGACATTCCTGCTGAGAAATGTGCACTATAGGACGGTGACTCTATTTGGGACTAAAAATCAGACACCCTACTGTAAAAGCACAAGAGGCAGCTGAAGAGATAGAGTTTGTTCCTTGTACCTGGCTGTAAATGAGGATTAAGGTTCATGGTAACAATTAGAAGGTGAAGGTAATATTACTCCTGATTATACTTTTGTGTGAAACATAGAAACATAGAAAATAGGAGCAGGAGTAGGCCATTCGGCCTTTCGAGCCTGCTCCACCATTCATTATGATCATGGCTGATCATCCAACCCAGTAACCTGTTCCCACTTTCTCCTCATACCCTTTGATCCCTTTAGACCCAAGAGCTATATCTAACTCCTTCTTGAAAACATACAATGTTTTGGCCTCAACTGCTTTCTGTGGTAGTGAATTCCACAGGCTCACCACTCTCTGGGTGAAGAAATTTCTTCTCATCTCAGTCCTGAAAGGTTTACCCCGTATCCTTAGACTATGACCCCTGGTTCTGGACTCCCCCACCATCGGGAACATCCTTCCTGCATCTACCCTGTCAAGTCCTGTTAGAATTTTATAGGTTTCTATGAGAGCCCCCCTCATCTTCTGAAGTCCAGCGAATATAATCCTAACCGACTCAATCTCTCCTCATACGTCAGTCCCGCCATCCCAGGAATCAGTCTGGTAAACCTTCGTTGCACTCCCTCTATAGCAAGAACATCCTTCCTCAGATAAGGAGACCAAAACTGCACACAATATTCCAGGTATGGCCTCACCAAGGCCCTGTATAATTGCAGCAAGACATCCCTGCTCCTGTACTCGAATCCTCTCGCTATGAAGGCCAACATACCATTTGTTTTTTTACCGCTTGTTGGACCTGCATGCTTACCTTCAGCGACTGGTGTATGAGAACACCCAGGTCTCGCTGCATATTCACCTCTCAGTTTATAGCCGTTCAGATAATAATCTGCCTTCCTGTTTTTGCGACCAAAGTGGATAACATCACATTTATCCACATTATACTGCATCTGCCATGCATTAGCCCACTCACTCAATTTGTCCAAATCACCCTGAAGCCTCTCTGCATCCTCTTCACAACTCACCCTCCCACCCAGTTTTGTGTCATCTGCAAATTTGGAGATATTACATTTAGTTCCCTCATCTAAATCATTAATATATATTGTGAATAGCTGGGTCCTAGCACTGAACCCTGCGGTACCCCACTAGTCACTGCCTGCCATTCGGGAAAAGACCCATTTATCCCTACTCTTTGTTTCCTGTCTGCCAACCAATTTTCTATCCATCGCAATACACGACCCCCAATCCCATGCGCTTACATTTTACACGCTAATCTCTTATGTGTGAAACTTTGTCGAAAGCCTTCTGAAAGCCCAAATAAACTACATTCACTGGCTCCCCCTCATCAACTCTACTAGTTACATCCTCGAAGAATTCTAGTAGATTTGTCAAGCATGATTTCCCTTTTGTAAATCCATGCTGGCTCTGCCCGATTCTACCACTGTTCTCCAAGTGCTCTGCTATAAAATCTTTGTTAATGGACTCTAGAATTTTCCCCACTACCGACGTCAGGCTGACTGGTCTATAATTCCTGCTTTCTCTCTTACCTCCCTTTTTAAATAGTGGGGTTACATTAGCTACCCTCCAATCTGTAGGAACTGTTCCAGAGTCTATAGAATCTTGGAAGATGACCACCAATGCATCCACTATTTCTAGGGCCACTTCCTTAAGTACTCTGGGATGTATACATCGGGCCCTGGGGATTTATCAGCCTTCAATCCCATCAATTTCCCCAACACCATTTCTCTACTAATACTGATTTCCTTCCGTTCCTCTCTCTCACTGAGCCCTGTGTTCCCCAACATTTCTGGTATGATATTTGTGTCCTCCTTTGTGAAGACAGAACCAAAGTATGCATTTAGTTGGTCAGCCACTTATTTGTTTCCCATAATAAATTCCCCTGTTTCTGCCTGTAAGGGACCTACATTTGTCTTCACCAATCTTTTTCTCTTCACATACCTATAGAAACTTTTACAGTCAGTTTTTATGTTCCCCGCAAGCTTGCTCTCATACTCTATTTTCCTCTTCTTAATCAATCCCTTGTTCCTCCTTTGCTGAATTCTAAACTGCTCCCAATCCTCAGGTCTGTTGTTTTTTCTGGCAGATTTATATGCCTGTTCCTTGGATCTATTGCTATCTCTAATTTCCCTTGTAAGCCATGGTTTGGCTACCTTCGCCGCTTTACTTGTGCGCCAGACAGGGATAAACAATTGTTGCAGTTCATCCATGCGCTCTTTAAATGTTTGCCATTGCCTATCCACCGTCATCCCTTTAAGTAATATTTCCCAATCCGTCATAGCCAACTCATGCCTCATACCTTCGTAGTTTCCTTTACTAAGATTCAGGACCCTAGTCTCAGAATCAACTACGTCACTCTCCATCTTGATGAAGAATTCTATCATATTATGGTCACTCATCCCCAAGGGGTCTCGTACCACTAGATTGTCAATTATTCCGCTCTCATTACATAATACCCAGTCTAGGATGGCCTGTTGTCCAGTTGATTCCTCAATGTATTGGTCCAGAAAGCCATCCTGTATTCACTCCAAGAATTCCTCCTCTCTGGTATTGTGACTAATTTGATTTGTCCAATCTATATGCAGATTAAAGTCATCCATAACTGCAGATGTTTCTTTATCGCATGCATCTCTAATTTCCTGTTTAATGCCATTCCCAACTTCACCACTACAGATTGGGAGTCTCTATACAAACCCCACTAACATTTTTTGCCCCTTAGTGTTTCTCAGCTCTACCCATACAGATTCCACATCATCAGAGCTAATATCTTTCCTCACTATTGCGTTAATTTCCTCTTTAACCAGCAATGCAACTCCATCACCTTTTGCTTTTTGTCTGTCCTTCCTAAATACTGAATACCCCTGGATGTTCATTTCCCATCCCTGGTCACCTTGCAGCCATGTGTCCGTAATCTCGACTATATCATACCCGTTTACATATATTTGCACGATTAATTCATCCAATTTATTGCGAATGCTCCGCGCCTTAAGGCACAAAGCTTTAAGGCTTATCTTTTTAACATTACTTGTCCCCTTCCCACTATTTTTCACTGTGGCCCTGTTTGATTCTGGCCCTTGATTTCTCCACCTATCACTTTTCTTATTCCCATTACTGTCTTTTGTTCTTGTCTTTGATTCCCCCCTCCTCTGACTCCTTGGAAAGGTTCCTATCCCCCTGCCATTTTAGTTTAAACCCTCCCCAACCACTTTAGCAAATACTCCCCTTAGGACATCAGTCCCGGTCCTGCCCAGGTGTAACCCGTCCAGTTTGTACTGGTCCCACCTCCCCCTCACACCATCCCAATGTCCCAGGAATCTAAAACCCTCCCCCTCACACCATCTCTTCAGCCACGTATTCATCCAATATATCCTGCTATTTCTACTCTGACTAGCACGTGGCACTGGTAGTAATCCGATGGTGGGGAGTCCAGAACCAGGGCACATAGTCTAAGGATACCGGGTAAACCTTTCAGGACTGAGATGAGGAGAAATTTCTTCACCCAGAAAGTGGTGAGCCGTGGAATTCAGTTGAACGCAGTTGAGGCCAAAACATTGTATGTTTTCAAGAAGGAGTTAGATATAGATCTTGGGTGTAAAGGGATCAAAGGGTAAGGGGCGAAAGTGGGAACAGGCTACTGAGTTGGATGATCAGCCATGATCATAATGAATGGCGGAGAAGTCTCGAAGGGCCTACTCCTGCTCCTATTTTCTATGTTTCTATCCTGAGATCACTACCTGTGGGGGCCCAAGCATCTCAGATACGTTGCACCTGAATTTGTTTTCCCCTCACGAGCTCATTTTATTCATCAAAGTCATATACAATGGGCAGGATTTTTGATGCTGTTGGGGGCGGGACCAAAGGCGGATAGACCCAGAGTTTTGCACCACCAGCCAGAGATCCAGTTTGCTGGCACCATCCTGCCCCCATACAATTTTCGAGAGGGCCAGGTCGGAGGCAGCACGGCTACCCACCTGCAAGCAGCTGGTAGCCAATTAATGTAAATAAGCGTCCCATTCAGACCTCTTTCCTTAATCAACTGGAATTTTCCAGTTGGCTGGCAGGCCCCACACTGCGGCCAAAACAAGAGCGGTGAGAGGGGGTGGCCTCCAGATGGAAGACAGGAGTTTTGGTTAGGTGGGGGGGAAGGGCAGATCTTCACCCTGCTAGGGACCTACCCTACCCTGTACCCACCCTACCCTGTACCCACCCTGGTCGTCAGGCCATAGCTGCAGCTGTGGCTACTGCCGTCCAATGGAGGGGTTGGCCCTTTATGATCACAGCCTGGCAGCTATGGCCGTTTCTAAATCAATTTTTTTTTTTACCTGGTCTTCAGAGGACATCTCCATTGTGAGGATCTGAGCATTGTGTCATTGCTGGAGGGCTTTTTATTGCCCCTCCAGCCTCTGGAGCCCACCAACCACCCCTGATTGAATGGTGAGTGGGCCGTCTGGCGCCTAATTGGCCAACTTGCCAAAAAATCATGCTGGGTGACACAATGTAGGGTTAGCACCCACATTTGATCCTGATGTCGGGGCCCTGACCCCAAACAGAAAATCCAACCCAATGTGTTTGGAAACCCCAAAGAATTTTCCATTCTCAACACTATAAATGGAGTGATTTAAATGCCAGCAGCAAGCAAGGATAATAAAGGAAAGAATTGGTGGGAAAGAACTGCAAAACTGTGAAGACGGTGAACCATCCAGAAAAAAACAGCCAATGAGTGGAGCAGAATGCAGTAAAATGTAATTGAAAACACACTGGAAAGCAAAACCTTTGACCAGCAACTATTTAAGGCACCTGCTTGATCACGCCAAGCTCTCTAACTATGATGTGTCCAGTTTCTTTGATTGACGTTTAAGCTGTGGGCTGAGCCTTGTCCAAAGTCGGAGGATTAACCATGGGATCTGTTTTAAATCATTGAACCACTTAAATGATGTTGTCATGCTAGTAGTGCAGCCTTAATGCTTTGGTTCCAGATCGTCTGTTGGATTATCAGGCATGCTATAACCTGGACCATAAGTCACTTGCTTGCTTTTCAACAAATAGCTGCCATTAATTGAGTTTTAGAAAATTGAAGCTTTTGTATATAATGAATGCTACTGTAAACTGTTTTTAATTACCTTAATTAACTTATCTTAAAATATACTATCAATCTCAACAAAACGCACACACACAATTTACTTCCAGTTTTTCCACAACAAAATAAATGCAAATAACAACCTTAACGTTGGGGTTGAATTTGACATTTGGGGAGGGGCTGAGAGGCGGGAAGGCAGCACAGTGGTTAGCACCGCAGCCTCACAGCTCCAGCGACCCGGGCTCAATTTTGGGTACTGCCTGTGAGGAGTTTGAAAGTTCTTCCTGTGACCGCATGGGTTTCTGCTGGGTGCTCTGGTTTCCTCCCACAGCCAAAGTCTTGCAGGTTGAGAGGTAAATTGGCCATTGTAAATTGCCCCTAATGTAGGTAGGTGGTAGGAGAATTGTGGGAATGTGGTAGGGGATATGGGATTAATGTAGGATTAGTATAAATGGGTGGTTGATGATTAGCACAGACTCGGTGGGCCAAAGGGCCTGTTTCAGTGCTGTATCTCTCCATAAAAAAAATGGTGCAGGAAGGCATCAGGTGCCATGCCCATCATCTTCCTGCTGCCATGCCATCTGGTGGTAGAACCTGGAGACCTCCTAGCAAGCATCAGGATGGGGGGTGGACACTGTTTAGCTGCCCCAGCAACAGCACTGCACTCCTGAGGCTGCTGAGTTGCTGGTCCTCTGATTGGGCGGGCAGTTATGGGGGCAGGCCGTGGTCCTGAAGATTGACAGCAGCCCTGGTGGCAGTCAATTAAGTGGCTGCTGCTGGCAAAATACAGCCCCAGGCCCCATTGCCTGTTGAAGTGGTTCGCCCCTGTCCCTGCAGCCCCCCCTCCCACACAGCCCTTCGGCCCCGGCGGGCGGAACACCCGATTCCTATGTAAAATCCAGCCTTTGGTAAATGCTCTCAATTCCCATTTACTGTTATTATTAATTGCACATTGTAATCTCATTTTTATTAAGTTCATGTGTCTGCTGTAAAACTTGCCTTTTGTGAATATGCAATCTTCCTGAAAATCTCATGAAAATCATCCAGCCCAATTCATAGTTGCATGAATGCCACATTATCATTTTTGATACAGAGGTAGAACTCATTGAAATTTTAAGTATTAGAGTATCTATCTTGCTTCTGTGTGAGCTCCATTTGCTATTGACTGTGAATATATAATACCTCTGAGAATTAACAAACTATGATGTTTAAGATCAACATTAAAATTTTTGGTGGAGATGTGAGGTTTCTCAGATATTATGTTATTCGTGACTGACTTGAACTTTGATAGTTCAAAAGATTGTACAAAACCCTAACACTTTGTGTCAATGACTGACTCTGAATTTTCTTTGAGGATTACATCTAGTTAGACAATGCCAGACCTTATGCACACTTCCCGGCAAGCTGATACATACTCCCAATATGCACCATGATGTCATATTAGGGCCTGATTTAATCTGTGCAGATAGATTATCTCAGTCCTTTTTGGTTTGTCTGCTCACCTCTATGTTGTACTTTGTGAGGTCACAATATAAAGCAGATGAATGTCAAGACTATTTACGTGCGGCTAGACCTGAAATAGAACCTTTGGTTTTCATGAATAGCTGATTCGTGAAATGGTGAATCCATCCAGCCAAATGGAATAACAAGAAATATATTTATGTATCTGTATTCAGATGGGTCGGCGCTGATGCAACGGGCTGAATTTTCCCACCAGGATTTTTCTGAATTTCAGGACCATTTTCGGGTTGTGAAATCGATCGCCGCAGCAGCGGGACTACCAGTACAATTTTCTGGGAGGTGTCCAATTGAGAGGGCATCCAATTAGGGATGGCGGGCAAGTTGAGGACGCTTCAGTGCGTGTGATTGCAAAAGTGGCTGGCAGCCTTCACTGTGTCTGCAGCAAGAGCATTGTTGAATGGGACAAGAGAGGGCAGAATGAAATAGAGGCACGAAACGGCTGGAGGTAACAGCTGTCACTTCACCACTAGCATTATCTGTGACATCAGTCTAGAGGAGATAATCATGCAATTGCAAGCCTCTGCCTGCAGATGACCTCAGGCTTGCTGATTTGCACCTTTAGGGTTGGATTTTTACCAACCCTCTAGGGATGGGCTAGGAGATGGGGAGGACAGTAAAATGATGAGGGAAGGCAGGGGTGGGGGTAGGAGGTGCGTGGGTGGAGTGCCCATTGCCTTCCGCCAATATGGCATTCTACCAGTGGCAAGGTAGGTGGAGGATGACTCTCCACCACGTGGGGAGACCACCTGGTGAACCCTGGCAGCCTCCCTGCGGGCTCGGCTGGGGGTCACGGTGTGGGCCCTCCTAATCGGGCATGCTGTGGCCCACAGAGAGGCCCCTCACAGCAACGCACCTCCCGCCCTCATGAACCACCGCTCCCAGCAGCACTGCTGGAACTGAGGAGCTGCTGGCCTTCTGATTGGCTGGCAGCTCTTGAAGGTGGGCTGTCGTCCCTTAAAGGGGGAGCCCTGATGGCAGCTGCATGCTGCGCCTAAACTGTGGCTAGCGTTCCCCAAATGGCTGAGGCGGTGTTGCCTCTGGCTTTCTGACCTGTCACCATGGCCCTCGCTGTCCTGACAAAATTCAGCCCTTAATGTGCACATTGCATATTCTTTTCATGGCACTCCGACTCCCGCTGTGCACTCACCTCCCGCGAGTTGACAAACTGCAGACACTACGGAGTTTCCTGTTCACCCCCAGTAAAATTCCATTGCCCTCAGAATACGACTGCTAATTGTTTCATCAGCAACTTCAATTGGTGTCCCACTGCTGCTGGGCAGGTTGTCCTCATTGCGCAGAAGCCGTCTCCGGGAAATATGTGAGGAGACAGGACCACATCGGCAATCCTGTTGAGAGTCATTTTTTTCTAATTTTACTTGCCGGTCCCACCCCCCCACCCTCGGCCTCCTAACCTCCCTCCAAGGGCCTGGTAAAATTCCCCCAACATGTTTGTTTTCAAAATCAATCATTTTCAATTGGTGAGAGGCTTTTATCTTCATTACAATCTCCTGCTAATCCACCATTAACCATAAACAGCAGTGAGGACATTTTACAAACAATTTTACTCCTTTTTGCAGTAAAAGGCAGGACTCTGGAGATATTGCCTAAAGATGTAACAGTTCGTAAATTTGACAAAACTTTATTATTCTGCAGCCATTCCCCCAACTTATCCTCGACACACTCACTCTAAAAATGTCACGGATGAACAGTTTTGCTGTTCATTAATGAGCTTTGATATTAACATAAACGTTTACTGCATAAACATGGGTGCAATTTAGTATCACTGGTTGCTACATTTCTTACTTTCCGACTTTGGTCTATAAACATCTGTCAGAGACTCAGGCAGAGCAAAACACTTTATCAGTCTTAGGGATGCATTTACTTTCTTTAAAGAGATGAGCTCTCAGAAGAGCTGTTTGGTTCAGTTTAGTTTGTATATGTTACTGATTGGGGACAGTTTATTTCTGTACACTATCACATTAGTTGTTCTCTGGAAATATTGTGTATTGCCATCTATTAATTTCACACCAATTACTGAGCTAACACATGGTTTAAAAAAAGCAAGTAATTAGCAGAACCACTGCTGTATATCATAATAGTTTGAACAAAGTATTTAACCGTACCTAGAAAATGTTTATTGTCAGAGAATCTTCTTTGGCCTCCTTATCTCGAGAGACAATGGGTAAGCGCCTGGAGGTGGTCAGTGGTGTGTGGAGCAGCGCCTGGAGTGGCTATAAAGGCCAATTCTAGAGTGACAGGCTCTTCCACAGGTGCTGCAGAAATATTTGTTTGTCGGGGCTGTTACACAGTTGGCTCTCCCCTTGTGCCTCTCTTTTTTCCTGCCAACTGCTAAGTCTCTTCGACTCGCCACACTTTAGCCCCGCCTTTATGGCTGCCCGCCAGCTCTGGCGAACGCTGGCAACTGACTCCCACAACTGGTGATCAATGTCACACGACTTCATGTCGCGTTTGCAGACGTCTTTAAAGCGAAGACATGGACGGCCGGTGGGTCTGATACCAGTGGCGAGCTCGCTGTACAATGTGTCCTTGGGGATCCTGCCATCTTCCATGCGGCTCACATGGCCAAGCCATCAGAGAATAAAGCCATAACATCATAACTGGGAACAGGTGGAGACATACAAACTTACATACGTGCCTCAGCTTCGATTCTTTTAGAAATGGTACGGCGAATAACAAATAATGTCCATTGAATTGCACATTGAAATTAATGCCATGTCGTGAGTTTGGTCAGTCTATGGCTTCCTGCAGTATGCAGTTGCTCTTTTGTCTCTTTCCAGTGAGTTGTTAAGTACAGATTCTATTGTGTCATGTTACTGCTTTACATTGACTCAGATTTCTGTAGCATGTTAGCCATTAATGAAAAGTCGAAGTCTTGTATCCATAATCATCCCATGGTCTTTCTATTCTGTATTTGAAGATGATACGATTATATGATGAACCTTGGATATGTTGTATGTGTCTTTGTTACATGACAATATCTTAATATCAAAAAGCAGGTTTTAATAAATACTACTTGTTAAAACAATCACATATTTACTTTCTCTTAAATGTTTTAAGTAATACTGGATGGATTTCAGTAAATTACACACACCAAGCCAATCACAGGGTTCAGCTGACAAACTAAAATTGCTCATGTGAACCCCACCGTTGGATCACTGCCTTGTCATTTATTGGCATCCAGTTTCCATCATATACTAATATTTTGTTGAATTTTTCTTTCTGGCTCCATGATATACACATAAAAGCCAGAGTGAAGTGTTGTTTCAAAGGAAGACAGAACCACGGAACAACAAACAAGATTGAGTCAGATAGGCCCCCTTGATAATGTCAACTACAAAAAATTGCATTTACTTTGGATCAGAATGACCCAAGCTGAATGCAATTTCTTCAGACTTATAAAGGTACTGATTATCTGACTAAATTAAATCTGGTCAGAGATTCACATCAAAACAACTTACACGAGCCGATATAATTATCCAACTTCACAGCCATGATCTGGGCAAAGAGAATAAAGGGATACCTTCGTCTGATGTTAAGAGTAAATAAGCTGCAGTTCCCCTTGATTTACTACCAATTTTGAGGCAGATTTGCAGTGCAATATTAAATTGTGGGCATGTATAGTGGTTGATTCATGATCTGGGCTATCCCTACAGTCAAAGCTTATGATGCCAGTAAGGCTTCTTTAGAAGGGAACAACAGATATAATGAGACTCACATCAATGCAAGAAGGATGAAAGAGCAGAGTGTAGTCATGCTGAAGCCTCAGGCTGGATTTTATTTTGATGACGGGAGTCCCAACAATGGGCTGGAAGGCAGGGGGTGACCCTGCCTTGGCCCTATATCGGACCCCTGGCCAAATTCAATGGCGGGCAGGTAATTAACTGCCCACCATCGGGGATGCGATCCCCTTTAAGGAACAAGATCCCGCCCTAAGAGCTGCTGGCCAATCAAAGCCACCAAAAGCGGTGGCCACTACCCAGTACTGCAGGAGGCTTGGGACGAGGAGCAGTCATGGAGACCCAAACTGCAGGTATGTGAGGTGGACTTGCTGGGCTGGTCCTGGTCCCAGGCCTCCTGCAGTACTGGCATGCCCTGGCGAGGCATTGGGGGTTGGGTGTTGGGGGGGGCGGTGATGATGCAGTGGTGGACCTTGCCACTGGGGGCTTACATATGGGCCATCGATTACCCAAGCAGGAGGCACCCCACCTCGCTCCCGCCAGCCCACAAGTAGGTCAACTGGTGTTACTGGGCAGCTTCCCCACGTGGCACATGACGCCCCCCATCCCATTCCCACAGATGGTTAAATGCTGTGGCAGGAAGAGACTCTTAAGGCTCTCAATTGGCCTCTGTGTATGAAGGCCATCCTCTGCCTTCCACACCCTGACAAAATCGAATGATGTTCGGAAGGCTACAGGCACTCCATTCCGTCTTCTTTCACAACTTTATGGGCCCCCATGCCTCCCTGCCCATCCCTAGAGTGTTGTGTGATTGCCTTTAAGAGTGATGTCCCTTTAAGATTTTAGTATGCTAATGAGCTAAGTACCAGGATGTAGTCATGTGAGTCGGAGCCAACGTCGCTCTGCATCTATAACACCCCGAGTAAGGTTCTGTAAATGGCTAGCTCAGTACTGAATAATATTTTAACTGTAATAAACCTGTTTGAGATCTTCAACCAAATGGTCTCCATGCATCTCATTTATGTTGCATCAGACAACATAAAGAACTCATTATGTGGAGGGCTGATAAAATTCAATCCCTAGATACATTTTGATATGAGTTGGAGGCCAGGAAAATTCGAACTGCTGAGTCTTATTTGAATCCTGCCCATTAGTTGCTTGGCTGTTCCCACTGCAACATAGGAGCTGGTGGGGAATGGTAAGAATTGGGTGACCTGGTAGCCATATGTCAGCATCAGAAGAAGGCTGCTGGGTGAGCGAGGTGAGCCAAGAAGGCGGATACTTCAAGGGTCTTACTGTTGAGTTGGGAAGGAGGTAACCTGGGTTAGCAGAGGCTCAGAGCTTCCTCTTGGTCCTTGCAGGAAATTTTTAATAACTTACCTCAGCAGGCCTCATTCGCTTCCCGAAAAGTTTATTTGGCAAATCGGCTGTGGTGGGCAACCCACTCAGGAGCTAGTTAAAATTCCATCAGGGTCCTGTGTATGTTGTGGGACCCTGATTTTCATTTTCTAATGAGACTTCTATAGGTGTCCACCAGGAGCCTCATCCGATGCCAAAACGAGTGGCATTAAAATTGCAAATCAAATTGCTTCATTTAACTGCTCCCCTGCTCCATTCCCACCAACTGGAGAGAGTTAAAACCAATTCTAGCCTAATGCATATCTTTATAGTTGATTGGCTCCTAGAACTGGTAAAAGCTAAATGGATATCTCATAGTTGAAATCTATAAGGAGAAATCAGAAAATTATGTAGCAGACATATTTGGTTACCACGTGCTCTTCTGCTAGAAAATATGCTTGCATGGATGTTGGGTGAGGACAGTATCGAAGTATGATGTGCCCATAGTTGGATTCACTTTCTAACTCAGTCATGAAGAATGGCTCCTTGGTTGAAGTACAGAGGGACTATGAGCACCATTGTAGCACTATTTAAAATTGTCTCACTGCCTTCAAGAGAAGTGAAAATTGGAAAAAATATTAAGAACTAGTCAGTGCAAGATTGAACTTTCTGGCATCCATTCTGTCTACATTCATTCCAATTTCTTTGTTAGATCTAAAATAGAATTGATAGTTTTGATTCTGTTTGTTTAATAAGGATCCAAGAAATATTTCCCTGTGTGCTAGGGGAGTTCCATGGTGTTGCTCAAAGTGAGTTCGATGGGATGTTGTTTTATGCTAATCAACAAACAATGGCCCATATTTTGCTGCAGCGAGGCATCTCATGGTGTGCCCTGTTATTAGATATATTCATGCACATTTAGGTTTTAACATTTTTTGCCCACAAAGTTACTGGAAGTGCGAGCTGATAAGAGTGCAGTGAGGGCAACAGGGCATCTGGGACTTTGCTGAGCAATGGGACAAAAAGTCTATCTCCTTAACCAATCTGATTAATGCATGAATAAATAAATAAATGAAGAACTGAGAAGGAGAGTAAATTTGAGTGGGTGAATTCAATTCCAAATCAGGTACAGAAAGAGAAATAAAGAGAGAGAGAGAGAGAATGATGGGATTATGAGAAAGAGGAAAAATTGAAGGCAGAAAGGAAAAGAAAGAAAAAATGATATTGTTAACATCTCCAACATCAGTTCACAATCTGAAGAAATGAGACTCTACACTTATAATTGTTCACTTTCTGGGCCAGAGAGGTTGATTGGCAATCATTAACAATTATCATGTTGGTAAAAAGATACTTACAATGTTAATTACTGGACCGAACTTTCTGTGGCAAATTTAATGATCAATTAATGTGCAAATACAACAAATTGATGAAAATCATTGGGAGGTTAAGGGTGAAATGCTGGTTTTGTGAAGTTGATGGAGGAGTGGCGCAAAATGTCCAGCAGCTTGTGATGATTCACAATTCACAGGCTTTCTCTTCCTTGCCACAAGTTGTTGGCTGATTTGCGCATTAATTAGTGTTCAGATGCTGTTTATTTTCTCTCCAAAATCTGAACGATATATTGTCAGAGGCAGTGGGAGATACAGTAGGGCATGTGAAACCCATTATTGGTATCCTGCACGTAGGCTAACTGAGTCGACCACTCTGAATGAGTAGGATTGAATATAGCAGCTTATAGCCTGATAGCAAAATGGAAAGCAGTGAGATCTCAGGAGGCTCTGGGTTGGAGCCATTGCCACCCAGTTTTCCACTTTCCTCAGACCTGCATTTCAGCAGTGATACTGATATTGCGAATGAGAAAATTCACATTGCTTCTGTAACTTTTCATATGCAAATCGAAGCAAAATGAAAATCAAGATAAACTGAGCCAGATTCTTACTTTTAAAAATCCTGAATAAGGTCAAAAGGGAAAAAAATTATATGTCAATTTCCATGTACGTATTGTAACAGAGATCATGTCGATGGAAATTATATGTACATGCCATATTTCAGTTAACCTTTTAATTGTGCAAAGTTATAAAAGGTTTTGAAAATGGGCAGCAGCTACACCATGTCCTGTGTGAATCCATTAAAGTAGCAGCACTTTATTAGTCCCAAAATCTGCTGCCGAAATATTTTTTTGAATAACAAAATTAAATCCAATATTAAATCGTTACTATATAACGGTTAAAGTAATTCTCTGATCCTTTCTCTTGCTATAAATCCATACACACTATAATTTTAGTTACCTATTCTGTGATGATTTACAGAACTGCACAGCAACTGCAAAACAGACATATATTACAAGTTGCAATATCAATTTTCACTAGTGACAGCATGCATACAATGAAAGCCATGCAGGAAATGTAACAGAACAGATTATTGGCACACTAAAACAATACTTACAGTGCCTGGACCGCTCTGGAGCAGCCCTGTAGTACTCGGCAGAGCAGATGTCAAGTATCGTGGTGGTGTGCTGCATACTTCACGAACTTGCCATCATTAAGGGACAGCGCTTGCCACCAGTTATACTGCAAGCATCCCGCAGATCCCCATCCATCAGATCCCCACTCTAGTGGAGGGGGGGGGCAGAAGTAAGTTTGTCTGTGTGGGGTGGGGGGGAGTCAAATACACATAATGAGTGTAGGGGATGGTGGGAAGGGTTGAACTTAAACTTTGTGCAGTTTGGGGTAAGGTCAGATGTTAAAGTGTTTTGGGAGGGAAGGGGAAATAGTTATTGTAACTGTTCTTGGGGGGGTGGGAAAGGGGAGTAAGAAATTTATTTATTTAATTTTGAGGGATCTTTCTTTAAAAGGCAGACAGTCCTTTATAAATGGTTACAGTGCCTGCGCACAGGCAACTGGTGCCATTGCCGGGGACAGACAGCCTCCTCCCTTCACTTAATTGAGGGGGGGGAACGGGCCGCCTGGCTATTTAAATGAGTTGCCATGCTTAAAGTCGCAGCGGCTCTTTGTCGTGTGGCCGTGCGGGCAGGTCACCATTTTTTGAGCTTGCCGCCGATCTCGGCGGCAAGCTCTTAAAATCCAGCCCCTTACATTCCCGCTGTCACTGATCATCGCAGTGTCCACTTGACCATAATGGAAAAAGAAAAACCACCACAAAATAAACATTTCGAACCAAATTTATAAATTAAATAATGCCATATTGTATACAAAAGTCAACTAATCATCCTTGTGCATCTTCTTAGTGCCTGTGTCCTGTGTGCCTTTGCCTGTCCTAGTGTTCCTACAATGCTTCCCAAGTGGCTGCATCAGATGTTGCATCCTGGTTGAATTTACAAGTGTGTGAATGGAGTTGGCCAACACGTTCATAATGGAAAGAATGAGTTTCAAGCTCTGCGCAAAGCCCTGTGCCAAGTTGGTGCCAGACTCCTCCACACTCCTTGATCTTGAGTGCAGAATTTCTGGCAGGCTTCCCAATGCAACAAGTATTAACAGTGTGTAGCCATCAACATTCTACTGTATACTGCCCAATTGAGGTGCTAAGCTAAATCCTTTGCTGCAGAAGTCATGTGCAACCTCATCCTCTGGTGAGCCGGCACCTGTGCTATCCTTGGCCCCTGCTCTGTTTCATGCCACTGGTGCCCAGTGTCTCACAACATGCAGATCCCGCTTCTATGCGACCCTCTTAGATACACACAGTGTCAGTATCTGAACTGGTGGCTGGGACTGTGAAATCAAGTGACTGTGCTGTGTCTTCATCATCACCCTCTTCTTGCTGTTCCCCCACTTCCTGGCCAGGTTGCACCTATTAAGTATCTAAAAGGAGAAAGGCACAAGGATAAGGTTGTGTTGCAGGGAGGGAGGCAAAAATAAGAAGTGCATGCTTACGACATCTGCAACCTTTAAAACAGAAGAGAATATGGGATGAGGAGGAAGTGGAATGCGAGAAGGAGGATTAGGTATGAGGATATTTCATCTTTGATGGTTTCAGCCCCACTGCTAACCACAGCCTCAGCAATGGCGTTCCAATAATGGCCAGCACGGTCTCCTCCATGGGAGTAAGGACATGCAGGCGTGCTTGCCCCCCTGCGCTTTGCTCTTGCTGCCTCTGGTTGTGCACCACCTTGCTCTGCAAAAGGGAGGGAAGTGTGTCAGTGAGTGTGGTGCAATCTGTTTGGCTGATGTGGCTGTCATGGTTGAATAGCTGCCTGTACATACAAACAGTGAGATGTGGATGAGAAGCTTGCAGCAGTACTAAGTATATGAGGGCAAGGTGAAGCATATGAATGTTAAGCATGAGGCCTGATTGATGGAGATTGTTGGTAGATGAGTGATGGGGGGGGGTGCAGTGCACTGTGAGTGGCTCAGCCTTGTGATGCAGTTGATAGGATATGGCTTTTGAAAATGTATTCACTGACTTTGACAACTGGTGTGAGGTCATTGAACTTCTTGTGGCACAGCATCCAGGTCCTTAGGGCTTGACCCCTGACATTCACCTCCACAGCTATCTGTTCCCGCTGCCTTCTGAGCGTGTGTATGAAGGGCCACCTTCCCCCACTGACATCTCTCCTCCTTTCCACCTCCTCCACGAAGACCTGCAGTGCAGCGACCAAAAACCTTTAACCTTGAACTTTGAAAATCTCTCCCGTGTTGTACCATTCCTCACTTTTTCCCAGGTCAGTTTCTCTTCAAACACGACTTGAATAGCACTTGGAGGAAGCAGTGTGGATGGCAAGGGTGTCGAATGTACTCTGGGTGTGGCACTTCAACATTCATCACCAAGAGTGGCTCGGTAGCACCACTACCGACCAAGCTGGCCGAGTTCTAAAGGACATATCTGGTAGACGGAGTCTGCGGCAGGCGGTGAGGGAAACATCAAAAGGGAAAATATACTTGACCTCACTCTCACCACTCTGCCTGCCACAGGTGCATCTGTCCATGACAGTATTGGTAGGAGTGACCACTGCACAGTCCTTGTGGAGACAAAGTCTCGACTTCACATTGAGGATACCATCCATCGTGGGATAGATTTCGAACAGATCTAGCAATACAAAATTAGGCATCCATGAGGCGTTGTGGGCTATCAGCAGCAGCAGAATTGTATTCAAACACAATCTGTAATCCCATGGCCTGGCATATCCCACACTCTACCATTACCATCAAGCTGGGGGACCAACCCTTGTTCAATGAAGATTGCAGGAGGGCATTCCAGGTATGCACCAGCATACCTAAAAATGAGGTGTCAGCCTGGTGAAGCTACAACACAGGACTACTTGTGTGCTAAACAGCGTAAACAGCATGTGATAGACAGAGCTAAGTGGATTCCAAAAGCAACGGATCCAATCTAAGCTCTGCAGTCCTGCCACATCCAGCCGTGAATGGTGGTGGACAATTAAACAACTAACTGGAGGAGGAGGCTGCACAAATATCCTCATCATCAATGATGGGGGAGCCCAGCACATCAGTGCAAAAGATAAGGCTGCATTATTTGCAACAATATTCAGCCAGAAGTGCCGAGTTGATGATCCACCTCGACCTCCTCCCGCAGTCCCCAGCATCACAGATGCCAGTCTTCAGCCAATTCAATTTACTCCACATGTTATCAAGAAATGACTGAAGGCACTGGATACTGCAAAGGCTATGGGCCCTGACAATTTTCCGGCAATAGTACTGAAGACCTGTGCTCCAGAACGTGCCGTGCCCCTAGCCAAGCTGTTCCAGTACAGCTACAACACTGGCATCTACATGGCAATGTGGAAAATTGCCCAAGTATGTCCTGTACACAAAAAGTAGGACAAATCCACCCCAGCCAATTACCACCCCATCAGTCTGCTCTTGATCATCAGTAAAGTGCTGGAAGCTATCGTGATAGTGCTATCAAGTGGCACTTGCTTAGCAATAACCTGCTCAGTGACGATCAGTTTGGGTTCCGAGAGGGCCACTCAGCTCCTGACCTCATTACAACCTTGACCCAAATATGGGCAAAAGCGCTGAACTCAAGAGGTGAGATGGAAGTGACTGCCCTTGACATCAAGGCAGCATTTGACTGAGTATGGCATCAAAGAGCCCTAGCAAAACTGAGGTCAATGGGAATCAGGGGGAAAACTCTCCTCTGGTTGGAGTTGCACCTAGTACAAAGGAAGATGGTTGTGGTTGTTGGAGGTCAATCATCTCAGCTTCAGGACATCACTGCAGGAGTTCCTCAGGGTAGTTTTCTAGGCCCAACCATCTTCAGCTGCTTCATCAATGACCTTCCTTCAATCATAAGGTCAGAAGTGGGGATTATCGCACCATTCACGACTCCTCAAATACAGAAGCAGCCCATGTCCATATGCAACAAGACCTGGACAAAATCCTGGATTGGGCTGGTAAGTAGCAAGTAACATTTGTGCCACACAAGTGTCAGGCAATGACCATCTCCAACAAAAGAGAAACCAACCATCTCCCATCTCCCCTTGATGTTCAATGGCATTACAATCACTGAATCTTCCACTATCAACATCCTGGGGCTTACTATTGACCAGAAACTGAACTGGAGTAGCCATATAAATACTGTGGCTACAAGAGCAGGTCAGAGGCTAGGAATCCTGCGGTGAGTAACTTACTTCCTGTCTCCCCAAAGCCTGTGCACCATCTACAAGGCACAAGTTAGGAGTGTGATGGAATACTCTCCACTTGCCTGGATGGGTGCAGCTCCAACAACACTCAAGAGGCTCGACGTCCAGGACAAAGCAGCCCGCTTGATTGGCACCCCATCCACAAACATTCACTCCCTCCACCACCGACGCACAGTGTCAGCGGTGTGTACCATCTACAAGATGCACTGCAGCAATGCACCAAGGCTCCTTAGACACCACCTTCCAAACCCGTGACCTCTACCGCCTAGAAGGACAAGGGCAGCAAATGCATGGGAACACCACCACCTGCAAGTTCCCCTCCCTCCTGACATCGAACTATATTGCCATTCTTTCACTGTCATTGGGTCAAAATCATGGAACTCCCTTCTTCAGAGCATTGTGGGTGTACCTACCCCACATGGACTGCAACAGTTCAAGAAGGCAGCTCACCACCACCTTCACAAGGGCAATTAGGGATGGAAAATAAATGCTGGCCTTGCCAGCAATGCCCACATCCCATAAACAAATAAAATAAAACTTCCAGTGCCTGCACCTCCCCTTTAAGAGATGCATGCCACATTTAACTGGTGCCAGCCACTCACGATATCAGCCCCTTGCTGATATGTCCAGTCAATGAAGAGTGCAGTTAATGCTGGCTGAATGCAGAGATCATTCAAATGAGCAGGCAGTTCAAAGTTGGTGTGCACCTTCATTGCAGCCAATCGGCGTCGGTAAATGGCACATCTCTATCCCCGCTGTCACAGACCTCTGCAACCTGCTGCCACAGGACCTGCTGCCTGCTGGCACCTTGTCACTGGCTTATTTCAGGTTTCCATAGGGGACATCTCCTATATACCCCAGTATGCACTGTACAGTTGCAACAAGAAGGTCACCAATGCCCTATTCGCAAAGGCTAACTCGTTGAAATCAACAGAAGAGAGCTAGGGGATTTGTGACCAGTGCATCAAAGACTGTTCATATAATGCCATCAGAACACCAGAACAGCAGCCAGCACCCTTCATGAATATCAAGGGCTACTACTCGATTAATGTCCAGTTAGACTCCGATTACAGAAACAGGATCATGTAGGTTTGTGCAAGTTTCTCCTGCAGCTGCCATAACCTGACACTGAACTAACCCCGCCCACCAATATTCGACTGTCCCAGAAACATGACAAAATGGCTGCTGGGGAACAAATGGATTCTCCCTAACAACATGGCTGATGAAACACTCTGCAAGCCCACCAGATTTTAACAACACAGGTAAAATTAAAGCCATGGGACCATCAGGATCAGAAACGAACACACCAGCGGTTTCCTCGTACAATGGTTCAGGTCTCTAAACAGGCCTGCTTGCTCTGCAGATTATTGCCCCAAACAGTCTCCCAGATCATAGTGGTACGGAGTATCCTGTGCAACTTTGTCATACAGAAAAGCCTATATTTGGAGGAGACAGAGCAACAACTGCAGTCCTCATCAGACCAGGAGGACTAGGGTGAAGGAGAGGAGGCAGAAGTGTCACCTCAACACCTGGTAGCCAAAGATGCTTGAGATAATTTAATTGCTCAGCAATTCCAATTACTTGCTCATTCCATAATGCCTTTCTTAAAAGAAGGTTTACTAACTCTATTACTTATATGATTACTCCCCTAGTAGCCGCAGGAAAGCTGGTGTCGCTCATGTTGGGACCTTTGAGATGCTGGTGGCTGGTGACTTCTGGGTTCTTGAGCCTGTTGGAGCCCAGATACAGACTGCTGCACCTCAGCTGCTGTCAGGACAGTCTGGTGCAGCTAACTTGCTGGCACCATGGCAGGTATTGGTTGATGGGATTGTGAGAGAGAGGATGTGCTGACACCCTAAGAGAGGCAAAATGACATGCTCCCATAGCACCACTGGCATTCTTTGGAGTTGGGACTCATCACTTCCAATTATCTTCAGATATATCGACTGCAAAAAATGTGTGACTTGTTGAAGCCCCTATCTATTATCTATCTATCTATAATTTATCCAAAGTGGGCACCCGTCTCTGCACGGAGTGTCCACCAAAGCTGCTTTGGGCAGTGACACTGATTCCCTTTAAGAAGGCCTGATTGCAACATCCCCAGAAGAGGCCACACTCTCCTTGTACAGAGTGCTGATGCCATACAAGATGGTATGACCCAGACAGAAAGCAGAATCCTCCATACTTGCAGCTATAGAATCTCCTTGGCAGGTCTTCCAATGCCTAATAAAACTGCTTGTGAAGGACAAATGGTTTTCTTTTTGCAACTGGGTCCCTGAAGTCCTTATTGGCAGAGCTGGGAAAGAACTTTACCATTCAGTGAGCCAGTATGGACACGATGGGTTGAATGGCCTCCTTCTGTGCCGTAGAATTTTCTGTATGTTAGACTGTTCCCGTCATCAGTCCAACTGTTGTTCACTGGTGGTGGGTGCTAACCTGACCATAATAAGGGGCATCCAGTGGAAGAGGTAGAAGCTTGGCAGGCAAAAGAGAAGCTGTATTACTCAACTGGTAAAGAGGATGAGAAGATAGACAGAGCAGGTAATGGTAGATCCATCAGGAGAAATCTGATCATGGAAATAGGCTCCTGACCTTCTCTGCCCTTGTGTTACCTTACCTTCTCTTCACCCTAAGAGAGACAACACCAACATTCACAGTCTGGTGCTGCACCAATCCATCACTTGACCACAGATTCTATCCCTACCTGCAGATTCCTTTCCCATCTTTTGGCTTTTTCAGGCTGTATAGCTTTTCCCGTATAGATTTGGAAAAGGCTGTCATAGGTTGTTATCCCTACTTAAAGGTAAGTGGCTGCATTTTTCAAAAATATGGCCTGCAAACTTTTAAAAAGTAATTAAGAGCATGACGTCTTGCTCCCTTCCCTGCCACCGACCCACCGCTACCGCCCTCACCCCCCCCCCCCCCCCACCCCCCTCCACCCACTACCTTGATGTGCTCCCAACACCAGGCACAATCTATTCCAAGAGCTAACTTTAAATTGAAAATGAGAACCACAGACTTTCTAACGGAGTTGCCTTTGTGAACACAACGCCCACAGTGCTTCACCATTCTCAGTATTTCAGTACAAGGACAAATAAAAATGTCCTTTATAGAAAAGGACAAAAAGCAAGTCTTACAATTGTAGTATTGGAGCACAAATGCTAAAAAAAAGTAATTTGTAGTTTCAATTTGCAAGACCACTGACACAAAAGTTACATTTACATTTAAATGATATAAATCAATTAGTCTTTGTTCCATGCCTTAGTTTAAGTTAAAGGCCTCTTTATTTTTATTGGTCAGCACAGGCAGTTATATTCTCACTGTTCATCTTAGTCAGTATTTTAAATGCTTACCAATTTGATATCTGGCAAAGCAAGACAAGGTCACCTCGATCTTAAGGCTGGCTTGTCTTAGGCTGTTCTTTATTACTTTATCAAAGCCAAGAAAGCCATTTTTAAAATTCATTTCAAATAAAATATCAACGGTTTTAAATTCTGGAAAAAACTTTTTTTTTAGTGCACTCATTAAATAACACATGCTGAATGCTTTTTAAAAGGCATTTAAATTTCAACTGATATATGATAATGATGCACACTTATATGATCATCCTGGGAGAAGAAAGGTCACATTTGAAAAAAAATGTAATGCTATAAAATCCTTATGCATTAATTGTTGCACTCCAGAAAGTTCGAGCAAGTGGCAGTACATAATTATTTATTAACTAAACCAGGTAAGTCCATTTTTGGTCTGCCCACTAAGCATTCCAGTCAAAAAAACAGCATGAAATCTCACACAATCAATAAAATAGTAAGTCAAAGATTTAAATCACCCTGTCTTGTATTCCTGAGTAAAAACCTGTGGGTAATTTAGAAAGGCTGTTGAATTTTATAGTAAGTGTTTACCAAACCAAGCTAGATTCTAAACAATAATGACTTTTTAATGTGGATCTGTGATTACAGTGTCATTTTGAAATACGGCAGTCTTTGACTGCATTTGAAATTAGAGTGAATGTGAATTACTACAGAGACATAGATTACGAGAATCCCAAATAAAGTAATCTTCATAAATTCAAATCCAATCTGAAGGTACTTGACAGTCTAGACCTGTTGCTAGCAGTTTCATTTAAAATGCCTATTGTTACATCGTGCAACATGCTTTTAGAAACCTTTGCTGAAGTTTCGTTGACATGCACAGTTGTGATATTAACCATGCTTTCAATTCTATGTCAGATCAGTTTTTGTCGATGCTTTCAGTACAAGAAAATCAACTTCAAAGTAGACTGGTATTAATTGCATGGTTCAAAGATATGAAAGGCTTTTTACTTTCATTGATTTTTCTGCATCAAACACCAGAGATGCATGTTGAAAATATCAATATCCAATACTGAATGAGCAGAAATTTCCTCCAATAAAAATTTTGTAAAGACAGAAGCCATTGTCTTAGGTCCCTGTCACAAACTCCATTTCCTTGCCAATCTCTCTCCCCGGCAACTGAGGCTGAATCAGACTGTTTGCATCCGTGGTGTTATATTTGACCCCGAGTTGAGCTTCCTATCATACATACACACCATCACTAAGACCACCTAATTCCACCTCCAAATTTCCACCTGACCCTACCCCTGCCTCAGTTTATTTGCTGCTGAAAACCTCATCTGTGCGTTCATTACCTCAAGACTTTATTATTCCAACCTACTCCTGGTCGACCTCCCACTTGCTTCCCTCTGCAAACTTGAGGTAATTCAAAATTCTGCTGCTCATGTCCTAACTCGCAACAAGTCCTGCTCATCTATCACCCCTGTGTTCGCTGTTCTACCTTGGCTCCTGGGAAAGCAACACCCCAATTTTAAAATTTTCATCCTTGTTTTCAAATCCCTCCATGACTTCACCCTTCCCTACCTTTATATTCTGCTTCAGCCCTACAACCCACCCCACCGCACCTCCAGATCTCTGCACTTGATCAACTCTGACGCCCTGAGCATTCCCAACTTTAACCATTCCACCATTGGCTGTTTTGGCTATGGCTGCCTAGTTCTAAGCTCTGGAATTCCCTTCCTACACCTCTCCACCTCACTACCTCTCTTTTCTCCTTTAAGACGCTCCTGAAAACCAAACTTTTGGTCATCTGACCTAAAACACCTTGGGACATTTTATTACCTTATGCAAGTTGTTTTTGATATTGTTGAATATTTATGCAAAGAAATAGATTATTATAATGATCAAATATTTATAATATATTTACTCCTTTCAAAGACATAGTGGTGTAGATTTTTGTCTTTATGACTTAAAAATTAAATATTTTATTAAGCATTGTCTGGGTGCAGTGCAGAGGGAAAAATTGGCTTATACAAAGTCACCAAGGTTTCCCTTGCCCATTCCATCAATGGCCTTCATTCCAATTAATTGCTGGACCTGCTTTTTGTAGAAGGTTTTTGCATAAAATAAAAGCTCCTGGTGTAGGGGGTAACATATTGGCATGGATAGAAGATTGGTTAGCTAACAGGAAAAAGATAGTAGGCATAAATGGGTCATTTTCTGGTTGGCAAGATGTAATGAGGGATCAGTGCTGGGGCCTCAACTTTTTACAATTTATATAAATGACTTAGATGAAGGGACTGAAGATATGATTGCTAAATTTGCTGATGACACAAAGATAGGTAGGAAAGTAACTTGTGAAGAGGACATAAGGAGGCTACAAAGGGATATAGATAAGTTAAGTGAGTGGGCAAAGACCTGGCAAATGGAGTATAATGTGGGAAAGTGGGAAATTGTCCACTTTGCCAGGAAGAACAAAAAAGAAGCATATTATCTAAATGGTGAGAGATTGCAGAGCTCTGAGATACAGAGGGCTGTGGGTGTCCTAGTGCATGAATTGCAAAAGATTAGTATGCAGGTACAGCACATAATTAGGAAAGCTAATAGAATGTTATCATTTATCGCAAGGGGAATTGATTACAAAAGTAGGGAGGTTATGCTTCAGCTGTACAGGGTAGTGGTGAGACCACATCTGAAGTACTATCTACAATATTTGGAATGGGTGGGCTGTCTTATGAGGAAAGATTGGACAGGCTAGGCATGTATCGACTGGAATTTAGAAGAGTAAGAGGTGACTTGATTGAAACATATAAGATCCCGAGGGGTCTTGGCAGGGTGGATGTGGAAAGGATGTTTCCCCTTGTGAGTGAATCTCGAATTAGGGGTCACTGTTTAAAAATATGGTTCACCCATTTAAGACAGAGATGAGGAGAAATGTTTTCTCTCAGAGGGTCGTGAGTCTTTGGAATTCTCTTCCTCAAAAGGTGGTGGAAGCAGAGTCTTTGAATATTTTGAAGGCAGAGGTAGATAGATTCTTGATAAGCAAGGGGGTGGAAGGTTATCGGGGGTAGGTGTAAATGTGGAGTGATCAGTTCAGCCATGAACTTATTGAATGGCGGAGCAGGCTCAAAGGGCCGAGTGGCCTACTCCTGCTCCTAATTCGTATGTTCGTAAATTGAATTATCACAGATTGGCTGGCCTGCCACCAGTACTCTCTGTGGATGGTTATATGCAGCCTTCTTCTTTGATCAGACATGTTTTGGCTGGCCGTGCCCATCACCCACCCGCCATTGATATGTTACCAGCAGCAGGGAACGTGGCAGAAGGCCTGCTTGCCCTTTGGCCAATTGAGGCCCTTAAGTCGCTAATTCAGCACCTGAGGAGACTGCCTAGTAATACATGGCGGCTTCCTTGCAGGCTGGGGAATGCCATCCTAATCGGGCACTCTGTATCCCATGGAGGGCCGCCCCAGCAGCACGGGCTGCCCCCTAAAACCACCCCCTAGCTTTGGACTCCGACCCCACCCCTCACTGGGGCCTAGCCAATTGCCCCTGGCGTGGCCCAACCCCACTTACCTGTTCGCAGGCCAACGCCCATTGTCTTCTTCTTGCTGGGTCAGTCCCAGCAGTGGTCACCGCTCCTGGTGGAGCTGCTAGGACCGAAGAACTACTGGCCCGCTGATTTGTTGGCAGCTCTTGGAGGTGGAGCTTCCTGCCTAAGAGGGGCAGAAGCCCCAATAAGAGCCTGAGCCACGTAAAATAGCAGCATGGTTTCCAGTCCCGGCAGCGGCGGGCTCGTCCCTGGCTTTCCAGCCAGTAGGCAGGGCCACCGTCTCGCCATTAAATTTCGGCCTTTGAATAACATGAGGGCCACCCAATACATTGCTTACATTCCACCTGGTGTGAAAAGTTCGGGAGAAAGCAGGCAAATTATTCCAGGAGTCATATAGCGAGTTGGTGAGAAAACATGCCAGAGCTGTGTGAGGGAAAGGAAATGTATTTTTTGGCAGCTGCCAAGCTGGAGTTGCAGCGTCAGCTATTTGGAAGCTGTAGAATTGAAAGGTGCAATTAATACTCTGCAGGCTATAAGACAGATGTGATGGTGTACTGTAGGTTCAGTACTTAATGAAAGCAATGTAAAGCTATCCCCTTGCTTTAAGTTCACATCCATTAATTTGCCCCACCTTTGCACTCTTCCTCAGTGCACAGCATATTTTCTCATTGGAAAGATATTGAGGATTTAGATAGGCTATCATGGCTGCCTTTTATGAGAGAATGCAAATACAAGGAAAAACCTGAAAATTTGGGGCTTTTTCATTAGAACAGTACAGATGATGGGTAATATGACAGAAGTGTATAAAATGATGGAAGGCTAGAACATGGTAAATAGAAACAAATTGACTCTACTGCTCTTGTCTTAACTTGCACCAAGTCCCATTCAGCCATCACCTGTATGCTCACTGTCCTTCTGGTGAAGCAAAACCTCAACTTTAAAATTCTCATCCTTGTTTTCTTCTTGCTAAATTGGAGTAGGAGTAGACCATACGGCCCCTTGATCCTGCTCCACCATTCAGTACGGTAAAGGCTAATCTTCTGCCTCAACTCCACTTTCCTGCATGCTCCCCATATCCATTGATTCCCTGAGAGACCAAAAATCTGTCTCTCTCAGCCTTCAATATACTCAACAATGGAGCATTCACAATCTCTGGGGTAGAGCATTCCAAAGATTCACAACCCTTTGAGTGAAGAAGTTTCTCCTCATCTCAGTCCTAAATGATCAACCCATTATCCTGAGACTGTGCGCCAGCTAGATTCCCCAGCCAGGGGAAATAACCTTGCAGTGTCTACCCTGTTAAGCCCCTTCAGAATCTTATATGCTTCAATGAGATCACCTTTCATTCTTCTAAACTCCAGAGAGTATTGGCCCAATTTATGCAACCTCTCATCATAGGACAACCCTTTCATCCCAGGAACCAATCTAGTGAACCTTTGCTGCACTGCTTCCAATGTAAGTATATCCTTCCTTAAATACGGAGACCAAAACTGCACACAGTATTCCAGGTGTGGTCTCACCAAAGCGCTGTACAATGGTAGCAAGACTTCATTATGGTTGTACTCTAATTCCCTTTCAATAAAGATCAATGTACCATTTGCCCTCCTAATTGCTTGCTATACCTGCATGCTAACTCTCTGTGTTCCTTGTACATTTCACCCAAGTCTCTCTGAACATCAACATTTACAAGTTTCACACCTTTTAAAAAATGTTCTGCTTTTCTGTTCTTACTATCAAAGTGAATAACCTCACACTTCTCCACATTCTACTCATCTGCTACCTTGTTGCCCATTCACTTAATCTGTCTATATCTCTTTGCAGCCTTTTTATGTCCTCCTCACAGCTTACATTCCTACCTAGTTTTACATTACTCTCAGTCTCTTTGTCGAAGTCATTAATAAAGATTGTAAATAGCTGAGGCCCCAGCACTGATCCTTGCAGCACACCATTAGTTACACCCTGCCAACTTGAAAATGCCCCATTTATCCCTACCCTCGACTTCCTGTGCATTAACTAATCCTCTATCCATACTCATATATTACCCCAACTCCATGCACCCTTAAATAAAAGCAAAATACTGTGGATGCTGGAAATCTGAAATAAAAACAAGAAATGCTGGAACCACTCAGCAGGTCTGGCAGCATCTGTGAAAAGAGAAGCAGAGTTAACATTTCGGGTCAGGGACCCTTCTTCGGAACTGACAAATATTAGAAAAGTCACAGGTTATAAGCAAGTGAGGTGGGGGTGGGGCAAGAGATAACAAAGGAGAAGGTGTAGATTGGACAAGGCCACATAGCTGACCAAAAGGTCATGGAGCAAAGGCAAACAATAAGTTAATGGTGTGTTGAAAGACAAAGCATTAGTACAGATTAGGTGTTATCAGACTGAATATTGAACAGCAGCAAGTGCAAACCTGAAAAAAAAACAGTGGGTAAGCAAACTGAACAAACTAAGATGAAATGATATAAATGCAAAAAAAAATTGTAAAAAATGTAAAAAAGAAAAAAAAAGAAAAAACGAAAAAAAATCCATGCACCCTTATCTTGTTTATTAGCCTTTTGTGTGGCACTTTATCAAATGCTGTTTGGAAATCCAAATATACTACATCTACTGGTTCCCCTATATCTACCCTACTAGTTGCATCCTCAAAAAGCTCCAATAAAATTGACAAACATGATTTTCCTTTCATAAAGCTATGTTGACTTTGATCATACTATGATTTTCCAGATTCCAGCATTTTCCTGAAGCATTTGCAACAATCTTCAGCCAGAAGTGCCGAGTTGATGATCCATCTCGGCCTCCTCCTGAAGTCCCCAGCATCACAGATGCCAGACTTCAGCCAATTCGATTCACTCCGCGTGATATCAAGAAACGACTGAAGGCACTGGATACTGCAAAAGCTATGGGCCCTGACAATATTCCAGCAATAGTACTGAAGACCTGTGCTCCAGAACTTGCCGTGCCCCTAGCCAAGCTGTTCCAGTACAGCTACAACACTGGCATCTACCCTGCAATGTGGAAAATTGCCCAGGTATGTCCTGTACACAAAAAGCAGGACAAGTTATTAATAGTTTCTCAAAATGGAGACGTGTGACCAGTGGAGTTCCACAGGGATCCGTGCTGGGACCACTGTTGTTTGTGATATACATTAATGATTTGGAGGAAAGTATAGGTGGACTGATTAGCAAATTTGCAGACGACACTAAGATTGGTGGAGTAGCAGATAGTGAAGGGGACTGTCAGAGAATACAGCAGAATATAGATAGATTGGAGAGTTGGGCAGAGAAATGGCAGATGGAGTTCAATCAGGGCAAATGCGAGGTGATGCATTTTGGAAGATCCAGTTCAAGAGTGAACTATACAGTAAATGGAAAAGTCCTGGGGAAAATTGATGTCCAGAGAGATTTGGGTGTTCAGGTCCACTGTTCCCTGAAGGTGGCAACGCAGGTAAATAGAGTGGTCAAGAAGGCATACGGCATGCTTTCCTTCATCGGACGGGGCATTGAGTACAAGAGTTGGCAGGTCATGTTACAGTTGTATAGGACTTTGGTTCGGCCACATTTGGAATACTGCGTACAGTTCTGGTCGCCACATTATCAAAAGGATGTGGATGCTTTGGAAAGGGTGCAGAGGAGGTTCACCAGGATGTTGCCTGGTATGGAGGGCGCTAGCTATGAAGAGAGGTTGAGTAGATTAGGATTATTTTCATTAGAAAGACGGAGGTTGAGGGGGGACCTGATTGAGGTGTACAAAATCATGAGAGGTATAGACAGGGTGGATAGCAAGAAGCTTTTTCCCAGAGTGGGGGTTTCAATTACTAGAGGACACGAGTTCAAAGTGAAAGGGGAAAAGTTTAGGGGGGATATGCGTGGAAAGTTCTTTACGCAGAGGGTGGTGGGCACCTGGAACGCATTGCCAGCGGAGGTGGTAGATGTGGGCACGATGGAGTCTTTTAAGATGTATCTAGACAGATACATGAATGGGCAGGAAGAAAAGAGATACAGAAGCTTAGAAAATAGGCGACATGTTTAGAGAGAGGATCTGGATCGGCGCAGGCTTGGAGGGCCGAAGGGCCTGTTCCTGTGCTGTAATTATCTTTGTTCTTTGTTCTTTAAGTCCAACCCGGCCAATTACCGCCCCATCAGCCTACTCTCAATCATCAGTAAAGTGATGGAAGGTGTCATCAACAGTGCCATCAAGTGGCACTTGCTTAGCAATAACCTGCTCAGTGATGCTCAGTTTGGGGTCCACCAGGGCCACTCAGTTCCTGACCTCATTACAGCCTTGGTTCAGACATGGACAAAAGGGCTGAGCTCAAGAGGTGAGGTGAGAGTGACTGCCCTTGACATCAAGGCAGCATTTAACCGAGTATGGTATCAGGAGCCCAAGCAAAACTGAGGTCAATGGGAATCGGGGGAAAACCTTCCGCTGGCTGGAGTCATACCTAGTGCAATGGAAGATGGTTGTGGTTGTTGGAGGTCAATCATCTGAGCTCCAGGACATCACTGCAGGACTTCCTCAGGGTAGTGTCCTTGGCCCAACCATCTTCAGCTGCTTCATCAATGACCTTCCTTCAATCATAAGGTCAGAAGTGGGGATGTTCGCTGATGATTGCACAATGTTCAGCACCATTCGTGACTCCTCAGATATTGAAGCAGTCCGTGTAGAAATGCAGAAAGACCTGGACAATATCCAGGCTTGGGCTGATAAGTGGCAAGTAATATTCGCGCCACACAAGTGCCAGGCAATGACCTTCTCCAACAAGAGAGAATCTAACCATCTCTCCTTGACATTCAACAGCATTACCATCGCTGAATCCCCCACTATCAACATCCTAGGGGCTACCATTGACCAGAAACTGAACTGGAGTAGCCATATAAATACCATGGCTACAAGAGCAGGTCAGAGGCTAGGAATCCTGAGGCGGGTAACTCACCTCCTGACTCCCCAAAGCCTGTCCACCATCTACAAGGCACAAGTCAGGAGTGTGATGGAATACTCTTCACTTGCCTGGATGGGTGCAGCTCCAACAACACTCAAGAAGCTCGACACCATCCAGGACAAAGCAGCCCGCTTGATTGGCACCCCATCTACAAACATTCACTCCCTCCACCACCGACGCACAGTGGCAGCAGTGTGTACCATCTACAAGATGCACTGCAGCAATGCACCAAGGCTCCTTCGACAGCACCTTCCAAACCCGCGACCTCTACCAACTAGAAGGACAAGGGCAGAAAATACATGGGAACACCACCACCTGCAAGTTTCCCTCCAAGTCACACACCATCCTGACTTGGAACTATATCGCCATCCCTTCACTGTCGCTGGGTCAAAATCCTGGAACTCCCTTCCTAACAGCACTGTGGGTGTACCTACCCCACATGGACTGCAGCTGTTCAAGAAGGCCGCTCACCACCACCTTCTCAAGGGCAATTAGGGATGGGCAATAAATGCTGGCCTGGCCAGCGTCGCCCACATCCCAGGAATGAATTTTAAAAAAAGCTAACTGGCATGTAGTTCTCTGTTTTCTCTCTCCCTCCTTGCTGAATTGCGGTATTACATTTGCTAACTCCCAATCCACTGGGACCATTCTTGAATCTAGGGGATTTTGGAAAATCATAACCAGTGCATCCGTTATCTCTGCAACTACCTCTTTTAGAATCCCGGGATTTTTCTGCATTGTAACTTCTTTGTATTTGCTCCCCTGATACACTGAGGTGCTAGCTTTTACACAACTACTCACATCCTACTATGCTTGTTGTCCCCTAGCCTCAGAAAGTTCAACTTTCCTCGGAACCATCTCCTACAATAAAATTTCCAGGTTCATTTTCACTCAGGCAGAACGTTCTGGGAACTCCTCCAGTCATTTGTCCCATTTATCAACCTTCAAAAAAATGTTGCCTGCCTTTAAGACTGCACCAGCCATTTTCTGCACTTTCCAGGTGAGTCAACATGTACATTGGTAAACACTGTATAAAGATTAGTTAAAGTGCGCTTATGAGTGTTGGGGATATGTGTAAAGTTTTGGCTCAACCGCAGAAGCAACCCTATATGCATCAAGCATTGCTGACAAGGACTTACTGATGATAATCTTGACTTTGAGCAATACTGTAACAGGTGATAGAGATTCGGTTGTCTGTTCCCAATTTTTATTTCCATTTATTTTCCATTTTACTCCATCACACAAAATCAAAATACCCTTCATTGGATCTGAATTCTCTGAATATTTTACTTGCTGCTTAGTTTCAAAATGAAAAATGAAACATCAGTGAATATATTTTCCTTTTTTGGTTTTATATAAGTGCTGCTGTTTATAGTGACGGTACTGTAATAAATTGTGGGGTGGAACATGTAGGAAACACACAGAGACTCAGTCTTCTGTGCTTTAAGCATCTGGGAAATATTCAGAAGCTTGCATATTCCATGCACTGTCAGTTTTGTTTTACATCATGCTGTCATGATATGCAGGCACATGAGCTGTTCTTTATCAGGCTGGCAGTATGACTAATGCAGCAACTGTTGACCTGTCTTCAATTCTTCTATGCCAACAATAGAACGTGAACTTACATTGAGTACTGTAAATACATGTCCAAAAGATGAATTTGGCACTAAACTTGGGTAGTTCAGGTTGTGACATGCTAGAGTTTGTGAAGGATTTCAGAAGAACACACACGTAGCATAAAGTCACTGAATGTTCTTGCAGTCAGTGGTATCAATTAAGCAATGTGAATTGTTTAATGTGGTTTATATTTCATTTACTAGTCTTTCTGAGTGAAAGCATAGCGCATCCTTCCTTGAGAAGCGATTTTAAGTTCTAAGATTATTCTGTATAGAGCACAGTAACAGAGGTGGAAATTTTAACACCAAGGTGGGAAACCGGCCTAGCAAGCAACTGGTCGGTCTGGGAACGACAGTGGGAGGCCTAGCCAATTTCAATGGCCAGGCCTCATTAGCATGCGATTTGCTGACTTGCCAACTAAAATGACCAGGAAGTTGACAGAAGCAGCGGAAAGTCAGGCCACCTACTGGTGAGTGTGGCGATGTGAGGGACAGGATTCTGCTTGCCCTTGGTGGTTTGGGGAATTGTGGTAGTTCAGACTTGAGTGGCTCATACTTTCTTGGTGGAGCCAAGAGATGTCCTCCTGCTCTTTCTGGTCCCGTAATGAAAAGTTGAAACTTATCTTACAGTACCTCTTTGGTGGTCTGGCCAGGATCTTGCTCTCAGGGTGGTCACTGTGGGTGTCCCACTGATTTCCTGGTTATGATGACATTGGGGTCCTATTGACATACTAGGACACTGTTTTGCATAAGATGGAGGCAATTACGTTTTCTGCCAGGCAGTGTAACATTGAAACAGGTCAAAATTGCTTTAATAAGAATAAGAATGTTCACTGCAAACATGAAATAATTACCCACCGTATATATCACGTTACCAACAGATACTGAGGATTCATTTATTTAATCTGATCTCCAAATAAGATTGGAGTGCAAAACTAGTGGCGACTTCTCAAAATAATTTACAATGGAGCTCAGTTCTTAAACTTGTGTAAATCTGTTAGAAAAGCAATGTTTATCCACACAGCCCCATAAATGAGAACATATTTTCCACTGTCCACAAGTTACATGATGCAGTACATGAATTTCAATTTGAATTGTTAAATGACTTTGAAGAAAGGCCTTCTATTTTTGTACCCTGTATGGTGAAAATAAATTAGGGACTTCCAAACAAGACCTTCAGACCTTCAAGAAAGATTTACAGCCTACTGACACTACATCATAAGTCAACACTGAATAATTGAAAGACTTGTAATTAAAGGCTAATTTAGTATTGATTGTGTCCTAGAGCAAGGGTCTAGCTTTCACCACTGCCAATGACTATGACTGGCTCAATCAGACTGTGACAGTGCAATTACGACAAAAAGCCTATGGCTATGGGACAGCGGCACCTTAGTCCCATCACTTTACATTCCGCAAGTGTTTAAAAGAGAGAGCTTTATGAGATTTTCCAGAAAACTTACATTCATGTCAACGCTTTATTATCTTGTGAGATGTCTTTGTACATTAAATGTCATCAGAACTCAATGACACATTTTGCATTCTGTTACTACCTAAAGTCTCACTGACATTCTCTGAGTAACCATTTCCTCTTCAATGTCATATGATCAATTGAGATTAAATACAGTTGGATTTTTCATTTCTTCTGGTGCTGTTCTCTTTGAGGTTGTACACCAGGATGTCTGGGAGACACATTCAGTTTTGCATCTGAGCCTTGTTGAACACTCCCAGGAAATGTACTTTTCCTTTGCTGTTAAATCATCATGGCATTTATTTTGCTCCTGAGTGTTTTATCGTTAATACATCTATAGAGTCATAAGTATCACTCTTAAAGATTATAAAATACAAATTGCATATTCAAGTCATGGAATTTTTAATTTTTCTAGTTTTATACACTGGACTTTGTAAATATGACAATAGTACACAATGCTTCTAAATCTTAGCCTTGAAATTAGTGCCAGAATGGCTAGGCCCAAGGCACACCCAATATTGAACCTTGGGCCACATTCACACGAGCCCGGTGAGCTGCAGATGCCTGCTGCATGTTCCCAAGCAGATCGCTGGTGAAGGGGATTTCAATCTTGGGCCGCTTTGTTGCTGGTTTTGGCCTTCAGGCAGATCCTGGGGGAGGGGGTTGGGAGGGGGTGGTGAATGCTATCGCAAGGGAGAGGACAATTAGGGGTTGGGGGTGTGATGAAGATGGGGCCAAGTGGGAGTCAACAACACTCTTCAGCACTATGATGGACCAGGGACAAACACTCCCTCTCTTCCCAACTCTATATTCAGCTAAGTACTTTAAAAAAAAATTATCTTTTGATGGCAGCCTCCAGTGATCCCTTTAAGAACGACTGGTTAGGCTGCATGTACACCACTTTTTCCTGAATGCTGCTGGGCATGATGATAACTCAAAGAGCTGTGACCCAGGCATTGGGATGCACTTATTTCTTATCACTGGGCATGGTTCCCAATGAGCTTGCCTAAATGAGATGCAAGAAAGAAAAAAAAACTACATTTATATAGCACCCTTCATGTCCACAAGGCATCTCGAAGCGTTTTATAGTCAATTAATCATTTTTGAAGTGTAATTACTTTTGTAATGTAGGAAAAAATGGCAGCCAATTTGTAAACAGCAAAGCCCCAATGTAATAAATGTTCAGATCATCTGTTTTAGTGATATTGGTTGAGGGAGAAATATTGGCCAAAATACAGGAAAAACTCTCCTGCTCTTTTTTATGTAGTGTCATCAGATCTTTAAAATCCACCTGAGAGAGCAAGTGGTGCTTCAGTTTAAAGGCCTGTTTGGGTCTGCAAAAAAAAACCCGGCCTGAGCCCGACAGAACCACTTCCACCCAACCCGACCCAGCCCGAGTCTTTTCATTTTTTCCCATGCCTGACCCGACCATCAGTTAACCTACCTTCCGTTTTTCACTTTGTTGCTGCTCTGCACAAGCTTAAAATAACAAAACCACCTTTCTAGTCCAAAAATTAAATTAACAGTGGAGCCACTTACATGTGACAGAGCGTGTCCGACCCGGCCCAACGCCAGCCCGAATGCTGGACCCGGAGGTGCAACCTGACCCAACCCGAACCTGACACATGTCATCAGCTCCCATCAGGTTCGGGTCGGGTAGCAGGCCTTTACTTCAGTTTAACATCATCTGAAAGACAGCATCATCAGCGGTGCAGCACTCCCTCAGTACTACACTGAAGTGCCAGCCGGGATTGTGTGTCCAAGTCTCTGAAGTGAGGCTTGTATCTACAAGCATGCGGGCTACCATTAAATCATGGGTAACACCTAAAACTAGATGGGCTTCTATGAATTCATTGAAACCATTAGGCCTGCACACCTGCAGAGCTAAAGTACCATGGGTAATAGGTTGAGGTAGATGTGGCCATGGAAGGTAAGGCTCTCTCACAGCACTCCACCACCCATCATCCTTAACTATCCAAGAGTCAGGATGGCAAGTCGGGCCTAGCTGTTCTCACAGTTGCAGAGAGTTTACAATCTGTGGTGGGCCCATTGTGGTTTTGTGCTCAAAGAGATCAAGAACAACCTCCTTCCCAGCATCATGTACCAGAAATATAGCTTAGCCTTTTCCCAATCTTCTGTCAGTGGGAGTTCATGTAGAAGGAGTACAAGGATAGGTATAATGAGTAGGTCTAAACATGTTGTCACCAACAGCCATTTTAACGATACCAGAGCTCCTCAAACTTATGCCTCCTCATGAATCACTTCATGATTGCAGGAAAGAGATGCTTAGAGGAGGTTGGGAGCAACTAACAAAGGGCCCCACAATTTGAAGCTCCGAAGCCAATTTCAGGAGCTGGCCCTGAAAATCAGTGCCCTAGTTTCGATGGAGTCCATTTGAAAAGTTCATGCAGGAGGTTAATTCACATTTCCAGGTTCACTCCATCTTTGCAGGTTTTCCTTCCTTTTCTCCATCTTTCACATGCTCAGGTGTGTTATTAAATATAGCACAGCAGGTGCTGTCAAACCACATATTTTTATAAGGAGTGCACTGCTGCTATCATTTGATGTTTTTTTTTGTGATTACTTTGGTATCCCTGAGGAGCAACAGGCTGCAAAGCCGGAGGATGCTGAATCAACCACCTCAGTGCGGCACACACTCCTCCTGTGGCAAGCAGCACCATAGGGAATATCCACTGTGGGGTAACAACAGGGAGCAATGCGTGAAAAACACAGCATGAGTGTAAGTGGCAGTAACAAAACAGGAAATAATTATCCCAGAGTTCCAGCTCCAGACAATTCTCAGCAGTCACGTATTGGAATTGGTGCAATGCAGGAAATGTGTTTTGCTTAGAATAGAGGCATCCACTAGGTCGCTGATGTGTGAACACTTCACAGAACTGCAGCCCACACTGGCACACATGGTCTCTCAGGGCCATCTGCAGTTGAACCCTTCTTGGCAGAGATCTTAAGCACAGTATTCTTGGGAGTGCACCAACTGATGCAATAGACCTTAATCTCCAGTGTCCGAGAGTCTGTCATATTTGCATTCGCCATGCTGGGAATTGGCTGAAATGGAGCTTTAATGACCTTATTAGAACCCTGTGGTCTGCTCCCACACAGATCACAGTTCACAGCAGAAGCAGGCACAGATGAGGGAGCCATCTCTCAGCATGATTCAACATGCATGTCCCCGCAGCTGTCCTACTTAGATTATTCAAGTAGAAAGCAGACCAGGCAGTCAACACAATATCGGAAATTTCACTAGGAGATGCAGAGCTATTTTAAGACTCTGCAGGAGGTAGTATAGAACCATCACCAGCCCAGGAAACACTAAGGAACATCCAGCAGCCAGTCATCAATTTCCTCTCCCGCTATATTAAGAGGAAGAATGTATTTTCTGTACACAATCAAAAATGTGAAGCATCAGGTCTGAAAACACAAGCAGCACACTATCTATTATTGGAGTAATAAATGACCAGAACTGGATTTCGACTTGGTGTAACTACAGAGTTCATTTGTATTGGAGCACATTTCTGTAGTAGGAGATGATGTATATGTGCGGTGGCTGAGGTCAAGTAGAGGACCTTAGTGTCAAGGCAGTTTTGTGCAACAATTCATTTCAGAAATGGATACAGCAACACTTACCACGGGGTTGCTGAATTTCAGTTGAAATGATCGCCTATTAAATGTTGTTCATTAGTTATTCTGCTGCTCGAATATTGGACAGCATGAATGATCCCTCCACAATTATTTGTATTTAAAGGTGTTGAGGTAGGGGACAATGTCATAATCAAACTTTCTTTTCAGAGTTAACTTGAGTGTTCTCAGTGTTGAACATATCATAGCACTCTCTGCTCACCGCCTAGCTACATCTATCGATAGGCACACGTTAATTGTCTATAGATATAGAGTGAATCATCCTTTAGACGATGATGTCATTTGCAAAAAGCATCTGGTTTTTGATATCAAATGCAGGTCATAATGAAGATAAGTTTCAAAATAAGTCACTGAAGTCTTCTGCATAGCTATTGTAGTAAGAAAGCAAACATAATGGTCCAGGATTTTCTGTAATAAAAGCAAAATATTGCAGATGCTGGAAATCTGAAATAAAAACAAGAAATGCTGGAAATACTCAGCAGGTCTGGCAGCATCTGTGGAGATGGGATCTGGGTGTTCTTGTGCATGAAACACAAAAAGTTAGCATGCAGGTGCAGCAAGTAATTAGGAAGGCAAATGGAATTTTGGCCTTTATTGCTAGGGGGTTGGAGTTTAAAAATAGGGAAGTCTTGTTACAACTGCACAGGGGGTTGGTGAAGCCACACCTGGAGTACTGTGTACAGTTTTGGTCCCTGTATTTAACAAAGGATATACTGGCATTGGAGGCAGTTCTAAAGAGATTCACTAGGCTGATTCCTGGGAGGAAGGGGTTGACTTATCAAGAACGGCTAAACAGGTTAGGCCTTTATTCAATAGAGTTTAGAAGAATAAGGGTGATCTTATTGAAATGTACAATATTCTGAGAGGGCTTATCAGGGCAGATGTTGAGAAGATATTTCCACTAGTGGGGGAATCTCAAACAAGGGGCCATAATTACAGGATATGGGATACTCATTTAAAACTGAGATACAAAGGAATTTCTTCTCTCAGAGGGTAGTGAATGTCTGGAATTCTCTACCCCAGAGAGTTGCGGAGGCTAAATCACTGAAAATATTTAAAGAGGAGGTAGATAGATTTTTGAAATATTGGGGAATTGAGGGCTATGAGGAACTGGCACGAAAGCGGAGTTGAGGTCTCGGGCTGATCAGCCATGATCATATTGAGTGGTGGGATAGGGTTGAGGGGCTGAATGGCCTGCTCCTACTCCTATTTCTTATGTTCTTATGATTTAGAGATTGGATCAGTTGACTCTGGCTAAAAGATCCTACTCTCCTTGAAGAAACTTGTGCTTGGAACATATAGGGCCAGCATCTGCACTGCAAAACAGATTGGAGCAAAAATGCAATCTTGTTCACAGTCTAGTCTATTAACAGCAGCCCAAATCTTGCTGGAAAAATAATGCTGTGCTAAGCAAAACACCTTTAATTAATGCACAAATCGGCCTGCAAGTTCAGGGGATTAAGAGATTCGGCGTGAGTTGTAAATCTCCAGAATTTGATGGTTGATTTACACCACTCCTTCATTTGCTTCACAAAAATGGCATCTTGCCCATCTCCTCCCCATTATATAAGAAGTTGCTGGGTTTGCTTATTAATTAACTTTTCAACCCGCCACTGAAAGTTAGGGCTGGAACTTAATAGCATAAGTACCCTTTTAACAATGTGATAATTGTTAATGCAATGCCAATTAACCACACAGGCCCAGGAATACAACAATCTAAACTGTGGAGTCTCATTCATTTAAGTATGAAATTATTGTTCGACATTTTTAAAATGGCAAATATTTTTTTCCTTTCCTTTCTGTCTTTTTTCTCTCTATCTTAATCAAATCTTTCTTTCTCCCTATTTCTCTTTCTGTGTCTGATTTGACTTTAATTCACCTGCTTCTAATTCCTTTGTCATTTCCTGTTCCTTCCTTAATCCTTAATTCTCATTGGTTAAAGAAACAAACAGGTGGTCCCATCAATTGCTAATGTCTCAGATGCCCCATTGTGCTCGCCATCTTGTTATAATAAGCTCGCACTTCCAGAAAATTATGGTGCAAAACATTTTTGATTTGATGGGTGCAGAAAAAAGTCTAATGGTCTATGCCGTGAGGTGCCCCACTCCAATGAGATCTGAACTAACAATTCAAAAATGGCTAACATATAGATTGTCAAAAACAGTAATGTAATTCTATTATGTGGCAGTGTTTTATTGTTATAGATACTTTATAATATCTTTTTGTGAATTGTGCTGAATATTTTGTACAGTTGCCTACTGGGCATCACAACTTGTTTATGGTAACAACTGTAGTTACTGTTTGCTTGGTGCTATGGTAACATAACATTGGTGCACCTTCCACTGAATGCCTGATTTGTGAGTTTAAGCATTTTCTTGCATTTGAGCAAATAGGAGGAAAAGTCAGTGCTGGCTGTGCTTACACATATCCTGAGGGCTAGCCCAAATCAGTGTCAGTAACAGCCTACAGGCATGTTGTCTGTCCACTTTCTAAGCCATAGGATGGTCCATGAGCAAAAGAAAAAGAAGGAAAGAAAATAAATAAAATGAGGGGAACTTTTGAGATGCCTTAGGGAAAGTACAAATATTAATTTTCATCTGTGGCTCTATATCTTGTTTAACTGTCGCAGCTCATTTACTTGACAACACACTAGAGAGCAGCAACAGCCTGCAGAACTATACCCCAGTATGAGTCACCCTCTTTCAGGAGAGCTGGACCAAAAATTTACAAGATGCCAAAAAAATTGGGCTGGAGACCAAAAACCAGAATGTTGGGTGGGTGGGGAATGGGAAGTATAAAAGTGAGCGAAGGGAGATATTGGTGGAATAAGAGCAAAGTACTGCGGATTCTGGAACTCTGAAATGGGAACAGAAAGTGTCAGAAATACTCAGTAGGTCTGGCAGCATCTGTGTAGAGAGAAACAGAGTTAATGTTTCAGGTCTGCGACCCTTCATCAGTTCTGTTTTTCTTCTGGACACAATTCCGGTGGGGCAGGATTTCTGTTTGCACTTTTGCATCCAGACCAGCCCGACCCATTTTCCTGATTCAGGGTTCATTCAGTATGTGTGAAGGAATTACCACAATCAAGAGGAAGACACCAGTGCAAAGGAGGAAACTTTCAAAGTGCAAATACGCCAGAGGATCCAGCAAAATACCGCAAAGGGGCAGAACTCCCCCCTGAGATTGGAAACAAAGGCCCAATTTTCAAACAACCACAGAGGTGGACGGGCCTGCAATTTTCGGCTACCTGCAGATGTGCTGGTCTCCCACCATGGTCCCACATCGGGGCCATTTTCATTTCGATTGGTCGGTTCGTTTCACGATGCTGGCCTGGTAGCTGTGGCCTTTTAATTTTAAGAGGGCTCCTTTATCTTGAGGCACCCTCTTGCTCGCTCTCTCTCTTTTATCTACATCGGCAGCACCCACCTCTAACAGTGAGGCTGACCTCTTTCAGTGCTGGAGAGCCTCCTATTGGTCCTCTAGCCTCAGGTGCCCCCCCTCTGTCCCTAATTGGGCGGCGAGCTTGCACCCTGGCCACTAATTGTCCTGCTCGTCAAAAATCACATCGGGCGTCAGGCATCAGGCACTGACTCAATGCAGGGTTGGGACCTGGCAATGCACCCGACAACAGTGTCTTGACCCCAGAACAAAAATTCAGCCCAAAGACCCACTGAAAGCCTCAGTGGCAACCAAGACCTTCATCAGGAACAGAATGGAGGGGAAAGAGGCCACTACAATGTCTTTTGCCTCTGTGGGAGTACATCAGGACAGTTATCACTGCTTTTCGGACCCTCCCCCCATCATCCAGTTTTCACCACAACCATTTCTCACCGCTTCAGCTACCATACCACCCATTTTCAGGCAGGGGCATCTCCCCCTCTAATTTTGTTTTACTTCAAGTTATTAATTTTGATGTTAATATGAGTATTATTTAACTGAAAGTTCAGGATTTGAAGACTTAAATAATTGTATAAAAGTTAGAAATATGCATTTTTTTGTACCCATGACTTCCATATTTCAGTTTGTCCCGGTTGCCTCCAAGCTATGTTTACCTCATCGAGCAATATATTGTATATGACAAGAGGGCAGTGTCTTTTACACAGAGTGGACCTTACAGCATGAAAAGAAATAAATTTAATTTTCTTTACCTCACCAAACCTGCAGAAAAGGAGCATTAAGGGCATAAGAAGTTTCAGCACTGCACCTACTCCAGATCAAGACAGTTTCATGGACACAGCTATGTTGATTTCATCAACAGTCAATGTCAGATAAGTTGTTGACTGAAGAAAGAAGAGGGGAACTGTTATTACCAGAGTGCAAAGCACAGGAAAAATGGGCAACAGCCCATGAAAGAGCTTTCAGCCTCCTTTATGTTACCTTAGGTGATAGGGCCACACAGGCAGCTCCTGTGGGACCCACTGAGTAAACTTTACAAACATTGCATATCAGGGTGCATTCGTTCTTCAGCAGAAGCTCTTCAAAACACTTTGACAATCTTTAGAGCTGTCAGAACAATGGGCAGTTGGAGGGGGAATGGCTGGCAGTACTTACTTTTTTGGGTCTCTTCGGCCTCAGAGCTGCTTGCCACCAGTTTGGCCATGCACAGAAGGCATTGTGGCTTCCCCATGCAGGCCTCGGAATAAAATTGCAGTGGGGCACCAATAACCTCAGCTGAGCCTGATCTGCCTAATTAAAGAAGGACCCGCTGCCTTACAGTGGGTGTTCTGCCTGCCTGTCCACAAACAGGTCAGAATTTCAACCCACAAAGAAGGCAGCGGGAACGGAAGGCATAAGTCACTGAGGCCATTTTAACTGCCCACTTACCCATATTCCATTGGGAAAGCAGGGTTAAAATCAAGTGCAAGGCTACGGACCAGGTGCTGGAAGGTGGGACTAGATTGGGCAGCTAGGTTTTTCAGCCAGCGCAGACACGATGGACTGAATGGCCTCTTTCTGTGCCGTAACTTTTCTATGGTTTCTATGGTTTCTAAGTCTCAGAGCTCAGTTGATATCTTACTGTGACTGAATGCTAGGAGATGTGTGGCTTAGTCACAATTCCAAGACTTCTTGTGGAGATGGTCCTCCACCATAGGCATGGCTCAGATCAAAACTCACCACATGGGAAATCTCTGAGCTCTTAGTCTTGATGTTCATGGAGTTGGGGTAGGGACGGTACAAGAAAAATGTAATGGGGACAACCCCAGCAAGACAGGGGACGTGGAGGCCCTGCCAATCTCAATAGCAGGTGTTCATTTAAATAAATCTCTGCAGGGTCCCACCTGATACCTGTCCAGATTGACTACATGACCAGCGGGTGGAAATGGGCATCTGGTGGCAGGAGACTGTAACCCGGGATCGATGTGAACAGTTTCTGACTGTAAGTAGAGGGGGGAGGGCTGCAGGCTCTGGGCAGGATCAGGACAGTGTAGAAGCCTCTGGCAAAGATTGGGAGGGAGAAGCTTCTGGCAAGGATCAGGAAGTGGGGCAGAAGCATGGGAAGGGTTGGTCAACGATTGAGAGGGGGAATAGCCTGGCACAAGGGAACCATCACTATTCTCCTGCTCAGGCCTTCACCTAAAATTGCAGATCGGATCCAATGACATCATCGAACCCAATCTACCTTCTTCCACACGGTTTGTGTCCCACTCACCTGCTCAAAAGAGCAGGTTAAGATTGGGACACAGCAGGAAAGCAGCAGGATCTGGGTGAAGTGACTTGTCGTATTTTAACTGCCTCCGCTGCCCAGTTTCTACCAGGTGGCAGCAGTTAAAACTGGGGCTGTTTTCTCTTTCCACTCTATAAACCAGAGTGTTGAAACTCTGTTACTGCACCACTTTGAATATTCTATTTTATTATAGCACTAAGTAGGAAGGCATTGGAATACTAAAAACAGTCCATATGTCATGCTACTGTGCGGAGTTTGCAAGTTCTCCCTGTGACCGCGTGGGTTTCCTCCGGGTGCTCCGGTTTCCTCCCACAGCCAAAAACTTGCAGGTGATAGGTAAATTGGCCATTGTAAATTGCCCCTATTGTAGGTAGGTGGTAGGGAATATGGGATTACTGTAGGGTTAGTATAAATGGGTGGTTGTTGGTCGGCACAGACTCGGTGGGCCGAAGAGCCTGTTTCAGTGCTGTATCTCTAAATAAAAATAAATAAATACTTTCACTTTACATGAACCTACGTTACTAAAAATAACACATTGCAATTTTGTAATGTATGGATATATGTAGCTTTATGTCAGTAATTCACACAGTGTGAAAAACATGTTGTTGTACCTAATTAAGCTGTTGTAGTTTATTGCTTGCTGTGTTGGCCAGAAGGAGCTGTCTAACTTGACACTATCGGGATAAGAACTAATGCAACTAATTTTCAGTATTTTTACCGTGAACTTTTGAGTATTAGGTATTGTTACCATTTTCCAAGAGGATATATTGAAATAATTTTTCTCACAATAATTGTTGTTCTACTTTGTTGGTTCTTTGTTACATCATGTGTCTTTGCACTTAATGCACAGACTTTCCATATAAACATAGAAAAATTACGGCACAGAAGGAGGCCATTCAGCCTATTGTGTATGTGCTGGCCGAAAACACTAGCCGCCCAATCTAATTCTGCCTTCCAGCACCTGGTCCATAGCCTTGCAGGTTACAGCACTTCAGGTGCATGTCCAGGTACCTTTAAAAAGAGTTGAAGGTTTCTGCTCCACCCCCGATCCTGGCAGTGAATTCCAGACACCCACCACCCTCTGGGTGAAAAGATTATTCCTCATGTCCCCTTTAATCCTTCTACCAATCACCTTAAATATGTGCCCCCTGGTAATTAACCTCTCTGCTAGGGGAAGCAGGTCCTTCCTGTGTACTCTATCTAGGCCCCTCATAATTTTGTACACCTCAATCAAGTCACCCCTCAGACTCCTCTGTTTTAAGGAAAACAACCCTAGCCTATCCAATCTTTCTTCATAGCTGCAACTTTCAAGCCCTGTCAACATTCTTGTAAATCTCCTCTGTACTCTCTCCAGAGCAATTATGTCCTACCTGTAATGTGGTGACCAGAACTGTATGCAATACTCCAGCTGTGGCCTAACCAGCATTTTATACAGTTCCAGCATTACATCCCTACTTTTGTATTCTATACCTTGGCCAATAAAGGAAAGCATTCCATATGCCTTCTTCACCACTTTATCTACCTGTCCTGCCACCTTCAGGGACCTGTGGACATGCACTCCAAGGTCTCTCACTTCTTCTACCTCTCTCAATATCCTCCCGTTTATTGTGTATTCCCTCACTTTATTTGCCCTCCCCAAGTGCATTACCTCACACTTCTCTGGATTGAATTCCATTTGCCACTTTTACACCCACTCAACCAAACCATTGATATCATTCTGGAGTCTACAGCTATCCTCTTCACTATCAACTACACGACCAATTTCTGTGTCTCTGCAAGTTTCCCAATCATGCCTCCCACATTTAAGTCCAAATCATTAATATATACCACAAACAGCAAGGAACCCAACACTGAGCCCTGTGGAACGCCACTGTAAACAGCTTTCCATTTGCAAAAACATCCATCGACTACTATCCTTTGTTTCCTGTCACTGAGCCAATTTTGGATCCAACCTGCTACATTCCCCTGTATCCCATGGGCTTTCATTTTACTGACCAGTCTGCCATGCAGGACCGTGTCAAATGCCGTACTAAAATCCATGTAGGCCATATCTACTGCACTACCCTCATCAAAACTCCTTGTTACTTCCTCAAAGAATTCAATTAAGTTAGTGAGACATGATCTTCTCTTAAGGAATCTATGATGACTATCCCTGATTAATCCGTGCCTTTCTAAGTGGCAGTTTATCCTGTCCCTCAGAATTGATTCTAATAATTTACCCACCACCGAGTTCAGACTGACTGGCCTATAATTATTTGGCCTGTCCCTCGCACCCTTTTTAAACAATGGTATAACTTTTGCAGACCGCCAATCCTCTGGCACCTCACCCGTATCCAGTGAGGATTTGAAGATGATCCTCAGCGCATCCACTATTTCCTCCCTGGGATGCAATCCATCTGGCCCTGGCGATTTATCCACTTTCAAGGATGTCAGACCCTCTAGTACTTCCTCTCTCATTATGCTAATCGTATGTGATATTTCACACTCCTCCTCTTTTACTACAATGTCTGCATCAACCCTCTCCTTTGTGAAGACAGAGGCAAAAATCTCATTAAGAACTCTGACCACATCTTCTGCATCCATGTGTAAGTTCCCCTTGCACATCTCTGATAGGCCCCACCCTTTCCTTAGTTATCCTCTTGCTCTTAATGTACTTTTAAAACATCTTTGGGTTTTCCTTGATTTTACCTGCCAATAGTTTTTCATGTTCTCTCTTTGCTTTTCTAATTTCCTTTTTTACTTCACCCCTGCACTTTCTATACTCCTCTAGGCTTTCTAAAGTATTAAGTTTTTTGTGATCGCATAAGCTTTCTTTTTCCGCTCCAACTTACCCTGTAAACCTCTAGATAACCAGGGGGCTCTAGATTTGACTGTATCACCCTTTAACTTTGTGGGGACATACCTACACTGTGCCTGTAGAATCTCGCTTTTGAATGTCTCCCACTGGTTTGCCACTGATTTTCCTTCAAGTAACTGTATCCAGTCCACTTTTGCCAAGTCACCTCTCAGTTTCTTAAAATTTGCCTTCCCCTAATTTAGAACTTTAACTCCTGTTTTATCTTTGTCCTTTTCCATGATTATGCTAAAACTAACTGTATTATGATCGCTATCTCCAAAATGGTCATCCACTGCTACTTCATCCACTTGCCCAGCTTCATTACAGAAGGCTAAATCTAGAATTGCTCCCCCTCTCGTTGGGCTAGTTACGTGCTGGCTAAAAAAGGTCTCTTGAATGCAGTTCAAAAATTTTGTGCCCTCTGTGCCCTTCACACTGTTTGTATCCCAGTTGATATTAGGGTAGTTGAAATCCCCAACTATTACCGCCCTATAGTTTTTGCACTCAGAAATTTGCCCACATATTTGTTCTTCTACCTCCCTCTCACTATTTGAGGGTCTACAGTACACTCCTGGTAGTGTGGCTGCCCCTTTTTTATTTCTGAGCTCCACCCATTTGATGATTCATTTAGCATATCATCCCTCCTCACAGCTGTTGATTCTTTAACAAATAATGCTACACCCCCTCCTTTTTTATCCCCCTCTCTAACCTGCCTGAAAACACCAGGGATGTTGAGCTGCCATTCTTGCCCCACTTTAAGCCAAGTTTCCATTATAACAATGATATCATATTGCCATGAGTCTATTAGTGCCCTCAGCTCATCGGCTTTATTTACTATACTCCTTGAATTTAAATAAATACTTTTTAACACTGCCGAATTCCTGTACTGCACACTTTTTAACCTTTGCTTCTTCTTTCCCAGTCACGCACTAATTTTCTGCATTCCGTTCCCTGCCCTGAACCTGCCCTCAGGTTCCCATCCCCCTGCCAAACTAGTTTAAACCATCCCTAACAGCACTAGCAAACTTTCCGGCAAGGATATTTGTCCCAGTCCTGCTCAGGTGTAGTCTGGCTTGTACAGGTCCCACCTTCCGCAGAACCGGTCCCAATGCCCCAGAAATCTGAAGCCCTCCCTGCTGCACCATCTCTCCAGCCATGCATTCATCTGGTGTATTCTCCTATTTCTATACTCACTAGCACGTGGCCTTGGGAGTAACCCAGAGATTACTACCTTTAAGGTCCTGCTTGCTAATCTCTTTCCTAACTCCCTAAACTCAGCCTCCAGGACCTCATCCCTCTTTCTTCCTATATCGTTGGTACCAATGTGGACCACGACCTCTGGCTGTGCACCCTCACCCTCCAGAATGCCCTGTAGCCGCTCGGTGATATCCATGACCCTTGCACCAAGGCGGCAACATACCATCCTGGAATCACGTCTGCAACCAGAGAAACACCTATTTGTTCCCCTAACTATAGAATCCCTTATCACTATTGCTCTCTTGTCTTTTCTCCTCCCTCCCTGCACAACTGAACCACTCATGGTGCTCTGGTCATTACTCTTGCTGTACTCTCCAGAGGAATCCTTTCTCCCATCGGTAGTCAGAACTGAACTGAATACCGGTTGACAAGAGGAGCAAGATTACAATTTTATCTGCATTTTCTGAAGAAAGCAGGCGATAATGCAAACTAATCTTAGCCCTCTTCCTGAAAGAAACACAAAGCTGAGAATTCCCAGATCGCATTTTAGAGTTTATTCAAGGCACAATTAACATTTCAAACAAATGTAGCATATTTCTGTAGTCATCTCAAAATAAAAATAGTAAGCTCAATGTAGTTTAACAAATACTTAGGCAACAAGCTGAAATAAAACAGGAAGAAAATGAAATTGCACACTGATTCGTTGCTAGAATAGAAATCTGCAGCTCTGTGTCAAATGAATCAAAAAATGCTGCAATTCCAGGGTGGCCTTTCCAGCTGTCAAATCCCTGCCAAAAGTAAATTATCTCCATTGTGACTTAGTTTTAAAAGTGTAAAATTAATTCAGTGCCTTTAAATTTTACTTTGGTATTGAATTAAACTACAGAGCCCACAATGGAAGGTGGATTGTTCAACTGAGTGCGAGGACAAAAGGTTTAGCATGTGAAACTTTTGTTTTTGTGCATCTAATCAGCCTACCTATTGTTGACTTCCTTCAGATGTTTCACGAGTTTATCGGCGTAGTGAAGGACTCAAATCCCTCAGTTGTTGAGATTTACATTTTTATCGCTTCTGGAGAGATCTATCCCCAAGGTACTATATATTACAGTATATTGCTTTCACAGTTAGGATAAGAAAATTAGGACCACTGGCCAGCAAAGACAATTTTCCCTCTTTTTCATTCAATGTTGCAATGATATTTTTGTAGCAGTTATTCTCAGAAAGCTTGTTCCCATTTTTTCCATTTCATAGCACACTATTGGTTAATGCAGAAGCTGAACGTTTTTTTCTAAATTTGAAGGGATTGTTTTTGACTGATTTGAGTTCCATTTTATGAAAAATGTCACCGAGTCAAAGAACATTCATAATTCCATTTCCCTCTTACTTTACTAGAGTGAGCCAAGTCGGTTATTTGCTGTAACAGGGTAGCATATAATGTGAATTGAGATCAGATTGTGTTATTTTGTCTTACAGCCTTTCCAGCAGAAGTGAAAATGACAGCAAGCAGACTAAAGGAAGCATTACCATTTTATGGTTTTCATCAATGAGAACCAAAATGGGCAGATATGATTTCCTTACAAGACAAACAGACCTGGAAGAAAGAATAAATCTCATAACACTGCTGTAAAATGCATTAAATTCTGTTTAACATGGACCGGCTGTACCTGCTAAAATGATTTTGCTCACCTTTTATAGAGTATAGGCAACACCTGCCCCAAATATATCAATGTCATCAGTATAACATTTACAGGATTTTGTGGTGAACTAATGTCAGATACCATAATGACACTTTAATCTAAAATGTGTATTTAATCCAGGCTGCAAAAACAGAAGTGTAACACTGTTTGAGATTTGTACACTTAAACAGCCCTAGAGAGTCCAGTTGGTCAATATTCTACTTTCTTTATTTATTATATAGATATATGGATTAATGGATGATGAGAGGTGAATTATAGACATGTATACAATTTGGAGTTGGTTTTGACTCAGTACACACATGGCCACTGAAGGTTTCATATGCTTCCATGGTTCATTTCATACCTTGTGTTTTTTTTTATAACGTGTACAATTTTCTTTTCTCCTCGCCTCAGTAAAAAATCAGATTTGTGTTAAAATGAGTTACTAGCACAGGCAAAGTGGCCATTTGTATTGATGAACAGGGTGTGCATGATATCACTTGCTCAGTAACAATAAAATGTCCAACAGATGCACAGAAAAGTAATCTATATATGTTCCTCATATAAATATATAAGTTGCAGATTTTCCTTTTTGGCCTTAAATAATTGCCTGGGCAAAGCACACAGAGAAAGGTCAGGCAGGGAGATTCACATGCCCATAATGGAGCCTGTCCAATCTTCTGTCCAGTGTGACCTTTGACTCACTGTAAATAGCAGCACAGGAGATCTTCTAGTGGGGAAACAGGCTAATGAATTGCTTATTTACTTTGGTCTTTGGGGAACTAATTTCAATGCCTAGCACATCAGCACTTTAACCACCTTTCATCTTAGTGCAGTTTTCAAAAAGCTTACGTGAATACACTTTGCGTTAAAAACTTAATATTTAAATATGGCCCTTTTCCAAATAATTTATTTCTAAAAATGGTTAAATAATTCTCACAATGTGCTAGTAAGCTGGTATTCCCTTCTTCAAACTATAATTCCAGTGGGGTAGAACTTCCACCTGCCCCTTTAAATGTGCCCAAGCCCCAACCCATTTCTCTGGATTGAGGTGTCATTAGAGGTGCAGAGTGGACTCTTGGTGGGACTGCCACCACCAAGTAGGACCCTACAAGTGCAAAAAGGATATTCCAATGGTCTTGCAGCAGGTAAAAACTAGCACTGTAAAAAAAAGTAGGAGACCTTTAAAGGGGTAGAAGTACCTCAAAGATGAAACTAGCTGTCTCACTGAGTTTTGTGTTTGATTCCAAGTCTTCAGCTTACCATAGTGCCTTGTTTCTTCCATAAGCTAAATCTTATTAAAGCAGTATGTGTTTATGCCTCTTACAAATGTGTTATCTTACTTGTAGTACTAGATGGGCAGGTTCACCATTCACTCAAGCATCGAGTCAGATTAAAGGGTGAAGAATTATTTTCTTTTCTTGGTGTACTTTTGAGAAACTGTTTCCTGCTAATAACAAACAGATGCTGGTGCAATTGCATCTTCGTATCAGATGAAGTATTTCATTATGGGTAGATAAAGTGAACCATCTATAAGTTTTCAACTTTTGCTGCCTTTGATCAGCTGCTGAATAGCTATTCCATTATCAGATAAGGAGCAGAATAAATTGGCTACTTTAACAACATTCCCTTTGAAGGAAATCATGAAGTATGGAAGTTAACAGAATGGGCTAGAAATTCATTGACATAGTGCCGCCTTGAGCAGTGTTACAGAAGCTAATGCTGCTTCCCAGGGCCAGGATGCACTGTTGACCGCTTTCTGGTGTTTCCGAGGAAGAGTACATATGCATCCACTATGTGAGCCAGAAGACCTTGAATCAGCACTATCCTGACGTCACACTGCTCAACTGGCTGATATGATGCTAGGTTTGTTTCCAGATTTGGGTAATGTATGTGCCTCTTTGCTGTTCACTCTGCAGCTGCAAGATGGGCCCTGTGCAAACATTATTTAAAGAGCCAGACATCCAAATTGCAGACAAGGTCATTTATTGGAACTTTTTGTATTTCAACGTGCCTGGAAATACTCTGGAGTGTTTTTTGAGGTGTTCTGGTGAGTTCCTGTATTTGCTGAAGAGTGTTGCAGAATTCTTTTTTTTTTATTTATTCATTCAGCGGATGTGAGCATCGCTGGCTATGCCAGCATTTATTGCCCATCCCTAATTGCCCTTGAGAAGGTGGTGGTGAGCTGCCTTCTTGAACCCCTGCAGTCTTTAGGATGTAGGTACACCAACAGTGCTGTTAGGAAGGGAGTTCCAGGATTTTGACCCTGCAACAGTGAATGAACAGTGATATAGTTCCAAGTCAGGATGGTATGTGGCCTGGAGGGGAACTTGCAGGTGGTGGTGTTCCCATGCATCTACTGCCCTTGTCCTTCTAGGTGGTAGAGGTCCCAGGTTTGTCCTGGATGCTGTGTCCTGGATGGTGTTGAGCTTCCTGAGTGTTGTTGGAGCTGCACCCATCCAAGTAAGTGGAGAGTATTCCATCACACTACTGACTTATGCCTGATAGAGGGTGGACAGGCTTTGGGGAGTCAGGATGTGAGTTAGTCGCCACAGAATTCCCAGCCTATGACCTGCTCTTGTAGCCACAGCATTTATGTGTCTGCTCCAGTTCAATTACTGGTCAATGGTGACCCTCAGGATATTGATAGGGACTCAGCGATGGTAATGCCAAAAACGTCAAGGGGAGATGGTTATAGCCTCTCTTGTTCGAGATGGTCATTGCCTGGCACTTGTGTGGCGCAAATGTTACTTGCCACTTACCAGCCCAAGCCTGGATGTTGTCCAGGTCTTGCTGCACATGGACATGGGCTGCTTCAGTATCTGAGGAGTTGTGAACGGTGATTGCACAATGTTCAGCACCAGAGAACATCCCCACTTCTGACCTTATGATGGAAGGAAGGTCATTAATGAAGCAGTTGAAGATCGTTGGGACTAGGACACTACCCTAAGGAACTCCTGCAGTAATGCCATGGAACTGAGATGATTGATCTCCAACCACAACCATCTGCCTTTGTGCTAGGTGTGACTCCAACCAGCAGAGAGTTTTCCCCTGATTACCATTGACTCCAGTTTTACTGGGGCTCCTTGATGCCATACTCGGTCAAATGCTGCCTTGCTGTCAAGGGCAGTCACTCTCACCTGACCTGTGGAGTTCAGCTGTTTTGTCCATGTTTGGACCAAGGCTGTAATGAGGTCAGGAACTGAGTGGGCCTGGTGGCACCCAAACTGAGCGTCAGTGAGCAGGTTATTGCTGAGCAAGTACTGCTTGATAGGATTGCCGACCACCCCTTCCATCACTTTAATGATGATCTGGAGTAGACTGATAGAGAGGTAATTGGCCTGGTCGGATTTGTCCTACTTTTTGTGCAAGGACATACCCTGGGCAATTTTCCACATTGCCAGATAGATGCCAGTTTTGTAGCTGTACTGGAACAACGTGGCTAGAGGAGCAGGTGGTTTTTGGAGCACAAGTAGGTGGTGGCATAGTGGTATTATCACTGGACTAGTAACCCAGAGACCCAGGGTATTTCTCTGGGGACATGGGTTCGAATCCCACCACAGCAGAAGGTGGAATTTGAATTTAATTAATAAATCTGGAATTAAAAGCTAGTCGAATGATGGCCATGAAACCATTGTCGATTGTTGTAAAAACCCATCTGGTTCATTAATGTCCTTTAGGGAAGGAAATCTGCTGTCCTTACCTGGTCTGGCCGACATGTGACTCCAGACCCACAGCAATGTGGTTAACTCTTACATACCCTCTGAAATGGCCTAGCAAGCCACTAAGTTGTACCTAACCGCTACGAAGTCAATAAAAAGGAATGAAACCGGACGGACGACCCGTCATCGACCTAGGCACTGGAAGCGACAATGGCAAACCCAGCCCTGTCGTCCCTGCAAAGCCTTCCTTACTAACATCTGGGGGCTTGTGCCAAAGTTGGGAGAGCTGTCCCACAGACTAGTCAAACAACAGCCTGACATAGTCATACTCACGGAATCATACTTTACAGACAATGTCCCAGACACTGCCATCACCATCCCCGGGTATGTCCTGTCCCACTGGCAGCACAGACCCACCAGAGGTGGTGGCACAGTGGTATACAGTAGGGAGGGAGTTGCCCTAGGAGTCCTCAACATCGACTCCGGACCCCATGAAGTCTCATGGCATCAGGTCAAACATGGGCAAGGTAACCTGCTACTGATCACCACCTACCGCCCTCCCTCAGCTGATGACTCAGTACTCCACCATGTTGAACACCACTTGGAGGAAGCACTGAGGGTGGCAAGGGCACAAAATGTACTCTGGGTGGGGGACTTCAATATCCATCACCAAAAGTAGCTCGGTAGCACCACTACTGACCGAGCTGGCCAAGTCCTAAAGGACATAGCTGCTAGACTGGGTCTGCGGCAGGTGGTGGGGGAACCAACATGAGGGAAAAACATACTTGACCTCATCCTCACCAATCTGCCTGCTGCAGATGCTTCTGTCCATGATTGTATTGGTAGGAGTGACCACCGCACAGTCCTTGTGGAGACGAAGTCCCGCCTTCACATTGAGGATACCGTCCGTCGTGTTTTGTGCACTATCACTGTGCTAAATGGGATAGATTTCGAACAGATCTAGCAATGCAAAACTGGGCATCCATGAGGCGCTGTGGGCCAACAGCAGCAGCAGAATTGTACTCAACCACAATCTGTAACCTCATGGCCTGGCATATCCCCCACTCTACAATTACCATCAAGCCAGGAGACCAACCCTGGTTCAATGAAGAGTGCAGGAGGGCATGCCAGGAGCAGCACCAGGCATACCTCAAAATGAGGTGTCAACCTGGTGAAGCTACAACACAGGACTATTTGCGTGCCAAACTGCGTAAGCAGCATGCGATAGACACAGCTAAGCGATCCCATAACCAACGGATCAGATCTAAGCTCTGCAGTCCTGCCACATCCAGCCGTGAATGGTGGTGGACAATTAAACAACTAACTGGAGGAGGTGGCTCCACAAATATCCCCATCCTCAATGATGGGGGAGCCCAGCACATCAGTGCGAAAGATAAGGCTGAAGCATTTGCAACAATCTTCAGCGAGAAGTGCCGAGTTAATGATCCATCTCGGCCTCCTCCTGAAGTCCCCAGCATCACAGATGCCAGACTTCAGCCAATTCGATTCACTCCACGTGATATCAAGAAACGACTGAAGGCACTGGATACTGCAAAAGCTATGGGCCCTGACAATATTCCGGCAATAGCACTGAAGACCTGTGCTCCAGAACTTGCCGCGCCCCTAGCCAAGCTGTTCCAGTACAGCGACAACACTGGCATCTACCCTGCAATGTGGAAAATTGCCCAGGTATGTCCTGTACACAAAAAACAGGACAAGTCCAACCCGGCCAATTACCGCCCCATCAGCCTACTCTCAATCATCAGTAAAGTGATGGAAGGTGTCATCAACAGTGCCATCAAGCGGCACTTGCTTAGCAATAACCTGATCACTGACGTTCAGTTTGGGTTCCGCCAGGGCCACTCAGCTCCTGACCTCATTACAGCCTTGGTTCAAACATGGACAAAAAAGCTGAACTCAAGAGGTGAGGTGAGAGTGACTGCCTTTGACATCAAGGCAGGATTTGACTGAGTATGGCATCAAGGAGCCCAAGCAAAACTGAGGTCAATGGGAATCAGGGGGAAAACACTCCGCTGGCTGGAGTCATATCTAGTGCAAAGGACGATGGTTGTGGTTGTTGGAGGTCAATCATCTGAGCTCCAGGACATCACTGCAGGAGTTCCTCAGGGTAGTGCATCATCATTGACCTTCCTTCAATCATAACGTCAGAAGTGGGGATGTTCGCTGATGATTGCACAATGTTCAGCACCATTCGTGACTCCTCAGATACTGAAGCAGTCCGTGTAGAAATGCAGTAGGACCTGGACAACATCCAGGCTTGTGCTGATACGTGGCAAGTAACATTCGCGCCACACAAGTGCCAGGCAATGACCATCTCCAACAAGAGAGAATCTAACCATCTCCCCTTGACATTCAACAGCATTACCATCGCTGAATCCCCCACGATCAACATCCTAGGGGCTACCATTGACCAGAAACTGAACTGGAGTAGCCATATAAATACCGTGGCTACAAGAGCAGGTCAGCAGCTAGGAATCCTGAGGCGAGTAACTCACCTCCTGACTCCCCAAAGCCTGTCCACCAACTACAAGGCACAAGTCAGGAGTGTGATGGAATACTCTCCACTTGCCTGGATGGGTGCAGCTCCAACAACACTCAAGAAGCTCGACACCATCCAGGACAAAGCAGCCCGCTTGATTGGCACCCCATCTACAAACATTCACTCTCTCCACCACCGACGCACAGTGGCAGCAGTGTGTACCATCTACAAGATGCACTGCAGCAATGTACCAAGGCTCCTCAGACAGCACCTTCCAAACCCACGACCTCTACCAACTAGAAGGACAAGGGCAGCAAATACATGGGAACATCAGCACCTGCAAGTTTTCCTCTAAGTCACACACCATCCTTACTTGGAACTATATCGCCGTTCCTTCACTGTCGCTGGGTCAAAATCCTGGAACTCCCTTCCTAACAGCACTGTGGGTATACCTACCCCAAATGGACTGCAGCGGTTCAAGAAGGCAGCTCACCACCACCTTCTCAAGGGCAATTAGGGATGGGCAATAAATGCTGGCCTGGCCAGCGTCGCCCACATCCCATGAATGAATGAATAAGAATAAAAAGTCTTCAGTACTATTGCTGGAATGTTGTCAGGGCCCATAGCCTTTGCAGTATCCAGTGCCTTCTGCCATTTCTTCACATCACGTGGATTGGCTGAAGACTGGCATCTGTGATGCTAGGGACCTCCGGAAGAGGCCAAGACGGATTGTCCAGTTGGTACTTCTGACCGAAGATGGATGCAAATGCTTCAGCCTTGTCTTTTGCACTGATGTGTTGGGCTCCCCAATCATTGAGGATGGGGAAATTTGTGGAGCCTCCTCCTCCTGTCAGTTGTTTAATTGTCCACCACCATTCAGAACTGAATGTGGCAGTTGGTGTGGGATTGCTTAGCCCTGTATTGCATGCTTGTTCCACTGGTTGGCATGCATGTTGTCCTGTGTTGTAGATTCACCAGGCTGACACCCATTTTTAGGTATGCCTGGTGCTGCTCCTGGCATGTTCTCCTGCACTCTTCATTGAACCAAGGTTGGTCCCCCGGGTTGATGGTAATGGTAGAGTGGGGGATATGCCGATCCATGAGGTTACAGATTGTAGTTGAATACAATTCTACTGCTGCTGATGGCCCATAGCTGATGGCCTCATGGATGCCCAGTTTTGAGTTGGTAGATCCGTTCAAAATCTATCCCATTTAGGACGGTGGTAGTGCCACATAACACGATGCTGGGCACCGTCAGTGTGAAATATGGGGCTTCGTCTCCACAACGCCTGTGCGGTGGTCACTCCTGCCAATACTGTCTTGGACAGATGCATCTGCGACAGGTAGGTTGGTGACAACGAGGTCAAGTAGGTTTTTCCCTTTGTTGGTTTCCTCACCACCTTCCGCAGACCCAGTCTAGCAGTATGTCCTTTAGGACTCAGCCAGTTCGGTCAGTCGTGGTGCTACCGAGTCACGCTTGGTGATGGACGCTGAAATCCCCCACCCAGAGTACATTTTGTGCCCTTGCTACCCTCAGTGCTTCTTCCAATTGGTGTTCAACATGGCGGAGCACTGATTCATCAGCCGAAGGTTGGCGGGTTGGGGGTGGTGGGTGCGGCGGTAGGTGCTAATCAACAGGAGGTTTCCTTGCCCATGTTTGACCTGATGCCAAGAGACCTCATGGGGTCCGCAGTCAATATTGAGGACGCCTCAATCCTCAATATTCTCAGTGACAGTGAATGCTTGGGCCCCGTTGCAACCTGCCCCAACGATCTCCTCCATAGGGCTCAAGAGATACTGGTGTCCTTTCCCTTGCCAGTTCCCCTCTGCTACCTTCTACTGTGTCCCACCTGCAAGACAGAAGGCAAGATGTCAGTGATTGTGTATCACTGTGTTTGGGTGATGTGCCTGCCAAAACTGAAAATTAAGGTATGTGGAGGCAGCAAGAGGTGGGAGAGGCTGGCAGCATTGGTAGGTGTGTGAGATTGTCTGATTGTTAATCGTGAGTCTTGTGTGCCAGGGAATGCTTCTGGGTGAGTAATGAGATGGCGAGGTGCACTGAATGGCGAGGTGGTGTAGTGAATAGGAGATGTCATGTGAAGATGTATTCACTGACATTGATCATCTGCGTGAGGTCATCAGACTTCTTGTGGCACTACTGCCAGATCCTCAGGTCCAGATCTGGGAGTTGACCTTCCTGGTCATCTGCTCCCACTCCCTTCTGAGGGTGGTCCTTGAGAACCTCCTACTCACTGTCCCTCACCTGAGGAGCCACGCTTCTCTCATTGTGTCTGCCTCCACCACTGGTGCCTCCAGCACCATATCTGTCACTCTGGAACCACCTCTGTGCCCTGGTGTTCAGTTTGCCATAACTTAAATTGCAATAATATTATTCAATGCAGCTTCCCTTTAAGAAGAACAGCCTGCCTTTAAGAAGAGCAAGTTGGCTGCACCATGTGGTCTGTAAACAACATTGCTGAGTGCAGAGGCCATAGGTAGCATGCAAGTGTAGGAAGCAGTGCGGATGTGCTCAGCCACATACTATAATCAGGCAGATGAGGTGAGTACACCAAATTTGCGTGTTGCCCACCTCGATCTGCATGGGCGTGAGTAGGTCACGAATCACAACCCCCAAGCCTAAAAAACTTATCTATCCAATTTCTAGCTCAATATTTTTTAACTGAATTGAAATAAGTAAGGTTAAGAAACTAATATGGAAACAGAAAATGCTGGAAATACTCAGCAGGTCTAGCAGCATCCCTGAAGAAAGAAACAGAACTCGCATTTCAGGTCTATAACCATTCATCAGAAGCAAAGTTCAAGAAACTATTGTTTTCTACACTTGCTTTGATTATATGGAAATGTAACCTCCAAGTTATATTTTCTGATATTGGTTTAACATAGCATTGAATAGTTTCTGACATCAATTTTTAGGAAGTGCATCCGTTCAATCCAATTAATACTTCATTTTGCTACATTGAATGGCTGATCTGCAGTTAAATGATCCATCTTATCTCAATGTCCTTTTGGACACTGCCTGCTTCTGATTGTCTTCCACCTCATAAACACTGATAACTTTCTTCATGAGTGTCTGGAAAGAGCTTTGCCTCAGTAATACAATGCTTCCCATAACCAGGAGGAAAGCTCAGGGATTCCTTGGTACAAACCAGTGCCCATTCATTGACCCACTGTATAGGACACCGACACTTTCCACTGTTAAACCACACACTAGAAACCCAATTTCACATCTACAGGCATGTCAGTACAATAGCATGATCAGACATTTCAACATGTTGTATGTGAAGCCATTGGGTTTTTTCACAGAAAAACAGCTGGAAATTTTGGAATGTGATGCCAAAACTCTAATAATCATCCTGAAATCCAATGAAATAAAAAAGAGATTAACTTAAATCAGTGGCCGTGGTTTTTCTTGTTTGAACATTCTTTGTTTGAAGGCTGTTTCTCAGTTCTTCTGTGAGTTGACAGCTTTTTTAATGTCATGTGAGCTTTTTTGAAGTTTTTGTGTTATGAACGCTGGACTTTGTAGTATGGTTATGTTTTTAAAAAACTGTGATCTTTAATGCAGTGCAAAAGCTGCCCAGAGATAAGCCAGGGATCTTGGTTACCATGAGAACAAGGACTCCAGATCAAAGACCCTTTTGAAAGCAGGGTGCAAGGTTGTGACGCCTAAAGGACAATGTGTTTCACTTTCCCAGACTCTCTGATTGTAAACAGAGAGCCAGGGGCTCTAAAATGCAAATTCAAGTTGCACTTTTTAACACCTGGAAACAAAGGAAGGCCCAGGTGGTTTTGCTATGGTCAGACGTATGGTCTCTGAGAGTTGTAAAAGGCAAATGACTATTGACTTTTGTTCTGGATAAATTTGAAAGGCTTTCCTAGGCCTGGAGGCTTCAAGAAAGAAAGGAAGACCAGCAGAGCTGCACAGCCTGAAGAAAGAGAAAAAAAAACAGCTGCTGTCAGCTCACTGATACAGCAAAAGGCTGCTAAGATTTGAACCTAGTTTAAAAGTCAAGGTTTGCAGAGGAGAAAAGAACAATGGGGTCACCAGAGATTGCCTTATTAATGGAAGTCCAGTCGAATGTGCTCGGAAGAAGTGAGCAAAGAGGACGTTGGCTTTGAGAAGGACACTGGGAGACCAAACCCACTGCAACTAGGAGGAGTTTGGGACTTTTAACTGTGAGGATACCTTTTCGATGAGAACACTGTGTAACACATAAATGTGTGGGGTCTTTGAGTGTGTTAATAAGTTAATGGAAAATACCTTTCTCTGCAATTTAGTGTATAAGCTACCTACTAAGTATACTAAGTACTGTTTAGTTAATGTTGATTTTTAGTTTGGTTGTTATAATAAAAGTCTTAAAACATGAAATATTATCATGTAATTCTTTAGTTGGTCTGGGGAGTTCATATCTCTTCTTTTAAATTAAACGGTCTCTACTGAGGTCGTAACAGATGTTAACTTTTCCAAGTTTTGCAGTTTGGCATATATGTTCCACTGTCTTGTCAGGAGCATTATGTTGGTTTACTAGCCTGTGAGCAGATATGTGTTAAAAGACTTCTGGTGCCCCATATTGACAGCCAGTTTTAGTTAAGGTGAGCCCAATTAAGTGGATGGAAAATGAAACCATTCAGCAAAAGATGTGAAATGAACTGTAAATTAGAGGGACCTCGTTTGGGATTAATCTTTTGGGAAATTAAGTGATGTGGAAAAAGATAGCACAGTCTGGTAACCAGCTGTTCAATACTAATTAGCCCTGATCTTGTGAGGCCGGACCTTATACACAATGAGCACAGGTTGTAAAATTATTTGCCCAAGGCCTGGTTTTGTGAAACGCAAAAACTGAGACTGAGCACAGGGCTCATATTAATATGGAAATGAAGTAAATCAGATCTCATGCCTAATTTCACGAGTTTTAGTGAAATTCCACCCACAGCATTAGCTTCACCCACAAAAACAGACTGCAACGATACTGGAGCATGTGGCACCTGATTAGTGTGGCAGTTTTAAAGCAAGTTTATTGTTTGACTGCATTCTGGCATCTTCTTTGGTTAGAAGCATTTTGAAGGTATTGCACTGATCTTTATACAATTTTCTTTTGATTGACGATGCTGGCTTTATACAGACGTTATACAGGAAGAGAGAGCTATTCTGTTGGCTGGGCTGCACTTGAACCATGCTGGGACCAGTGTCCTGGAGAATTAAATAACTAGGGTTGTAGATAAGGCTTTAAAACTAAATAGTGGGGGGGAGGGTTCAATTGAAGGGAAGTTTAAAAAGTCGAAAAGTAACGAGAGAGCAGAGGTGCAGAGTAGTGAAGGGGCATACATTAATTAGAGTGTGACAGGAAGAGACAAAGAATACAAGCATAAGAGTAGAAATTAGAACCAGAGTAGGTAAAAATGGTAAAAAACCAAAGCTTAAGGCTCTTTATCTGAATGCACATAGCGTTTGTATCAAGATAGATGAGCTGACGGCGTAGATAGAAATAAATGAATATGACTTGACAGCTATCACAGAGACGTGGTTGCAGGATGACCAGGATGGGAAACTCAATGTTCAAGGATATTCAACGTTCCGGAAGAATAGGCAGAAAGGAAAAGGAGGTGGTGTAGCTTTGTTATTAAAGGAAGGGATCAGTGCAGTTGTGAGTAATGATACAGGTGTAATAGATTGTGATGTAGAATCAGTTTGGGTGGAAATAAGGAATAGTAAGGGAAAGAAATCACGGTTGGAAGTGGTCTGTAGGCCCCCGAGGAGTTACCTCTCTGTAGGGCAAAATATTAATCAGGAAATAATGGAGACATGTAAGAAGGGCACTGCAATTATCATGGGTGATTTTAATCTGCATATAGACTGGACAAATCAAATTGGCAAGGGTAGCATGGAAGACGCATTTGTAGAGTGCATCAGGGATTGTTTCTTAGAACAATACGTTGCAGAACCTACCCAGGAACAGGCTACTTTAGATTTGGTAATGTGTAATGAGGTAGGATTAATAAGAGATCTCGTAGTTAAGGATACTCTAGGGGGAAGCAATCATAGCATGGCAGAATTTCAAATTCAGTTTGAGGGTGAGCAACTCGGGTCTCAAACTAGTGTCTTCAACTTAAACAAGGCAATTACAGAGGTATGAAGAAAGAGTTGTCTAAAGCGGGCTGGGAAAATAGACTACAGGGAAAGTCAGTAGATGAGCAGTGGCAGACTTTTAAGCAGATATTTCAAAACACTCAGCAAACATTTATTCCGGTCAGAAGGAAGGACTCGAAGAGAACGATGAACCGCCCGTGGGTAACAAAGGAAGTTAAGAAGAGTATCAAATCAAAAACAAAGGTGTACAAAGCGGCGAAAGCTAATGGTAGGCCAGAGGATTGGGAATTTTTTAGAAACAAGCAGCGGATGACTAAAAAACTAATAAAGAGGGAGAATATGGATTATGAGAGTAAATTGGCAAGAAATATAAAAACAAATAGTAAGAGCTCCTATGGGTATATAAAAAGGAAGAGAGTAGCTAAAGTAAGTGTGGGACCCTTAGAGGATGAAACTGGGAAATTAATAACAGGGAACAGGGAAATGGCAGATAATTTAAACCAATATTTTGCATCGGTCTTCACAGTGGATGACACTATAAATATCCCGACAATAATAGATGAACAAGGTGTAAATGGGCGGGAGGAACTTGTAACAAACTTTATCACAAGGGAAAAGGTGCTGGACAAACTGATGGGACTAAAGGCAGACAAGTCACCAGGACCTGATGGCCTGCATCCAAGGGTTTTAAAAGAAGTGGCTGCAGAGATAGTGGAGGCATTGGTCATAATATACCAAAACTCACTGGATTCTGATAGGGTACCAGCGGATTGGAAAACGGCTAATGTGATGCCCTTATTCAAGAAAGGAGGGAGACAGAAAGCAGGAAACTATAGGCCAGTAAACTTAACATAAGTCATTGGGAAAATGCTAGAGTCCACCATTAAGGAAGAAATAGCAGGACATTTAGAAAAACATAATACAATCAAACCGAGTCAACATGGTTTTATGAAAGGGAAATCATGTTTGACAAATTTGTTAGAGTTCTTTGAGGATATAACAAGCAGAGTGGATAAAGGGGAACCAGTAGATGTAGTGTATCTGGATTTTCAGAAGTTGTTAGATAAGGTGCCACATAAAAGGTTAACGCACAAAATAGGAGCTTGGGGTAATGTGTTGGCATGGATTGAGGATTGGCTAATACACAGAAGGCAGAGACTCGGGATGAATGGGTCTTTTTCAGGTTGGAAAGCCGTAACTAGTGGGGTGCCACAAGGATCGGTCCTAGGGCCTCAACTATTTACTAGAATATATCAATGACTTGGAGGAAGGGATAGAGTGTAGTGTATACAAATTTGTTGACAATACAAAAATAGGTTGGAGGGCATGTTGTGGTGAAGACACAAAGAATCTGCAAAGGAATATAGATAGGTTAAGTGAGTGGGCAAAAACTTGGCAGATGGAGTTCAATGTGGGAAAGTGTGAGGTAATCCACTTTGTTAGGAAGAATAAAAAGGCAGATTATTATTTAGATGGAGAAAGACTACAAAATACTGCAGTACAGAGGGATCTGGGTGTTCTTGTACATGAAACACAAAAAGTTAGCATGCAGGTGCAGCAAGTAATTAGGAAGGCAAATGGAATTTTGGCCTTTATTGCTAGGGGGCTAGAGTTTAAGAATAGGCAAATCTTGTTACAACTGTACAGAACGTTGGTGAGACTGCACCTGGAGTACTGCATACAGTTTTGGTCCCCATATTTAAGGAAGGATATACTAGTATTGGAGGCAGTTCAGAAAAGGTTCACTAGGCTGATTCCTGGGGTGAAGGGGTTGTCTTATCAAGAACGGCTAAACAGGTTAGGCCTTTATTCATTGGCGTTTAGAAAAATGAGAGGTGATCTTATTGAAATATATAAGATTTTAAGGGGGCTTGGCAGGGTAGATGTTGAGAATATGTTTCCACTGGTGGGGGAATCTCGAACTAGGGGGCATAGTTACAGAATAAGGGGGCACATATTTATAACTGAGATGCGAAGGAATTTCTTCTCTCAGAGGATGGTGAATCTCTGGAATTCTCTACATCAGAGAGTTGTGGAGGCTCGGTCACTAAATGTATTTAAGGAGGAGGTAGATAGATTTTTGAAATCTCGGGGAGTCGAGGGTTATGCGGAGCAGGCCCGAAAGAGGAGTTGAGGCCTGGAACAGGTCAGCCATGATCTTATTGGACGGCGGGATAGGGGTAGGCTTGAGGGGCTGAATGGCCTACCCTTGCTCCTATTTCTTATGTTCTTATGTTAACAGTTTTGCTGCCCTGTAATTGCATTTAAAGAGGTAGAAAGCTGCCACAAGTCAAGCAGTGCCTATGAAAGTGAGGGTAGAACATATCAATCTGACCTGGACATATCACAGGAAGCCTATTCTGCAGCATATCCATTTCATTGTAAACTCAGTGACCAAGTTATGGCTTCTTCTGCAGTCCACAACATCCTAAATGGGGTCCTTTGACCGTATGGTTCTTCCAGTTTCTTTCAAGGTCACCATGGCATTATATTTCTATGCCATAGGATCCACCACAAGGCACTTCTATCATAGAAGCAAGTCTGTAGCCCATTCCTGCTTTGAGCAGGTAACTGATGCCATGTTAGGTAAGGTTGATTTCAATGGGATGAAACAGAAACTGCTGATAGTAAAGCAGACAAATATGTTAATGGGTTAAACAACATCAGTGGGAGGTTTTCAAAAAGGAACTTAATGTGATGCAGGATCCCTAACTGGCAAGAACTCTACTTGCCAAAAAAAACGGCCATGGATGACTAAAGAGATAAGGGACAACATAAAACTAAAATAAAAAGCATTCAATAACCAGCACAGATCCTGGCAACTGGGAGAAATACAATGAACAACAAGAGGTGACAAAACAGATAGTAGGAGCTACAAAAAGAAAGTATGAAATGAAACTTGCAAGGGATATCAAAATAAACAAAAACATTTTTTACAAATATATTAGGAAAAAGAGGGCGGTCAGGAGCAATGTTGGCCCCTTGTAAATAAGGAAATGGCAGACATGTTGAAGAATTACTTTGCATCAGTATTTACAGTAGACCAAGAGGTTTTTTTTTATTCATTCATGGGATGTGGGTGTTGCTGGCTAAGACAGCATTTATTGCCCATCCCTAACTGTCTATGAGAAGGTGGTGGTGAGCTGCCTTCTTGAACCGCAGCAGTCCATGTGGGGTAGTTACACCCACAGTGCTGTTAAGAAGGGAGTTCCAGGATTTTGACCCAACGACAGTGAAGGAACGGCGATATAATTCCAAGTCAGGATGCTGTGTGACGTTCCCATGCATCTGCTGCTCTTGTCCTTCTAGGTTGTAGAGGTCGCGGGTTTGGAAGGTGCTGTCTAAGGAGCCTTGCTGCATTGCATCTTGTAGATGGTACACACTGCTGCTACTGTGCGTCAGTGGTGGAGGGAGTGAATGTTTGTGGATGGTGTGCCAATCAAGCGGGCTGCTTTGTCCTGGATGGTGTCGATCTTCATGAGTATTGTTGGAGCTGCACCCATCCAGGCAAGTGGAGAGTATTCCATCACACACCTGATTTGTGCCTTGTAGATGATGGAAAGGCTTTGGGGAGTCAGGAGATGAGTTACTCCCACTCCAGGCAAATGTGACGTCATCCACTTTGGGCCTAAAAAAGAATAAAACAGAGTACTTTCTAAATAGTGGAAAGTTGGATACAGAAGAGGTCCAAAGAGACTTGGTGGTCTATGTACATAGATCATTAAAAAACTCACGGACAGATGCAGAAAATAATCAAAAGGGCTAATGAAATGCTGCCTTTTATATCTAAAGGACTAGAATACAAAGGGGTAGAAGTCATGTTCAGCTATCCAAAGCCCAGGTTAGACCACAGCTGTAGTACTGCGAGCTGTTCTGGATACCACACTTTCTTTTCTTTATTCTTTCATGGGAGGATACATTGGCCTTGGAGGAGTGCAGCGTAGATTTACTAGAATGATACCTGGAGTCTAAGGGTTAAAACATGAGGAGTACTATGGTGAATATCATTGTTATATTCCCTGGCATTTAGAAGGTTAAGGGGTGGTTTGAACTAAGTTTTCAAGATATTAGAGTCATAGAGTCATTTACGGCACAGAAGGAGGCCATTCAGCCCATCAAGTTCATGCCAGCTCGCCATAGAGCAATCCAGTAATTCCCATTCCCCCACTCTATCCCCATAGCCCTGTAGATTTATTTCCTTTAAGTGTCCATCCAATTTCCTTTTGAAATCATTGATTGTCTCCGCTTCCACCACCCTTGAAGTCAGCGAGTTCCAGGTCATTACCATTTGCTGCATAAAAACGTTCTTCCTCACATCCCCTGCATCACTCGCCAAAAACCTTAAATCTGTGTCTCCCAGTTTTTGTACCATCAGATAATGGCAACAGTTTTCCTTTGTTTACCTTATCCAAATCTGCCATAATCTTGTACACCTCTATCAAATCTCCCCACAATCTCCTTTGCTCCAAGGAGAAAACCCCAGCTTCTCCAACCTAACCTTATAGCTAAAATCCCTCATCCCTGGAACCATTTTAGTAAACCTCCTCTGCACCCTCTCAAAGACCCTCACGTTCTTCCCAAAGAGTGGTATTACTGGAACATATAGGGTAGATAGAGAAACCATTTCCATTGGCTGGGGAGTCTAGTACTAGGGGGCATAACATAAAAATTAGAGCTGGACCTTCAAGGAGTAAAATGAGGAAACATCTCTACAGACAAAGGATGGTAGAATCTTGGAGATTTCTTCTGCAAAGGACAATTATTGCTCGATCAATTGTTAAATCTGAGATTACTAGATTCTTGCTCTCCAAAGGTGTTAAGGAATATGGGGCAAAGGCAGGTATATGAAGTTAGATCACAGATAAGCCATGAGCTCATTGAATGACAGAACAGGCTTTCGAAGGACTAAATGTCCTACTCGTGTTATTATGTTCTCACGTTTGTCAGAAAATATACCTTTATAATTTTTCCCGATAAAAGAAGTCTCAAACTGGAGACGATATAGAAATTTTACAGCCCAACAGGCTTTTCAAGACTCCCAAGTGTTACAGCTGAACCCCATATAGCCATTCGAACACCTCACCACAATTTCAAAGCATAAATGAATAGGAAGAGTTACCAGTCCATTGTTGTGCAGGTTGTTTCCAATTATAGCAACATAGAATAGTCATAGAACATTGGAGCGCAAAAGGAGCCCATTCAAACTTTTGAGTCTGTGCCAGCTCTTTCAAAGACAATCCACTCCTTTGCTCTTTTCTCATATCCCTGAAATCTTTTTCTCTTTAAAATAATTATTCAGTTCCCTTTTGAAAGCTACTGTTGAATTTGTTTTCACCACCCTATCAGGCAGTGCATTCCAAACCCTATACACTTGTTTTCTCATGTTGCTGCTGGTTCTTTTGCCAATCACCTTAAATTTGTACACTATGGTTAGCATTTTTATATAGATTTATTTATCCAGGGAGCATCAATGATGCTTTTACTCTGCAAACAACCCATGGTGCCTGCATTGTTTGACAGTGTGGAGAGAAAGTCAGGCCTGCCTGTGGGAGTCCACTATCATCTATCGTCTGATCCCAATTGGAAACTCCACGCAGCAGCGGAGCACAGATAATAACAAGGCCCATGCCACCATAGAAGCCACTTTGAAGTATACCACTGGGGCACTCAAACAATAGTCCCATTTCTTAGACTAATCAAATGCGGTACTGCTGTACAAACCATATAAACGCCTTTACTGTCTGCTGTATCGTTCTGTAATTCAAAGTGGGTGAGTATGCATCTGGAGGCCAATGGAACAAAAGTCCACACAAAGTACCAGGATGGCCGAGTGGTTAAGGCGTTGGACTTAAGATCCAATGGACATATGTCTGCATGGGTTCAAGCCCCACTCCTGGTATCTGTGCCGGCCAAATGTTACTTGTTAAGGGGAGGTGGTGGCGTACTGGTATTGTCACTGGACTAGTAACCCAGAGACCCAGGTATTGCTCTGGGGACATGGGTTCGAATCCCACCACAGCAGAAGGTGGAATTTGAATTCAAATTAAAAAAGGGCGGCACAGTGGCGCAGTGGTTAGCACCGCAGCCTCACAGCTCCAGTGACCCGGGTTCAATTCTGGGTACTGCCTGTGTGGAGTTTGCAAGTTCTCCCTGTGTCTGCGTGGGTTTCCTCCGGGTGCTCCGGTTTCCTCCCACAAGCCAAAGACTTGCTGGTTGATAGGTTAATTGGCCATTATAAAATTGCCCCTAGTACAGGTAGGTGGTAGGGAAATATAGGGACAGGTGCGGATGTGGTAGGAATATGGGATTAGTGTAGGATTAGTATAAATGGGTGGTTGATGTTCGGCACAGACTCGGTGGGCCGAAGGGCCTGTTTCAGTGCTGTATCTCTAATCTAATCTAAAGGTGTATTTTCAGCAGGTCACGAAGTTAGTCGCTTGTTGTCTCATTACTAGGAGGTTGGTTTTCTGTACTGGTGGACTTGAAAAGGAACAGGCTTGGAAACCTTAAGTTCTTTTAAGGCACATGGTACTGCCTTGTCTGCTTGCTGTTTTTTCCTACAGTTTGTATTTTAAAAGATTTTTAAAAGGAGACCAACATGGCTGCCACACCATGTGACTTCTCACAGTTCCTTTTCCAAATATGGTGGGTGTCTAAGTTGATTAGCCCCATCCTGGTTTATTGTTGTAAGAAATGCATCCTGAGAAAGGTTAAGACAACCATCTTCATGTTTCAGGAGAAACCAATTCAATTCAGGAATGTCTCCTAATGGTTTCAGGATGGATATTGATGGCATGTCTTAGTCTGGGAAGGTATTCTTTTGTGCTTTCGAGACAGTGGGGGGAATCTTATGCTGGCGGTGAGAGAATCAATGTCAGGGTAAACCGACGCTAAGATCCCCGCGTCGCCTCTTTTCCGGAAGGCCTGCCGAATTTAGCACCAATCAGGCACTTAAATGGACAGCTTTGGGCCTTTCATAGGATTTAGGACCCCGTCGCCCTAAGTCGTGGCCTTGCAGAGCAACCGGCCAATCGGAGACCGGCAGCTGCAGCGCCATCACGTAGTGGCTGCTGCTGTAGCTGCACCTACCGAAGGCCAGCGAGCATTGCTGGAACCAGGCCTTAGGTAGGTCAGGGCGGGAGGGGTCTCACAGGGTGGGGGTTGCAGGAGATGGCGGTCAACAGCAAGGGCAGGGGTGGCCCTCAGCAGGCCTTCCCCCCTTCCCGATCCTGGGTCCCTCGTTCTGGCACTGTGCCATTGAATGAGGCTCCCCTCCCCCCACCCGGAGCCAGGAAGCAGCCCGCACAATCTTTCCTACCGTGCTTCCTGTGCGGTGACAGGGCTGTCTGCCACACAGGTAATTGCGGCTGCAGCAGGAAGAGACCCTTAATAGGGATTAATTGCCCAGTTAAGGGGCTCAATTGACGGTGGGGTGGGAAGGCCATTCATAGGCCTTCCCAAGCTGGACTAAAATTTGGAGGAAGCAGGATGGTGGCAGCAACCGCCCCCCCACCCCAACCACCATCCCACCCGAATATATGTTCCCCCTGCCTCCAAACTTGCCACGGTGGCAGGGGGGTGGGGGGGGCGGGGGTGGCGGTGGAGAGCATTAAATTCCACCCTGTGAGTCAGTTTTTGAATACACAGGCTGAAGGTCTTCTGACCTTCAGCAGCCATCTTTGCGGCCCATGTCTACTTTTAATGTCCATTGTGGTTCATTTAAAACGAAAGGAAAATTCAGTTCCAGAAGATGCTATGTTGAATATAGTCCATGTTTAACGTTATGAATAGGACATGCCTTTACTGGGCTTGACAAAGTGTAAAACTTTTCTGTTGTTTCCTTGGCTCAATGACATTTTCATGTTGCATAAGGTGTCACGTAACTAAATATTCAGTACCGTCATGCATCATGTAGAAGACTGTTGCACTCCATTGGATCGTGTTTTAATTGGGATGGACATTACATTGATTTTTAAATATTATAATCAATGTTTAGAAGCTTCTATTTTGATGGGCTGTGATTAGTTAAAATTAGGCATTTGTTAAATATAAATGTGACCTATCATAATTTTTATTTAAAATAAACAATAGATTTTTAAAAAAAATTCATGGCCCAATGTTCGTATGTGAATAGAATATTCTGTATTTAGAATGTGATGTTATTACATTTCAAAAGCAGAAACATCCTCAGTGGTGCGTGCTAGAGAATTAAGACAATGCATTTGTACTCCAGAATTATGATGAACTGAGTTATACATGCTAGAGTTCCGCTATGAATTGAATACAGTATGTGATAAATAGTTCTATGACATTATTTGGATGTCTATTGCTCCCTTTTAGAAAAAGCACAAGTGAAGATATCTAATAGGCCTTGGAGACCATTTAGTTTACCAGCTCATTAACTCTTAGAGCACTAACTACGACATACATTATTTTTTTGTTGTTGTACCAGTTGTTTCATGCTTGCAAAAAATCTGCATTTATCCCTTTCCCAAACAGGAGTTGTTCATCTATCACTGTTAGATAAACTGTATTGTTCCTGAAAGCTGGTATTCATATGAAGTACATTAAGGGAATTGCAATGGCATTCTAAGTAGAACTAATTGATTATCTGAATGTCTTGTTTTTGAGTCCTTCTTAGCTTTTAATATCACTTGCACACTGGTGTATTAGTGAAGAACCACCTCAATCTACAATTTTTTTCAATAGAATACTGATGTTTTTATGATGATTGCCTCTAGGAACTATGCACCATGAAGCAGATCAAATGTAAAACCATCCAAGAAATTAAGCTACAAAACTGAGAGTACTTAAAATGAGAATTGTTTGTTTAAAATTACTTTGGCTCTGTAGCAAACAGATGAGATCTTGAGTGAGGTGATCATTTATTTATGCATTCTTTGAGGAAATTACTCATTGTTGTCGCACACTTTTCTATTACCAATCATCGTGGCACAAATAAATTGTGGCTGTGTATTAATTTAAAGCTATTATGCATTTTCTGCTGTCATTTCCTTCCTAAAATATTATCATTATTGGCCTTAAAATAAAAAATGAAACATCATATATCATAGTAGGAAATATACACACTAAAATATTTTGTTCGGACATTGTAGTCATTACTTACCCTGGGGGCTCATTATAGCCTCTCACTTTTGCTGGACTGATAAGGGACATCAACAAGCTAATAATGACTTTAATAATCTTGAAAATTATACTAATTTGATACATTTATGAACCTTTTAAAAGAAATACCATTTTCACTTGTCAACACATCTCAGGATCCTTTTAGAATATCTATCCACAGGGAATTTAAGGGAACAAAATCCAGAGCAGCTGTAGGAAGTATACAAAGGCATTTTGTTCTTTGAGTGTTAATGAACAAAATGATATCCACTGAAATTTTTTTTCACTATAACATGTGCTTGAAAGGGTCATAGGTGTGCAGTGATATTTCTACCACAGTTCTTTAAGGTTAATTATATTTACATTTCCATCTCACCACCTCCATCTTTAGTGACAGTTAATTGGCAGACAGGCTGATGTGACTGGGCTGATTACATTCCACTGGCTCTTATGACTATTGACAACATTAAAGAACAATTGCAGCATTTTATTTTTCCATATTTCCCAGGAAATGAGGCAATACTCTAGAAATAAACAGGTTTTGTTGTGTATGAGCATGCACACATGTAAACGGCTACAGGACATTTTATTTTGTGAAAGCATCTGTTATCTCATAAAGCATTTTCCTAATACTGAAGGAAGTGTCTCTTGAAGAGATATGTCTATTCCAGACTTTTGCTTGTCCCCAGATATCAGTAAACAGATTCTAAATGAGCTCCCTTATCCATACAAATCAATAAATCAACCTAAGTAAATCTGTTGTGAATCACCGAAATGCGATCTGAATTCAACTATTTTTATTTTCCTTTCCTACATTACAACAGTGACTACACTTGAAATTAATTCATTGGCTGTAAAGGGCTTTGGGACACCCTGAGGTCATGAAAGGCTCTCTAGCAAGTTTTTTCTTTTCTTTCTACACTGCAACTAGCGAAAAGGTTGACGTGAGCATTAAAATCATGTTTCAACACAGGCCATTTTGTGAAAAACATTGAACAATGAGAATTCGAGCCTTATATTTGCATCTATATTGAAAAAAGTAAGACGTCAGAGTCTGTAGTTAATCAACGCAAGCTCGAGGAACAGCATCTCATCTACCGATTAGGCACACTACAGTCTGCCGGACTGAACATTGAGTTCAATAATTTCAGAGCATGACAGCCCCCCATTTTACTTTCATTTTTAGTTATTTTTTCTTTTTTTCTTTTTTACATTTTTTACAATCTTTTTTTTTGCATTTATTTCATTTCATCTTAGTTTGTTCAGTTTGCTTACCCACTGTTTTTTTTCAGGTTTGCACTTGCTGCTGTTCAATATTCAGTCCGTTAACACCTAATCTGTACTAATGTTTGCCTTTGCTCCATGACCTTTTGGTCAGCTATGTGGCCTTGTCCAATCTACACCTTCTCCTTTGTTATCTCTTGCCCCACCCCCACCCCCCTTGCTTATAATCTGTGACTTTTCTAATATTTGTCAGTTCCGAAGAAGGGTCACTGACCCGAAACGTTAACTCTGCTTCTCTTTTCATAGATGCTGCCAGACCTGCTGAGTGGTTCCAGCATTTCTTGTTTTTATTTCAGATTTCCAGCATCTGCAGTATTTTGCTTTTATTTTATCTGTAGTTAATAGCAACTGTACTGAGGATAGATACCTCTCAATTTTGACTGCAGTGATTTTGGACCAAATGGAGGCTTGGGGAGAATTTAACTGGGATCATAGGATTTGCCATAGCATACAAGATAGTCCAGAAACCTTAAATCAGCAAGTTAAGAATCATATACTTGAACTTCCACGTTCAAGGCATGGGGTTTCAATGTATAAAGCTTGCAAAGTGGTTTGAGAAACTTCTCTTTCAGGTGGAGTCTTTCACCCACAGCCTCCAATTATGCTTGTGTAGACTACGATTTTTTTTTAAATTGATAACCTTAGGCAACAACTCCATACATTCCCCACATACATAATACATTAGGACTTCAACTGGAGCTGCATTATCATCTTTCTTCCTTTATCTTACTGCAACTTGTCATAACTCACGCTCTAAGAATTTTTCAGTTGTTTTCTCTGATCTTGATTCCTTTGCTTGTGCACCAAAAGAAGATATTGGTTCAATACCATGTCTTCTGCAATCTCTGAAGGATTACATCTCAGTGGTTCTTAAAGCTTTCTAAATTAACTTGACACTCATATAATGACTCTGATACATCTTCCTCAACTTTCATCCATGAAATTCTTGACTGAAAAAGCTCAACACACTTTCTGTTTCTCAGTGGCCTATTTTAAGGCTGACTGTTGAAGTCCATCCTATAATGTCCCTTGCATGTTTAAGTTTTTAATTATTTTGTGTAGTAAGTTGCTGAAAGTGCGAGCTGTTAATGGCGCAGCAAGGGAAACAGGGCACTTGGGACCTCAGTTAACAGGCAAGCAACTGTATATCTCATTAACCAATGAGATTTAAGGATTGTGAAGTAAGCAGCACAAAGACTCAGAAGGAAGTGTAAATTAGAGTGGGTAAATTCAATGTCAAATTAGATACTGCGGCACAGTGGTGCAGTGGTTAGCACCGCAGCCTCACAGCTCCAGCGACCCGGGTTCAATTCCTGGTGCTGCCTGTGTGGAGTTTGCAAGTTCTCCCTGTGTCTGCGTGGGTTTCCTCCGGGTGCTCCGGTTTCCTCCCACATGCCAAAGACTTGCAGGTTGATAGGTAATTGGCCATTATAAATTGCCCCTAGTATAGGTAGGTGGTAGGGAAATATAGGGACAGGTGGGGATGTGGTAGGAATATGGGATTAGTGTAGGATTAGTATAAATGGGTGGTTGATGTTCGGCACAGACTCGGTGGGCCGAAGGGCCTGTTTCAGTTTTGTATCTCTAAACTAAACTAAATAGAGAGGAAAAGAAATATTGGATTAAAAGAGAGAAAAAAAGGAGGTAGAAAGGAAAAGTAAGAAAAAAGTGTGTTAAGTTTCAAAATTTTATTTATTTATTTATTTAGAGATACAGCGCTGAAACAGGCCCTTCGGCCCACCGAGTCTCTGCCGACCATCAACCACCCATTTATACTAATCCTACACTAATTCCATATTCCTACCACATCCCCACAATTCCCCTACCACCTAACTATACTAGTGGCAATTTACAATGGCCAATTTACCTATCAACCTGCAAGTCTTTAGCTGTGGGAGGAAACCGGAGCACCCGGCGGAAACCCACGCGGTCACAGGGAGAACTTGCAAACTCGGCACGGGCAGTACCCAGAACTGAACCCAGGTCGCTGGAGCTGTGAGGCTGCGGTGTTATAAACTTGATTGAAACATATAAGATCCGGAGGGGTCTTGACAGGATGAATGTGGAAAGGATGTTTCCCCTTGTGGGGAATCAAGAACCTGGGGTCACTGTTTAAAAATCTGCCCATTTAAGACAGAGATGAGGAGAAATTTTTTTCTCTCAGAGGGTCATGAATCTTTGGAACTCTCTTCCTCAAAAGGCAGTGGAAGCAGAGTCTTTGAATATGTTTAAGGCAGAGGTAGACAGATTCTTGATAAGCAAGAGGGTGAAAGATTATCGGGGGCTAGGTGGTAATGTGGAGTAATCAGTTCCGCCATGAACTTATTGAATGGCGGAGCAAGCTCGAGGGGCCGAGTGGCCTAGTCCTGCTCCTAATTCGTATGTTTGTATGTACATATACTTTTAAAATCTCCAACAAATAATAAAATCTGAAGAAATGAGACTCCACACTTGCAATAGTTACTTTTCAGTGTCAGAGAGGTTGGCTGCTAGTAATTAACACTTAACACATTGTTAAAAAAGTACTTAGACTGAAATGGGCAAGATTTAACTTTCTGTGGCAAGTTTTGTGTGTATCTACTGATACAAATGCGCTCAAAGCATTTCAATCACAAAATGCTGTTTTCTTGAAGCTAACGCTGGAGTGCTGCAACTCGGACAGTGACCTTTGGATATTTGTGTTTAACCATGCAACTGCCCCTAGTCCAAAGTTGTGGTACCATTTGCGCATAAATAACACCAAGTGTCATTAGCCTCACTATCATTTTGAGAGCAAAATCTGGACCAATGTTAAAATCCATAAAACAAAATGGTTTTATTAGTCTCCAAATCTTGGACATAAATAATATTAATGCAACAACCATAAATGAGCATTAAGATTGGCCCTTACTTCTCTCTCCAACAAGCTTCTCAGCTTTTCTTACATATATATGTCTGTTAATACTTCTCCGAGAATTACCAACTGAAGTATGTCGGCTTTTGGTATAATTATACCTTACAGGACAGGGGGTTTGTGATTCATTGGAATTCCTGGTGCTAGAGTCAGGGGAAGAGTATTCACTGCATTTTGGCACATGCACTTTTTAAATCTTATTGTGAAGGAATAGGATATTTTCACTCTGGCTGATTCTGTGGGCAGGATTTTGCCCTTTGGGTTGGACCTGAAAGTCAGAGACAAATGTGGAGGTCACAATCCTGTACTGTGTGGGAAACAGTAACCTGGCAGTGATTTTCCCTGAATTGGCCAATTAGTAGCCAGAGGGTGGGCTCACCATCCAATTAAGGACAGTGGGTGGGCTCTCAAAGCTGAAGGGCCAATAGGAGGCCATGCAGCACTGAAGAAGCAGCAACCAGCAGTTCAGGTAAGGGAGAGAGATAGAGAGAGGATGCCTCCAGTTTGAGGTGCCCACTCTCCAACTTTTTATCCTTTTCATTTTAAAAATGCCCTCTGCAGCTGGGCCACCATTGTGATATTGTGAGACCAGACAGGTGGGAGGGCCTCAAATCCTGCCTGGTTCCCATAGCTAGTGTTATCAGCAGCCTGTTTGACAGTGAAAGATATCACGGAGCAGCAATTTGTCTTGGGGCTTTGTGCAAAATGCATGATAGCGAATCAGCAGTCCATTTTACTTTCCGCCTGATTTTCTTTTACACTGACTTCAGTGGACAATTAAATGGTATAGACTGTAAAGCGGGTCTCTGATTCACTAGTGCCCATTTTACAATGCTTCCCAAGACAACTTTCTTCCACCACAGCTGAACCCATTTAGTCATCATTTGCCGCTCGCACACATAAACTTTCTAGGAGATGTCTCTGGATAGGAATCTGGCAACATTGGCTGCTTTCCCCCTCCCTGTCACTATAATCTATCACTATCCTAGGGGTTATGAAACCAATGAATAATAACTAACCATATAGAAATTGGGATAGTTTTTTCTCTCTTCTATCTCAGGGTTGCTGGGACCACCCGCTACCCTAGCTAATGCTAGCTAATTCAGTACTGATCAATGATGAAACTCAGGGTCTTCCTAATCATTATATTCTACTGCCACACTTGACTGTCCATTTACCCACTGAGCCATTGGGAACACCAAATAAAGAAAATGTCATAAAATAGAGGGTTTATCAAATATTCATGAAAGTTAACAAAGAGGTGTACGGAGGACATTATGGTATTGCACCCGAATATGGTTCGTAAAGGAATCATTTTCAAATCCTTTTCATTTATGAGGGGTTCTTGATTCTATACTTGTATATTTAAATTTACATTGTCTATTTTTATTTTCCCAGTTTGAATGGACAAGGGATAAGTCAGCATAAGTGTGACTGGGGGCACATAGTGCACGGTCATGGCCGATGAAAATAGTCCTGTCAGAAAGTGATATGACTGGTGTTCCCATACTGTTCCTTAGGGCACAGTCAATGTGTAAATAGTGTTTACAATATTTATGTAGCAAATGCTTGGCAGTAGCTTTGTGGAAAATCATATATGCAGTAAATCGAAAAACGTTGCATGCTTAAGGATGTGGAAGTCATGTTTAAAAGGTAATGATATAAGAAAATTACAATGATTTTTCATGACTATGGAGTCTGTGACAAGAATTGCACCCTCCGTTGTTGTTAGCAATAGCACTTTCTCAGTTGTAGCGCAGTATTTACATTTATGTTGCTCTTGAATATATATTGCATCATCCTGCAGCACCATATTAAAATCTCATTTTAGTCTCTATGCAGTAATTTATATGAAACTTCTCACATGATGGCTTAGCGAGTTTGTATGGTGAATAGCTTCAAACCCTGGTCTGGGCTGACTTAGCTGATCTCAGCCAGATTGGCAGGTTATGTAACTACAGTAGGGCTTCGTATGCATGTATTAGAGAGAGAAAAATCAGTGGCGATTCTCAATCCTGACTGTGCATGTACATTGGTGGTGACCACACTGCCTCCCATGGTAGAATAACCAGTTAACCTTCACTGCCAGGTTTCATTAGGATGAAGCACTAGAGAGCAACCAACATGTGAGGAATAGTATCCCCAATGAAGAGGAGGGGAGAGAATTGGTCCAGAGAAAGATTTGTACTTGTATGAAGTAATATTAAAATTTAAAAAATACTGTATTTATATAGCACAACCTCACGATCACAAAGCACTTTACAACTAATTAGGTACTTATGAAGTATATTTGCTGCTGTTTTGTAGAAAATGTAGCAGCCAATCTGTTTACAGAAAGGTCCCAAAAACAACAATGAATTAAATGACCAGATCATCTGTTTAGAATGTTGGTTTAGAGATAGATTTAGAGATAGAGATATTGGCTAGGACACCAGCAGAATTCCCCTGATCTTCTTTGAATAGTGCCATGCAATTGTCTCATCCAAAGGCAGCACGCCCCACCCGGAAGTGAAATTGCATCTTTGAGAAAATGCAGCTACATTTTGAGTTTCCCACCAGTTCCCCTGCAGCCAATTTCTGGTCTCCACACTTCCAGCACTTGGGCTGATCAATGCTGGGAGCTCACTAGCTTTATGTAAATGAGATAATTTCGTCAAACCAGGGGAAACCAACTTCCTTCACTCTGCCAGCTGCCTGCCCTAGTGGAATTTCAGCCCTACATGATGAGACCAAAATGAATCACACTCCAGTGTTACTATTAAAGACAAAGCACTGATTTATTGGAATTTATTTGTATTCAATCAGATTTTTTTACTCTTCATAGCAAATAGGTAGAACACAAAAGACTGTCAAAAAGGAATCATAAATATTCTTCTTTCACAGCAATTTACTAAAGCGAACAAATCATTGTCAACATTTTTTTAGATCTCAAATTGAAAAAATTCTCTTTGTGTTGCTCTCAAGGTCATTGAGGAAAATATACAAGGTGTGTTTAAATTTGCGAAGTAATTACTGGAGAATGATGCGATTTCACAGAGGGGGGTTGTTTAAGTCACTATTAAGTGCTTCTTTAATGATATTCACAAGTTATTTCATGTTTAATATTTAGCTCACCATTTGTCTCAGATTCTTGCCAACAGCAAGTCAACTGATATTTGTTGAACTATCTTCTCATGCTTAGCAACATGTAGTGTGCTGTCATTCTTGTGTGAGATGTTCTGTTTTCCTATCCTTTGTAACAACAATAACCAAGTCTTTGCTTTAATGTTAATGAGTGTCTAAGGTTCTTATGCTTTGTCCTTTTTTATGATGAACAATCTTTCTCAGAGCATCTCACTTCAAGTGTCGTGACCTACTGTACACCTGTCAGAATAACAATCGTAGTAACTTGCCTGACATCTTGTAGTTGCTGAAAGTGCAGCAAAGCCTCTGGAGAATTAAGGAATGTGGAACTGACATTTTCTTAAAGGAAAAGTTATATTACTGTTATTGCTTTGAGAGTAGCAGTTCCCAAGGGTGGTGCAGCACCAGCTTTATAGTATTTTCTAGCAGTAGTTTTAGTGGAGTTTGTTTAGATGGGGGTACTTACGCCTCTTCCCTACATTATCCTGCTGACTATCTATGCCCTTCTATGGTCTTTTACAATTGTTACAATTTGCCATCCCTGCCTCAATTTGCCAATATCAGCAAATTTTGATGTTGTTGCCTCAATCCTTTAAGTCTAGATCATGATTGAAAGGTATCAAAGAACATACAAAATTGATGGGCAGGAAGGACCACAGTGTAGATTCACTTGAATTATATTACGGATGAGACATTACAATTATGAGGTTAGACTTGAGATTCTGGGATTATTTTCAGTGGAGCAGTGAAAACTAAGAGGAGATTTAATGGAGCTTTATAAAATGTTGATAGGTGATTAGGGAGAGACCATTTCTTCTGGTTGGTCAGTGAGGAGATGATCGTCAATTTAAAACTGAGTGAGGGCAGAGTTTAGGTGAAATTTCTTTATGCCTAGAATTGTTGGAGTTTGGACTCCTGTGCCACATGGAATGGTTGAACCAGAGGCCATTGCATCTCTTCAGTGAAGAGTAGATAAATACTTGAAGCAGAAGAAGAAACAGAGCTCCAGGTACATAGCAGAGCAGTGGGGTTAGCTTTGAGCAGCTCCAGCAAACAATCACCATGGGTACCAGAGGCTGAACCAGCTTCTTCTGTATTGTAATTCTCAATGGATCTATGATTCCTGGGTGAAAACTAAGGCAAAATTCTTATTTAGAATTCCTTCTATTTCCTGATTCATCATTGCAAGCTTATCTCCTTCATCTCCCACTGACTAAACCTTTACATTGACGATCTTCTTACTACTATCATGCCTACAGCAAGTTTTCAGTGTGTTTTCATTTTCTTTTTGCAATACTCTCTTAATGTCCTTTCTTAGTTTATCTAAACTGCTTTTTTGTAGATTTCTTATAATACCTCTATATTTAACTTTAAATTGCCTGCATTGCAAGATTGCAAGCATTACATACATTTTTTTTTAGTTTTAAATGTAATCCAACCTCCCTATTCGTTCATAGAACCCCAAATGTTGATACAATATATTTAACCTTTGTGGGATATACTTATAGTCCAATTAGTATTTGTTTTAGGCCAAAATACCCTATACATGCTGAGCCCTCTGTTTGAAAAAGCCTGCCCTGGCAGTATCAATCTTCTTTAAACTTCCTTCAGTCAGTTTCCATCAGCTGGGAATGCTTGGGGATGGTTCCTTACCCTCTGATGTTTGGCTGGACTCAGCTGCATGGCATTCTTCTAAATGAGTTTGTGTCTTATCTGAAGTGGTCAAAATTAATTAATTCTCAAAGTTTGTTAACCCATTACCAACACAGATATTTCATCTCTGAACACTATGGCTTTGTTCAATTTGATAGCACTGTCTGGGAAAACACGATTCCTACAGAATACTATTGTTCAGCAAGTTTTAACAGAAAACATTGGTTTTCACATCGCACTGTCGTCAGCTCTCAAGGCATGATGGTGATTTGGTCAAGCTTCAGCATGAGGTTAATTTTAATAAACCATTACTGTCTTAAAATATAAGGTTTTATTTACCAATTTTCAGTTCCAGTTAAGTTGAGAAAAAATTGTTTTTATCTTGCTAAAATCTGTGTTTTCAAGTGAAATACACCTTCTGCTCAAATTGAACCTAAATATATTGTGGTCACTGCCTCCCATATTTTCCCTAAAACTTTTCTTCATGTTGCTCCACTTTGTGACTGAGAACCAGGTTAAGTAGTGCTTCCCTCTTTGCTGGACATAGACTATATTTACTAAGAAAACACAGTAAAAACGTTGTCAGCTCTCTCCACACAAACAGTTCCTCTATTTCAGTCTACTTTTCAACAATACAAATCTCTAATATTTTTACCTCTATTGTTAGCACATGTCCCCTTTAATTTGTCTGCAAATTTCATCCATAGTTTCCTTTCTACTGTCCATCAGTGAGTAATTTACTCCTATTATCACAACGGATGTCATGGTATTCCTCAGCTCAGTCCAAAGGGATTCCATCTGAGTTATCTTTGTATCTTAATCCAGTGTTTTAATGCTGTAATATTAGGATTGACATCTATCTCGGTGACCTGTTTTCCTGACTTTACTGAAATATGTGGAGTCAGATACATATTGCCGGCAGGCACCTACACAACACTCAGGTTGTATCCTGGATAGCCACAACATCAAAGAAGGCAGGAGAAGCAGCCAACAACTCTTTGTAGATATGGGGCCACCAACATTGAAGATTATTTTCTGGTAGCTCCATTGGAATTCCTTAACTGGATTGCATCCTTGTTTGTGTTGGGGGGTTGGCAGTGAGGAATCCAGGCTAAGGCACGGGCCTTGACTCCCCAAATGTGCGTCACTCCTGAAAACTGGGTGACTGAATTAGCTCCATGCATTCAGCATACCAAGTGTCCACTGGATCCTGGGTTGAGGATAAGGAGACACTCAGGCTTTGAGTCCCCTCTCTGGCTAAGCAAGTTCTGCACAGCACAGATTTCCACTGGCTTGCTATAGTAAATGGACTTAAGGGACTTGAAAATCCAAACAACTGAAAGTAGTATCAAGCCATTTCATTGCTGAAATCCAATTCAGGTCATACTCCTTGAACTCAGCTACCCATATGGTTTTAAAGTAATGTGACCTAGCTTTTGCCTCAAGCCTGTAACCTGGAAGGCTACCAAAACCATGTGCTGAATTTTCCCAGCCTGTCTCCAATGGACTGGGAGGCGGGTGGGCTCCAATATGGCAAAGGAAGGCATCAGGAGAGGAGCCCAACGTCTTCCTGTCCCGTGCCAAATTGCCATCACCAGGAAGGTTGTTGCATGTGGCCAATTGAGCCACTTAAGTGGTCAATTAAAGACCACTTCCTGCCTCTGCAGGCACCACATCAGAAGGGCCTGCCGCCATATGAGCAGACCACCAGATAAACCCTGTCGGCCTCCCAGTGAGTTCCAGGAGGAACTGGGGTGCCCTCGTTTATGGGCAATTCTTTGGCCCACAGAAGGATCCCCTGGTAGCAATGTCCATCCCCGTGGCTATGGCATCACCAGTGCTCCATGACACCCCCCAGCCCAATCACTGGGGCCTGTGTACCTATCCCCGCCTCCCCCCAACCCAGCTTACCTGTCTTCAAGGACAGCATGTCATTGAGGCGCCTTCTCCCTGGAGCTGCAGCCTCAACACTGGCCACTGCTAGCGGTGGCACTGCTGAGGCTGCCGCGCTGCTGGCCCTCTGATTGGGCCGGCAGCTGTTGGGGGCGGGCTGCCATCCTTAATTGGATGGTGGCCCCTGCAGTGGCCTCTTAATTGGTCGCCGCTGGCAATATGCCATCCCAGGGTCCTGCTGCCAGCCGAAGTGGAAGCGGCTCCCCCTTTTGGCCCCAGCACCCGGGACTTTGCTGTCATCGAGAAAATTCAGCCCAATGTGAACAACATTTGTCATAATTAGACTGAGGATGTGGATTAATTATTACTGTAATTGAATGACAGAGATGAATACCAATGTAAAACTCGACAAAATTGTTCATTTTTCCCACCATTCTCCTTGTGCATTAACTCTCCCATGAGAACATGTAATTGTATTTTGAAAAACCCTATTTTTTTAGCCTATATTAATTAACCTGTTAGATAGAATGTTCCATTTATCATTCTTATAGAAATGTGATCTTAACTCATGTTTTCTCTACATTTACTTTTAGCTCATTTCTATTTTATGTCCTCTAATTCTTCTTTCTTAGCAGGCATCGCATTAACAATCTGGGTATACTTTAGAGCATTTAGTGTTTTATATACTTCAGTGAGGCATTTCCTTTAATGTTTTCTTTATAGACTGTAAAGCATAAGTTTCTTTAGTCTTTTATCATAGCTTATTCGCTCTGACTTGGTCCATCAGTGGGTGAGCACAGCCTTTGTAAAACAGTTCTGATGAATGCAGTGGGCTTGCTTAAGAATTCTCACTCTTTTGTTAGCTTTCCCTTGCCATTAATTTACTCTATCAAAGATTATTAACAGTGAAAGTATGGTAAATAATAAAATATCTATTTCAATGAAATCAAATCAAAAGGACAAAGGTTTGTATTATAGACTGAAAACTATGTCAATATGTCTTCTGTTATACTATTAGTTAATTTAATTTTCAGAACCGAGTAACCTTTGATCTGTTTTATGAACACTGTGACTAAAGCTTTATAACTTCAGTGGTCAATAGACTGTGTTGCATTACCCACCAGCATCAATCTTCGAATACTGCTGTCAATTATCAAGCAGGAGTGAATACTATCATCATGTGATGACTTTTCAGCCAATCACATTGAGTGTTTCAGTTCAAGGGTGAAATGGTGATTTAATTCCCAGTGATGTAAAAACTGGTTATTGTCAATAGAAAGTGAGAACCTCAACCATATCTTGACATTTACTGAATCGTATGAACATGTAGAGGGTGCGCACAAAACTTATTTCAGAATCAACTTCAGGATTATATCTAAAGATTATAGTGTCAGGATTTTATCAAATAGTAAACCTGCAAACTTGTACAGTATTTTTGCTTCTGTATTTGTCCTTATCAAAGCAAAGAATGTCAGCATTGAGAGTATATAACATTTTCCAATTTCAGGCATCAAATGTTAGGATTTGATGTGACTAGCTCTTCAAACTACAGAGTCTAGATTTTTTCTACTCTGCCCCAACAATGAGACTCAATCCCAGTTTCACAGGAGCACTGCGCCTGTATCAATGTAACATTTCCATTCTATACCCTAACAATGCTTGTGATATTTTTTACTGAATTGTCAGTGAAATTCCCATGAAAGCTGTTGGAAAAGCAATATCATATCCTTGATACTGCATTGGAAAGGCTCACGCACATGTCTGTTGTATATTAACAGTTGTTTGCAGTATAATCTGCCATTGAGAAAGCGGGGAACAGCAATAGCATTTACAATGGAGACCTGGTTGCTCAGCCCATAGGCACAAGAGAAGCCTTTCTTTTGAATATCCTCACTGCTGCAGCAGAGACTTTGGGTTCCAAACTCTAAGTCATAACTATGTTCAACTTACTTGGTGAACGGTTACAAATAATCATGAAGGACAGGTTTTGAGACTACATAGTTGTTGCTACAATGGTAAATTTGAGGCTGCAAATTGTCACTGAACACCATTAAGCCCCTGCTGCCATATAGACAGTTCTTCTATGCAATTCACTTTAAACTGCAATCATAAAATCTTGCCTTTTATTAGTTCATTAGAGTAGAAAACTTGCTTCTCAATTCCACTGTGCAGTATGAAATAATGCATGAGTTATTGTTAATGACCTTAACAAGTAAAGCATAGCATTTTTGCTGATTGTTAATCAATTAATTGAAGGACAGTGCTATGCATGGTTAAATCACTCATTAGCGCTTTCTGCTGATGGTCTTGCTTGTGCCTTCTTTTCCACTAAAATTAACAGATAAGAAAATATAACCCCAGATGTTACAGGCTGAAATATGGAACAGATGCTCTTTCAGAATTGAAAAACTGCCAAAGATGTTCCCTTTACTGTGCTTCTGCATTTTATTTCACAATACTGTTTGTTTCTAATCCTCCATTAGCTGCACCACCAAAAAGTCATGGCATCAATCATCACACAGTTTCAGGTAGCTTTTTCAGCAATGAGACTAATGCTTCACATTTTAACTAGATGTAAATATTATGTAGACAAGTAAGATGTGTCAGTAAAGGATTACCAGCATTGAAATGTTGCAGAAGATTGATGAAACTGTGCTTTACACAGGATGACTAATATGGTGACAAATAGGAAGTCAAGAACTGATGCAAACCCAAATGCTTTCATTTGGTGTATGACATTATAGTTTTCTCTGGATAATTAGGCTCTTGTTGCTGTACAACTGATCATTTTGAAAAGCAATACTTTGGTTTACACCTGTTTGTAAATCAGCTCAGTTGGGTCAATGCTGAAATGACATGTCAGACGCAGGGTGCATTCCAGATCCACTGCAGGAAGCATATGGCTCTGTTTCTGTAGAAGTATATATTTAACAATGTCATAGAGTCATATAGTCGTAATGGCACAGAAGGAGGCCATTTGGCTCATCGAGTCTATGCCGGATCTCTGTGGAGCAATCCGAGCAGTCCCATTCCCCCGCTCTATCCCTGTAGCCTGCAAGTTTATTTCTCTCAAGTGCCCATCCAATTTCATTTTCAAATCATTCATCATCTCTGCTTCCACCACCCCCATAGGCAATGAGCTCCAGGTCATTACGACTCACTGCATAAAAATGTTCATCCTCACATCCCCACCCTCCCGCTGCATCTCTTGACAACCTTAAATCTGTGTCCCCTAGTCATTGTAGCATCAGTTAATGGGAACAGCTTTTCTTCGTTTTATGGCCACTTGGTGAGGGGTGTGGGTGGTTCCCACTGTTCAACTCCCTCCTGACTGGAGTAAGTGTTTTTGTTATTAGGGTTTTAACCCCTTTGTGTTTTATTTGCCAAATAAACAGACAGCGACAGGTTTTCTTGTAGATCTAAAACAAAAGATTGATTATATATTGAGCAATATGCCTTATCCCAATATTGTCGCAACTGCATCCACTCACGCACATTTATTTTTATTTATTTATTTAGAGATACAGCACTGAAACAGGCCCTTCGGCCCACCGAGTCTGTGCCAACCAACAACCACCCATTTATACTAACCCTGCAACAATCCCATATTCCCGACCACCTACCTACACTAGGGGCAATTTATAATGGCCAATTTACCTATTAACCTGCAAGTCTTTGACTGTGGGAAGAAACCGGAGCACCCGGCGAAAACCCACGCGGTCACAGGGAGAACTTGCAAACTCCGCACAGGCAGTACCCAGAATCGAACTCGGGTCCCTGGAGCTGTGAGGCTGCGGTGCTAACCACTGCGCCACTGTGCCGCCCTAAAGAAAAAAGACACAAATAGAGAGGAAAAGGGGTAAGTAGTTTTAAATGAGGTAGGGTTTTGGGGTTCACAGTAAACCTGTTGAATTCTCTCAGAGGTCAAGTTCTCTTTAGTTACAGGCTTGAGGTGTTTGTAGGTTTCTCTGTTGGTTGAAAGTTCAGTTTGAAGACAGGGAATCACTTCCAATTCACTGCTATACAAGTTAAAAATGTAGAATTTACAGCAGGGCACCTTCCTTTTGGCTTTCTGGATTTTCTCCCAGCTCTCAGCTGGACAAGCTTTTGGTGATGTTCCTTCCTGGATCTCTCTCTCTTACCAGAGAGCTACCTTTTAAGGTCAAAAATGGCTTCACACCGTTGCCTCTGTTGGGAGACAGTGTTCTTCCCTGGGGTGACTGACAATGGCCCAGGATGTGACTATTTCACACCTACTTTGTTTCAGAAGAACACATTCAATTCAAAGGTGTCTCTTGATGGGTTCAGGATGGGTGTAATTGACACCTCTTAGCTTTGTATGTATTTGTTTGTCTTTGCCAGACAGTTTGAATATACAAAGCTATGTCTTTTGACCTTTGGTGGCCATTTTTTTAGCACATTGTCCACTTTTTTTAAAAGAAAGGTCCATTTTTATAACTCATCAGGTTGAGTTTTTGTCATTTCAATAGCTGCACTTTACATGAGTGTCACATTTGTCTACCTTATCCAAACCTGTCATAATCTTGTACACCTCTATCAAATCTCCCCTCAATCTCCTTTGCTCCAAGGAGAACAACACTAGCTTCTTCAACCTAACCTTTCTGGAACCATTCTGATAAATCTCTGCACCCTCTCAAGGACCTTTACCTCCTTCCTAAAGCGTAGTGACCAGATCTGGATGCAATACTCTAGTTGTCGCCTAATCAGAGCTTTATAAAGGTGCTGATTTTTTTTTAAAGAACAATTGTACACCAACATGCTTCTGGACTCCATACATTTTGGGACCAAAACTCAGCTGGTTTCTGATATCATCCAAATCTTGTGAGTGTTACAGCAGTGAGCACTCTGTTGGCTTTTCGTTATAATGGGCTGAATATTATGCAGGTGGCGGGGGTCTCGACACCAGGCAAGAAAGCTGAGGGAACCCCATCTCTGCCATTTGGGGGACACTTGTCTGCATTTTAAGAACAGGGATCCCGCCTCAAAGAGCTGTTGGCCAATCAGAGGGCCGGCAGCTCCGCAGTGCCAGAAGCGCCAATGGGAGCAGTGGCCACTGCTGGTACTGCAGAAAGCCCAGGACCAGGAGTATCCATGGAGTCCCGGACGGCAAGGAAGTGGGGGCTGGCTGCCCGAGGCCTGTCAGGCAGGCCCCGTTGAGGGTGAGGAGGGGTGGATTATTGAGGGTGGGGGGTAATTGGCACAGGGGGGCCTTTGCCACCAGGGGCCCTCTGCCGGCCACAGATTGCCCAAGCAGGATGGGCCCCCTACCCAGCCCACAGGGAGGCCACCAGGTTTTACTGGGTGGCCTCCCCACATTCCAGGGGGCCCCCCTGCCACTGGTTAAATGCCAGCGGTGGCAGGAAGAGGCCCTTAAGTGACCACTAATTGGCAAATTAAGGGCCTGAACTGGCCTCTGGGCGGGAAGGCTGTCCTTCGCCTTCCCAGACTTGACACAATACAGTGGCATCAGGAAGGCAATGGACACTCCACACTGCTCCCCCCCACCCCACCTTCCCTTGCTATTTTATGGGCCCCCCGCCTCTCTGCCCCTCCCTAGAGAACTGATAAAATTCAGACCAATAACTGAGCAGTAATTTGTTTACTTATTGAGTCCATTTTCTCATTTAAGTTTTTGCACTGCACGCTCTGCACCGTTTCTTAACATAAGTTTCAAATGTAAGAAAGGGACTAAACGATAAGTGGATCATACATGTCAACTTACACACATCGGAAAATCTAACAGACAGCTGGCAGCGCTCCGAAAAAGCTGACAACTGAAAATCTGTTCTAAATAAAGACCAATGCTGTTCTTCCATGCAACCAAATAGGTTAAATACCTTTTACTATATTCCATTTCAGGATTTTTATTAATGTTTTGGGATTGGATTCCACAATTCAGGCAAATAATGGAAAGGGGAGAAAAATGGACTGATTTGTGGCATGTTGCTGGGAAGCTGATGAACAAAAGAGAGCAGCTGGGAGGGGCATCAGTGGGCAAGTCAGAGGTGGTGGTGGGGTCAAGAAAGGGGTGGTTTATTCTTGGAGAGGGAGTACATGGCAGCCAAGGACCTGGGTTACGGTGCTGAGAATGGGCAGACACAAACAAAAAGATCATGGTCCATCATGAGTTTCTCAATACCATCACAAACCTTCAGGTGGTTTATATGTTTTAATTAAAGTGCAAAGCAATGTCATTGATGTAATTGCTAACTGTGATAGCATGCGCATGCTTAAAACTAAAGACAACAGAAGAGCTGGTTAAAGACCCGCAATGACACTCAGAGAATCCTAATAGGGACTGGGAGGAGTGAGACAACACAATTGGCAGAGGGACATCTGGGACAGGGTTTTGGGTTGGGACCCTGGCGTGGGGTCGAATGGGGGGTCACAATCCAGCACTGTGTGGGGAACAGTCAGTTGGCAGTGATATTCCCTGTATTCCCATTCGAGGGTAGAGGGCATGCTCTCAAAGCTGGAAAGATAATAGGAGGTCCTTCAGCAAAGGAAGATGCAGAAGCCTGCCTTTTCAGGTAAAAGACAGAGAGGGCACCTCAAGATGGAGCTGCGTTCTCTTCAACTTTATAAATTTTTAAATAACAAATGGGATCAGCAGCTGGGCCAACACTGTGGAGGGGCCATGCCACCCCCCCCCCCCCCACCACAACCATCCCACCTCCGGCAAAATGGCCTGGGGGAGGGATGGTGCTGGCAAACTGGCATGCCGGCTGTCAGCGCAAATTTTTGTGCCGTCCCGCCTCTGTGCTTGCCCCCATCAGGGGACCAAAATCCTGCCCCTAATGTCTCCAAAAAGGCCACAGTCTCGGCCCCTTCCCTTCAGCCCTCCTTACTTCAACACTGAAAGGTCTCTGTATACCTAATCCAATGTAATTTTAGCCCCGCAATGCTCCTTTACCCCACTCTGCATCACTAATCCTTATTTCTGTGACCCACTCCCCAATGCTTCCACAAAATCTCCTATGTTCTGTAATACTTCGAAGACCCTAGTGTTAGTTCTGATAAACACTTAAACTGGCATTGCAATGTAATGGCTGCTCTGGAATAGTCTCTCCAGCTAGAATAAATAATATTAGAAGAGACCATGAAATGTAATTGCTACAGGATGCTTTCTGCCATCAGGGAACCCTCTAGCTTTTAATTTACAATATGAATGTACAATACTTATCACCCAGAACTCTTTGACTGTAAGTTCTGGGACCACCCTAATATTTCCACAGCTTAGAACCCTCCTATCCAGTTCTTCAGAACCAGCTGCCAGCCCCTGTCCAATTCTGCCAAGATCTTTCAAAATTACAGGACTTGCTTCTGCAATCCCTCCCACATTTGCCTCCAGAAATACTGGTGCATAAATTATTGATTGACAAGACTTTTACCTAAAAGTTGCACTTATGGTTCTGGACTAATAGGGCTGGATTTCGTGTTCCCGTCCAGACTTCTGGTGGAGGACCTGGAAGTGGACACTGTTGCCACTCAGCACGTGCGTGGCCGGCCCACTGCGTTCACACGGTGGGCGGTCAATTATAATAATGGAGGCACGGGGCCCAGCCAATTACGCGATGGGGTTGGGATTCGAGGCGCTGAATGTGGCATCAGATGACTCCGGAGCAGGTGCTGGCTCCATATTTAAAGCCCTGCCAGCCCTGGATTCATTGCTGCCTTTGAGACATTTGCTGTTTACTGCTGAAATTGGTTTTGAAGTGACTCTGGACCCCCTACCCCCCCTGACAAAAAAGCCACAGTATTGCAGAGGAAAGACACCACAGCTTAACAATGCCTCCCTTGAGATTATCCTCCAGGCTGCAAGGAAAAGGTGGGAGGTCCTTTTCCCCAGTGATGGCAAGAAGAGATCCTCCCACCTGACTAAGCAAACCTGGATGGAGATTGCAGAGGACGTCAGCAGCTGTGGGGTCACCTCCCAATCATGGGTGCAGTGCAAGAAGAGAGTCAATGACCTCCTTCGTTCTGTCAAGGTGAGTGCTACATACCACTGTCCTTGTTTGGGATTGTATATGGCTATGAGGGAGAAAGCGTGACATGAGGAGGGAGGCACCACAAAGGCGCTGGCAAAGGGTGTTAAGCATCACCTCATCCTGACAGATGCATGGCTGCATCTCAGTCACAGATCATCTTCTTTCACAGATCACCCCCATTACCTCTGCTGAGAGCTGACGTGGGGAGGAGCCACATAGGAAAGCCCTACAGGGGACAAGGGGATTCCACTTGCACATCTGTCCTGTAGCTCTTTCTGTGAAATATGACTATCTCCCTCTTTCCACTGGCAGTACAGCAGGGCCCATAACAACAGGGAGACCTCGCGGACTGGCAGAGGAATTGCAGACATACGGCCTCTCTCAGCAGCTGAGAATGAAGCACAGCAGTTAGCAGGGACCCCATCGCGGATGGTGAGGCTGAAGTTTCCATGCAAGAGAGTGACTTCAATTGATATCCAACACACTTCTAGAGATCTACATCACACATGGTTGGCATGATGAGATCTGCAATGCCTAACCCACACATGTTTATGTTCCCTCATGCAGGTTGGTATTCGCAGGAGACTCCATCAGAAGGGGGACAGCAGGCAACCTCTGAAGCGGAGCAGTCAGAGGATGCACTGTCACATGAATGTCCTGCACCTTCCACCAGCGCAGCTACTTTTACCTCAGTGAGTTTGCGCTCAGCTGTAGAATCAGGGTCACAAGCTGGTGAGAGCACCACACACACACCCAAGCAGCTGGCTGAGGCTGAGGCATGAAGGCCACTGACAGTAGGAGGACTGTGGGTGGCTAAGCCCATGCGGAGTGAGCCCCAGGGTGATGAAAAACCTCTGGTGTCGGCAGCACAGGACATAGTGGAGTTGCATAGAGGGGTAAGGCAACAGATGGTGGAGATGCCAGAGGCCAAGCACAGCCATGAGCGGATGATGGAGTAGTCCATCCATGTCATGAGTTCTTCCATGTCTCAGGCATGTGAGTGCATGGCTTCCTCCATGAGGTTGGTGACCCTCATGGAGAGCCAGATCCTGCAGATGCATGCAGACCTGTACACCATCACCTTGGTTATGAGCTCAATGCAGCAGTGGCAAGGCAAAAAAACGACGAGGTGCCTGGAGGCTTCTCCAGCTCCTCGTCCTTCTCTGGTCAGCAGGGTGATTTAAGTGAGCCTTGAAAGGGAGAAAGAGAGGCTGACCTCCACAACTGGGCTACCCTCAGGGCTCTCTGAGTGTGGAAAGCGACTCCTCAGTTCCTCTACCAGTGAGCCCAGCTCAGTAGCCATGATGCCTGAGGAGAGTCCTGCACCTGTCCAGGAAACCCTCAGGCAGCTGGGGCCCTCCAGGGCAGCCAGAGCAGCAGCCTACCTCCAGCCCAGCTGCTATCACAGGGGTTACAACTTGTAGAAGCACTTAAACATGTAAAGAAAACCACCTAGATACACTAGGGGTTTCATGAGTGTTCGATATATGCCATTTGTTTTCCGTTATAAAGCTTTTTCCATATTGAAGTTAACTTTCATTGTGGAAAATGTTTTATACCTTAACTGTGAGATGCTGACTTCGCCTTCTCCCTAATGGCTGCCAGTGCAGGCACAGCCCTCCTTTAGTAAGCGTCTCAGATGGGCTACAGCGCATGGTCAAGTTGGAGGCTAGGTACGGAACACAAATAGAAAGGAGGCAACAGACTAAATGCATTGAGGTGAGTCTTTATTGAATTCACTCTGAGGCCATCACTGTGGCTGGAAGTGGTAAGTATGAGACTGTCTCTTACCTCCCTAGCTCATCATTCAATGTGCCCGGCCTCTGGTTCAAAATCCATTGCTTCCTGCTCATTGGCCTCCTCTGTGTCCCCCTCATCGGCTGAGGACTGGCGATCAATCATGTCCTCTTCAGACAAGTCCTCTCCCCTCGACAGTGCTGGATTATGCAGAACACAGCAGACCACCACACTATGGGAGACCCTTGCTGAGACATACTGCAGGGCTCCACTGGATCGATCCAGGCACCAGAATCTCATTTTCAGCAGCCCAATGGCCGCTCGATGGTTACGTGGATGGAACCATGGCAATTGTTGTACCTCTCCTCTGCTGCAGTGCAAGGGTTCCTCACAGGTATCAGAAGCCATGTCTTCAATGGGTAGCCCTTGTCCCCGAGAATCCATCCCTGAAGGTGAGCGGAGGGCCTGAAAAGCTGTGGTACCTGGGACTGTGTGTCGTGGCTACTTCCTGGGAAGTGGGCATACACCTGCAGGAAATGCTTTCGTTGATCACAGACCTCTTAAGAGGAGGCAGTGGCATAGTGGCAATTCAAGTTTTGTGTCCCTGTTATAATGTTTATTTCTCTGGTGCTTTCTCTTGGTGAAACTATAGAGCGTGTGTTGTCTAGTACTTAGTCTCGAGCTACCTCTAGATGCCATCTGAGCAAGCCTATGCATAGTGCTTTCCAGGCTGTATTATATCAAAATTCATTTTACAGAAATTAGGTATCAAAGTGGGGAATGCCATAGTAGGAATTAATGGGAAAAGACCTACCAATATAGCAGCTGGGACCATGTGAAAGGAAGTAGCATAGGTAGCGTAGCAACTCTCTAATCCAAGGTCCATTTTCCTGTGCAGGCTGAAGTTTAAATGATCCTATAAGGTCAGCAGAGGTAGGTGTTATAGTTGCAAGCTGCTGTCAGTCTATTTTGTATGAGTGTCTATTTTATGTACATATATATTTACCTTAAAGGAGTATTCATAGATCATGAGTATTATCCTGTGCATTAAATAATTGTCATGAAACTTACACATGAAAGATTTCAAATAAATCCATATAGCATCCTGCTGTGCACGTACATTCATTGAAGTCTCATTACCTCGGTGGGAATTTCATAAGAGAAGTGATGAGAATTCTCAAATAGTTGCCAAATTAAACAGTCTGAGACTGATAACATGTAGGAAAAGAGTGTGCATAATTCTAGAGAAAGACAGGCCACAGATGGAAAGACAAGAGGAGGAAGCATTTTAAATCCTCGGAATTCACTCAGCTCTAGCTGTAGAGACAAAGAAGTGAATGAGTCTGCATTGACTGACCAAGTGACGCCAACATCTGGCAATACCTGCAGAAACTGCCGCATCCTGTCAGGAACCCTATCACATGCACTCTCTCACTCAGAAAGATGGACTAGAGGAAGTATTGGAGGTGAAGCATGAAAGACCTGAACAAAGACTTAGGAGACATCAGGCCTGGCTGTTGAGTATTTGGGTAATGATGTCATGGTCCTGCCATGAGAAACTAAATGCGTAGCACTAGAACAATATGAATACCCTGCAAAGGCAGTGAGGGCTTCTCCACAGTGAAAAGCATCTATAGAAACATAGAAAATAGGAGCAGGAGTAGGTCATTCGGCCCTTTGGGCCTGCTCCACCATTCAAAAAGATCATGGCTGATCGCCTAATTCATTACCCTGTTCCCGCTTTCTCCCCATATCCCTTGATCCCTTTGGCATAAAGAACTATATCTATCTCCTTCTTGTATATATTTAATGACTTGACCTCCACTGCCTTCTGTGGTAGAGAATTCCACAGGTTCACCACCCTCTGAGTGGACAAGGTGTAGCTCCAGCAACTTGTGCACATATTCTACAGACCACAGTGGAATTCTGGCACATACCTTTGTGGATATATTGATGAATAGTCTTCGGGGGCTATACACCTAGGCTGTTGGGTAGCTATAGGAAGGTTTGAATCTCCTCCAGTTCTGCTTTAGGAGTCCGGCCTCCCAGGTTGCCAGCTATTCCTCCTCTTCTTCCTCCTCCAACAAATAAATCAAAAAGGGGAATCCCAATAGAGAAAAATATTTTTAGACTTTCCCTTCATTTTATGGAAAAAAAAACCTCAAACAAGCAAAAGTCTCGAGGAAGACTTCCAAATGAAGCCAAGAGCCCCAAAAAATAAAGGCAAGAAAAAACATTGGCAAATATTCAATCTAAGGTAAAGTTATGAGTCTTTATCTAACAGCGCAATGAAACACAGTAGCTTACCTTTAAGATTCCAGCATCAGCCTTCCTTAGCAGCTGATCTAGGTTACTCCTGCTTTACAGTGGAATGAAATAGATTGGCAAACCTTAGGGTGAAAATGATAGGATGTGTGATGTTTTCATGGTATCAGCCTATCATGTTAATGGCTGCAGCTTAGCTGGAATGGGTGCCTTTTACACCCTCCATCATTTGCAACAGAGTTGTTGCAGAACCTAAATGGGGTGTAAAATTGGCACATCTTCTCTCCTCCCCAAATTCCAATCACTCTACTGATCATCTGGATTTACTCCCAACCAGGGACAGTTGGGATTTCAGGTTCGGGAATCTCTTTTAAAAAAAAAATTACAAGCAGGTCTGGCCAACATTTCTGGCCTGTTCAGTAGCAGAAGCCCCAGATGTGCTCCCAAACTTCCAAAGACCTGCTGCTCATGGATCCCCACCCTAATCCCACAAACCTCAGTGGAGCTGGGCCACTTGATATATTTTTCCTTAAAAAATGTTCCCCTTATCTTTGGGTGTCTAGCAAAAACAGCCCTGCATTTATATAGTATATATAAATTAGTAAAATATCCTAAGGCGCTTTGGAGCCCAGCTTGTACTGCCAGTTGGTGCCCACAGCTAGCCCCATCCATGACCTACTGAGGAGGGTCCAAGTGTGGGAACTCTGATGTAAAGGTTTTTCTTATTTTTTTTATTTTATTCATTCATGGTATTAGGGCAATACTGGAAAAGCCAGCAAACATTGCCCATCATAAATGCCCTTGAGAAGATGGTAGTGAGCCACCTTCTTGAATACAAGCAAATGGCTTGCTAGGCCATTTCAGAGGGCAGTTAAGAGTCAATTACATTGCTGTGGGCCTGGAGTCACAGTTGAAGAGACTTAGCAGTTGGCAGGAAAAAAGACAGAAGTGCAAGGGGAGAGCCAACTGTGTAACAGCCCCGACAACCAATTTTTCCTGCAGCACCTGTGGAAGAGTCTGTCACTCTAGTATTGGCCTTTATAGCCACTCCAGGCGCTGCTCCACAAACCACTGACCACCTCCAGATGCTTACCCATTGTCTCTCGAGACAAGGAGGCCAAAGAAGAAGAAGAAGAAGAAGAAGTAAGCACAGTAGTTTCCTTCCCTAAAGTGCACTAGTGAACCAGATGGGTTTTTACAATAATCTGATAGTTTCATGGTCACTATTATTGATACTAGTTTTTTTTTAAAATTCCTGATTAATTAATTGAATTTAAATTCCCCAGTTGCCATGGTGGGATTTAAACTCTTGTCTCCAGATCATTGGTTCAGGTCTCTGGATTGCTCGTCCCATAACATAACCACTGTGCTAACAGACCCCTCCGCCCTGTACTGTTCCTGTCCCTCACCCTGTATCCCTTACATCAATGGCTTTAAAGAGCCGGACACAAGGTCATCCCAGAAACTTGGTCCTACAACCAGGACCCAACGCAGTTTGCAGCTGTTCCAGCGGATTCCTGCTGAAGCTACAGCAGGTGTCTTTTGGAACAGAATGAGATTGCTTACATTTTAAAAGTAAACCATTTTATGCTTTTAGTAGCCATTATGTTGTATACAATTCAAGCTTTCATTACATGCATTCAAATGTAGCATCTTCCACAACCTTGTTCCTGGGTGGTTGGTGCTTTAATCAGAGATCTCTCTACTCTATTCCAGCTTGGAATCTGGGGATTCAGACATTGTATCTACAGTAATTTTAGATCAGTACCTTGTTGTACACTGTATGTCTTGGGACCGTAAACCTAAAGAGGATAATATTTTTTCATGGAATCATCAAAAGAAATTGTTATACTGTCAGCAAGGAATTGTAAGCTTGAATTAATGACATCGTTATTGCAGGTGAGTAATGTTAGCTAAGAATGGTTATATTGTTAGGTGCTCCCTTTGAAATTCATACAATTTTAAAATGTTGTTAGCAGCATAAAGATTCCATTGTAAAACAAGAGTAAATGGAAGAGCCAGCAGACGTTGTACAATAGCCATGGGAAATGATGCATGGGCATTTGACTGTTGAAATGTGATCTTCCATATTCATGAAAGGGAAATTAACATTTTAAAATGTTTATTAATGAAAATCCAAACTGTTTATTTCTAATTGTGTCTGAAATTAAACAACAGTTCAATATTAAAGCAAAATACTGCAGATACTGGAAATCTGAAACAAAAACAGGTAATACTGGAAATACTCAGCAGGCGAGGCAGTATCTGTGGAGAGAGAAACAGAGTTAATGTTTCAGGTTGATGACCTTTCATCAGAACTGGGAAAGGTTAGAAATGTAATCGGTTTTAAGCAAGTGAAAGGGGGATGGTGGAAAAAGAACAAAAGGGGAGGCCTGTGATAGGACATAAGACAGGAGAGATTAAATGACAAAAGAGTTGGTGGTGGAGGGCCAAAGGGAGTGGTAATGAGACAAGTTAAAAAACAACAGATGTGTCTAGAGGAGGTGTGAATGGCAGAATGATGAACGGCTGTCGTCCGAAAGCAAAGTAAGAGAAAAACAAGAGTAAAACAAAAACTGCAAAGAATAAAGGAAACAAAATGGGGGCAGAGATAACAATCTGAAATTGGTGAACTCAGTGCTAAGTCTGGAAGGCTATAATGTGCAGAATCGAAACATGAGGTGTTGTTCCTCGAGCTTTACATTGAGCTTCAGTGGAACACTGCAGGAGGTCTGGGACAGAGATGTCAGCATGAGAACAAGATGGAGTATTAAAATGAGAAGTGACCAGAAGTTTGGGGTCATGCTTGAGGACTGAACAGAGGTGTTCCACAAAGTAGTCCCCCAATCTGCATTTGGTCTCCCCAAATGCAGAGCAGAAAGCATTGTGAGCAGTGAATACAGAACAATTAATTGAAACAAATACATGTAAATCACTGTTTCACCTAGAAGCAGTGTTTGGGGCCTTGTATGGTGAGGAGAGAGGAGGTGAAAGGGCAGGTGTTGAATTCCCTGTGCTTGCATTGAAAAGTGCCACGGGAAGCAGAGGAGAATTGGGGAAGATTGAGAGAACGGTCCCTTCAGAATGCTGAAAGGGACGGGAAGATGTGTTTGGTGGTAGCATCACCCTGGAGGTGGCTGAAATGACGGAAAATGATCCATTAAATTTGGAGGCTGGTAGGTTGGAAGGTGAGCTGTGCTGCATTTACACCGATGGAAACTGAGCTGAGCACACCAATGACTTGGAGAGCTATTTGCACCCGAGTTTTGTGGGTCGTCCATTTGCATATCCCATTGCAGCAAATCCCATGTAAAACAGGAGTGTTGTACTGTAGTAAAATAAAAGAAAAATACTGCAGATGCTGGAAATCTGAAATAAAAACAAGAAATGCTGGAAATACTCAGCAGGTCTGGCAACATCTGTGGAGAGAGAAGCAGAGTTAATGTTTCAGGTCAGTGACCCTTCATCAGATGACTTGAAACGTTAACTCTGCTTCCTCTCGCCACAGATGCTGCCAAACCCACTGAGTATTTCCTGCATTTCTTGTATTGTACTGTGGTGTAGTTTAGGCTGAAGTTTGCAGCAGAAAGCTGGGAGAGCAGCTGGTCAGAAGGAAAGTGCCTGGCTCAGATAGTAGACCGTCAGCTTAGTTGACTGCATGTCTCATTACTGGTTTTGTGCCACTTAACAAGAACATCTAACACAGGAGAACCTGGCAGAGGCAGGTAGAGAAGGGAGCAAGGCAAGACACTGAGGCAAAGAGGAAGATCCCACAATTTACTGAGCCTGACAGCAAACAGTATTGGATAAAATACAATACAGACAGAGTGCTGGATGCCCATGACAAGAAAAAAGGTCACTTGTGCCATGGAGCCCTTGACACAGGGCATCCCTGGCACCTCCTGCTTTTACACCAATGTTTTATTTGAGGTAGGCAGAATCTCCACACCCACTAAGCCAAGCCAGACTCTTCAACTTTAGACTAGACCTGGTATATTTGGTTTGCAACCTAAATGCCATCTTTTCTGTCACACTGCTGATGTTTCTTGCATCCACATTTATTTCAGCTTCCTTTCGGGTTTTTTTCAGCTATTTACTTTGTTCCATATAACTTTTGGAAAGGGTGATACTCATGTAACTTTTTACCTTATGTGATTTTTATCCTTTTAAAACGTGACTGCAGTTTTTCAAGGGCTACTCACATAATTTCCTGCTCCCACCTGTCCAGCAGTTTCCTCGTGTCAGGTCTCATCGACTGAGAGCTTGCTGCAAATAAGCAGTTTGAACTGACCTCCAGAAGTCTTGTGAGGTTTGCTCAGCTGAATATGAGCAAGCGTTAAAATGCACTGCTCTCGCTCATCACTTACACATTTTTGTCAGAAAATCTACCCATATTGTTGATACATCATTAAAGCAGATCGAGTAAACTTCCTTCAAACGCTACACAGAAACACCCAGCATCAATCTGCTGGCACTTTTTAAAGAGTGATTAAACTAGTTCACAATTGAAAGCACTTTTTCATGTTTCAGATTTTTCATCATTATGACTGGCCAACCAGACATGGGTTAGTTGGACACCTGAATTTAAACAAACCAAACAAATGAACCTCATCCAGTGTACATGTCATGAATAATGATACACAATGTGCAGAATCAAAATGCCACATTGGTCCACTCGTTTGGGGAGTGTTCTTTCTGAGGTTGGACCTAAAGAACATTGCTGAATCTTACCAGAGTTATCAGTAACTTAGGAGTCTTTGGTGCTGTTAGTGTGTGAAGAGGACAATTATAATCTTTGGCAACATTGCTATCCATCATTACAATAAGCACAAACTTTCAGTGGGAAATCATTTACAGCTTCAATTATTGATCATAAATAACAGTAGGATTTTGAGATGCTGAAGATGGCGTGTCCACAAAACAGTCATGGCAATATCATATTGTCACTTATATGTCATTTGATTTTCATAGAGGTTTGCAAGAGTTAAATGGTTCACAGGTTAATTTGTTTGTGGGTAGCAATGGCAACTTCTGTCTAACAAGGACAGATTCTTTGACACCAGCGCTTAACAATAAAAAAACTTAACCAAAATCTCTTGTCATGTTTAACATAACAGCTTATTCATTCAGAGATGTTCAGTTATGGCTGAGGGGGAATATAGAGCGGCAGAAAGATAACAAGAAGAGAAAAAGTCAACAATACATTGTTGGAAACCATTTTTAAAATACATTTATTGCATATTCAATAGAGACAAACAATACAATAGACAATTGCTCAGAGCATGAATTTCTCCACAGTAACTGCCAATAGTGTTAAAACACAAAATACTGCGGATATTGGAAATCTGAAATAAAAATAGAAAATGCTGGAGAAACAGAATTAACGTTTCAGGTTGATGACCTTTCTTCAGAACTGGAAGATGACAGAGGTGAACTGTTTCAAGTAAGTACAGAGCCAGGGAAGACTGGTGGCAGGGGTGGGTGTGGGGAAAAGGAAAGAACAAAGTAGAAGGTATGTTAAAGGACTGATAGTGCCCTCCATGTGCTTTACTCAACTGCTGGTTGAGTATAGCTATTTGGATCCTCTTAGCTGGGATGGCGGAGTCTTCCTGGAAAAAAGGTGGAAGGCTGGACTAGAGCCATTGGGAGTTGAGGAGGTGTGGTCTGGTGTTTGGGTGAGAATTCCCTATCGGTACACGGCGGGCAGTTTGATCCATGCCCCTGGGGTCTACCTGCCTTTCTTCCCCCATACTTCTTTGCTTTGTCAGATTTTCCATACTGCCCTCCCACTGTAAACTGTGTTTCTGTCTCCACATACAACCTGCTGAGTATTTCCAGCATTTTCAGTTGTTAATATTTTAGACTGATGACGTTTCAACAGAAGTGGCAGATGTTAGAGGTGAACTGCTTTTAGCTGTGAAAGGTGACAGCAGGAGGAAGAAAGGCAGGGGGACCCCAGGGATGTGGAGAAAGAACAGAAAATGCTGAAAACACTCAACAGACCACCAGCATCTTCCACTTCTGATGAAAGGATATTGAAATGGTACCTCTCTTTCTGTCACCACAGATGCTGCCTGACATGCTAAGTATTTTTTCCAGCATTTTCAGTTTTTTTATTTTTGGTGGAATGCGTTCTTTAGGATAGCCTGATCTAGAGTGAGGCAAAGAAAGCTGCAAATTTCTTGTTGATCTTGGTGGGTCACCAATTAACTCGTCCTCTTCTTTGCTAATTGGTGGAGCAGTTCTGTGCTTGTTGCCGTAAGGTGCACGCTTGAAGCTTTCTGGGCTTATCTGCTGCTTGTTATATTTTGGCTTGGTGAATCAGAGGAGCCTTTCTCCTTCCACCAACAATGCACCATTTCATTCACTTCAAGCTTCTGTGAGGTCTCGCTCATTGCTTTCTAATTGGTATAAAATCTGCATTTTAACAGATGTGCAAAAGCTTTGGGAGATGGTACTAGGCAATAAAAGTGATTTGTGCGCCACGTTCACAAAAATATGACATTAGCCTTTTACTGACAGTTGTTCTGTCTAAGCTCCATTAATCTGGCCGAGCATATCATTTTAACAGTGCTCGTTGTTCTATTCTGATTTTGTGCCTTTAGCGCCCAAACTCAGTAGTTGTTATCAAATTGAACATGGGTTATATTTGCCTAGTATTTATGTCCTAGAACTCTGTCTTTGATTTGATGATGGTTCCAAGGATTTGATCACACGGTTGATAAACCAGCTTTCCTAAGTCAGATTGTTATAAAACTTTATTGCACTAGAAATTTAATGATTGTTTTAGTAATCAGAAAAGACTTCCACTTGGTTCGATAGACCATTCATCGATAGCAGAATAAGCACTACATCAAAATAGTTTATGTGATAATAAAAAATTATGACATGATACCAATTGCGTAGACCAAGGTCACATTACACAAGTGAGCAAATGCAAAGTCCTTCAGCAATGCTTCTGCAGTCTAGACATCTACTATTATAAATCCGATTTTCTCTGAACTATTTTTAATAACCAGTACAGAATGTATTTAGATCACCGTTGGGACTTAATCTTCGTTTTTATTGCTTACTAATGCATTGCATTGCTACTGTATCAACTCTACCAGTTCTATTTAGTACAGCTAAATTATAGTTTTGAAATGTAATACTTCCCAGTAATTAGACTGTATAACCAGGATGCCATATTTATAAAAATTTGTAATTGAAGATTTATGATGCAGAAGTGTATAAATTCAATTAGAAGGCATTTAAGCTGTCTTTTCTCTTCCATAATTTTGTTGACTTTGAGTTGTCTGTGTGACATAAATGATGCAGAATTACAGGAATTGTGATTTGATGGATGGGGAATGGATAGGTGAGAGATTTGTTTAGTGGATATGCATAGCAGTTGAAAGAAGGAATGCTTAATCATGGAAAAATGTAATCAGCAATAAATGTTATGATTGAGAAGCAGTCAGATGATCGAATAAAATGTTACAATGGCCAGTCTTCCATTAAGTCAGAGTCAAAATCTTATACTGTAGATTAAACACCATCCTTCTATGCAGCATTGGTAGTTTCTCCAAAGAAAGACATTAAAGAACAGATATTCCAAACATGTAACAGTATGATCTGGGTGCCATTGTGGTAATAAAATTGATGTACAGTTTACATGGCTGCTGTGTCAAGGGAAGACAATGCTGCAGCAAGATTATGGGCCTTAATTGGTGCCATCATACACCCAGTACATGAATTACAATACACATGTGTACTTATTTGTAACAAACCATGCTCTTGTGTAGTTTATTTATTATTGCAGAGTAAAATAAAACTTAGATTAATTATACATTCTCATAAACAATACAGGTTGAGGGTTACATAAATATAGCGTCAGCTCCTACCTTGGCTTTTTTCCAGCATCCAGACAAAGTAGCCCTTCATGAAAGCTCATCATTTATTCTTAAATTACACTCCAATGATGACCAATGGATAAGAATTATTACCAGAGAAAAAAACAATTTTAATGAGAAAATTTCAATAACATGCAAATCTGCCTATTAAGAAAAATCTCCAAAGCAGTTTGTATTCCAGTTTACATTTTGTTTAAAATTTGCCTTGATTGAATTAGCTGAAATCTTGGTGACACCTCTTCCTATTTAGCACTGTGATGGAAGTTATAACATCTTACACCAGAAGCTGTGCATTAAATTAATTGTGCACTCTGAATTTGGATTTGGATTTTTCCGAAAGGAAAACTAGAATCAGAATTCCACATTATCCAAACTTTATCATCCCTGCCTCAGTATAACATAGATGACAATAACCATGAAGATCACTCACCTAATGGAGTCTAGTGTGAAACTTCCAATACAAAACAGAGGTTCAACCAGGTTCAATCCCTGTGATTAGTTAGCTGATCACAGACCAGGGGCCAGGGAGGGTGGGGGGGAGGGGGGGGGGCGGGGGTGGGGGGGGATGGGGGTGGATGTGGGGGGGGGGGGGGGGGGGTGGAAATCAGTGACCAAGATTCCCACTCCTGATTGCTATCCAGCAATATATGTTGGAATCTGCACAGGTACAGATGTCAGGTGAAGACACCTTTGTTATGATACCACAAAAAGCTTGCTAACATCAACGGATCATCACATTCAGTGAGTTATGCTAGAACTGTATAAAATACTAGTTAGGACGCAGCCAACTGCGTACAGTTTTGGTTACCACCTTATAGGAACGATGTGATCGCACTAGAGAGGGTACAGAGGAGATTTATGAATATGTTGCCAGGACTGGAAAGTTTAGCTATGAAGAAAGATTGGATAGGCTGTGATAAAATCAGAAAATTCTGGAAATACACAGCAGGTCAGGCAGCATTTATGGAGAAAAACAAAGTTAATGTTTAAGATCAATGACTGTTCATCCATTCTGATGAAAGGTCATCAACCTAAAACAGTAACTCTGTTTCTCTCTCCACAGATACTGCCTGACCTGCTGAGTAGTTCCCATATTTTCTGTTTTTATTTCAGATTTCCAGCATCCGCAGTATTTTGCTTTTGGATAGGCTCGGATTGTTTTCCTTGGAACAGAGGAGGCTGAGGGGACATTTAATTAAGGTGTAAAAATTATTAGGAGCCTAGGTAGGGTGGATAGGAAGGAGCTATTTCCCTTAGCAAAGAGGTCAATAACCAAGGGGCCTGGATTTAAAGTCATTGGTGGAAGGATTAGAAGTGAGTTGAGGAGAATTGTTTTCAATCAGAGGGTAGTGGGAGTCTGGAACTCACTGCCTGAAAGGGGAGTAGAGGCAGAAATCCTCACTACATTTAAAATGTGCTTGGATATGCACTTGAAGTGCGGTAACCTATAGGGCTACGGATCAAGAGCTGGAAAGTGGGATTAGGCTGGATAGCTCTTTTTTGGCCGGCACAGACACAATGAAATGAATGGCCTCCTATTGTGTTTGAAATTTCTATGATTCTATGATTCAGAAAATTAAAGGTGCGCAGGATCTTAGATAATTTAGCTCTTGGTATCTGGGCTCAACAAGGAATAAAAACACTTTAATGAGGCACTAAAGGTCAAATTGGGTCTGTACCCCAGCCAGAGATATTACCCTCAAGAAAGGAGAGGGGAAAAGTAACCATGAAGAGTTAATCACCTCTGGCAGGTAATTCATTCTCTCTGCATTAGAAATCACAATTTTTTCCCCTCATTTTATTCACTTATTGGTCATGAGAAGAAAGTGCATTTCATACCCAGGACTGCACACTTCACCCTATAAGATAATATCCATGATGAACAATCTATACAGAATTATTTCCCTTCCTTATCTTGGCATAACAGAACATCGAGCCGTTTCCTTTTCATCTGAGCACTGCAGGAAATCACAAAGCTGAACAGACATTCCCTTGACAACCAGACTGATACCAATGATCAAGTGATTCAAACTAACCAATTAATAAATATTCCAACATTGCCAGGCATGTTGACAATCATAGAATCATTTTCCTTTTTGCAATGAGTTTAGTGTGACTGAGGTGATGAATGTATATTAGCACTGGGAAATGGTACAACTCCCTATTTCAGGTACTCAGTATCACCATCAAGCTTGGACCTCACAGTAGCAACTGCTCTAGCACCAATGTGACATTTTCCATTCCAAACACCAGCCATTCCTCAGAGTAACATTGCTAATCTACTGCCACTAGCTGATGAATTAGGGGGCAGTTTATGCTATGGATCCAGATCTACTAGGAATTGGGCTGAGACAGGCCAAACTCACTGCAGGAAGGGTAAACAGCAGGCTTTGAGGAGACATTGCTTCCTCTATGACATGATATCAGTCAGGTAGATTTTAACTATAGGGTGCTGACCAGTGGAGGGCGCTGGTCATCCGCCCGTTTGGGGACAAAGAGCCTGGAGCCATTCAAGACCCAGGACGGAATTCTACGCCTTCCCCCCGGGAGCATGCTGGAAGGCTTGGGGGGAGGGCGTTGGTGGGTGAGCAATCGAATTAGAGGTGGTGGGTGTCTTTCACGTCATCTTATTTTACCAGCTTTTTTATCAGCAGCGGTGGAGGTGGCAAATGGCCTGCCACTGGAGGGCCCCCCAGCAGCACTAGCCACCCCCGCTGGAACACCTCCCCCTGCACTTCCGATCGACCCCCACCCCCCTCGCCAGGGCCCAGTCGATGGTCTCCAGCGAGGCCCGATCCCCACTTACCTGTTCCAAGGGCGACATCTATGTTGCTCCTCTTGTTGCTGGGTGCAGTCCCAGAAGTGGCCATTGCTCCCAGTGGCACTGCTGGGACTGAACAGCTGCTGGCCCTTTGATTGGCCGGGAGCTCTTAGAGACAGGACATCCTGCCTCAGAGGGGCAGAAGTCCCGATACAGGCCAATTAAGGGCCTGGGCCATATAAAATTTCTGCATGGCTTCCAGGCGCAGCAGAGGCGAGCTCACCACTGACTTTTCAGCTGGTGGGCGGGGCCACTGCTGCCAGGTAAAATTCCAGCCCCCGACCTCATATAAATGGAAGCAGTGAGCTGCAGGCCCTAAACGAGTCTCCTGATACAGCTGGCTGTTTTAGAGCCTGAGGAATTTCAACCAGTTCCTACACCAAACTGGCCTGCAAGTAGGTCCGGGGGGGGGGGGAAAGCGAAATGGAGGGTTGGGGTGGGGAGCGGTTGGTGGTGGTGCGGCAAGTGCAGGCTAAAAGTGAACTGCAATATTTTTGTGAAACCAGGAGGAGCATTCCTGCTGTATGTCATAAACCCTGAATTTCACAATCAAGTGGCCTACAGCCTGAAACCAGTGCTCTGATCACCTAAGGAAAGGGCCCTTTCAAAGTGATAGTGTTTGCAGCATTGGCATTTATGGAGCAGCTTGCCTACCACTGCCATTTTGAGGCTGTTGTGATCCTATTAACACTAATTTTGGCCAGTTAAAACCAACCTGATTAAGTGAAATGTTACCTTAATACATGGTTTGGGCCTGTGGGCAGGTCATAAAAGCACTTTGCTACTCCAGATTCTGACTGCAGAGTCCTCAGATTGAACATACCATGCAGCACTACAATCTTCTAACACTGGCAACATTTCAATTCTACAATTGCTATTTGTTGGCATTAGAAAAAAAATCTGTTTTTTCATACTTTTAGGTTGCCATGCCACTTAATTCATCTGATATTTGGTAAAGGACAATAATCACAATTTCTAATGTATAGCAAAATAGCAATTTTACAAAACAGCAAATAAGGTTTGATAAATGTACATCTTGCCATTTGCAAGATGGGCAAAAATAATTAGCACTAAAACTCTTTAGGTGTTCAAAGTATATATAAAAACAGCTGTCTTTATCCCCAAAATGGAAGTTAACCAAAGGTAAACATTAATAAACCCAATGAACTATGACTCCCAGAACTGTAGTTACAGAACACTCTATTGCTAAATTCAGCCTGATGTATTCCCCGCATCACACACCAAAAAAGCCAGCTGCAGTACTAGATGCAGACAGACTGCAGGCTAGCATTGTGAGCATTAAACAATGTTATCAATGGAAAATATACACTCTTGATAAAATTACTGGACCTCCCTGATTTCCAATAATACTGAATATGTACAAGATTAATTTTTTTCACTGTTAAATATAACTGTCTGATATCAATAATAGAATGTATACTGCCATATACAAAGGTTACATTTAGTCTTTATTTAGACAAAATGTATAAGTTATATTGATGACAGTAACAATTCAGTATGAAATACGAAGGAAGATACATATGTTTCATAAATAATCCATATCTTAAATGATTTTGCTCCTATTTGCCCACTTTCTCAAAGATTCGGATTTTCTTCATGTTAGAAAGTTAAATACCCTGAAACCAAAAAGAATTAGATTCAATAGTGAAATGCTAGTACACCTTATTCTTTAAATTCAGCTCCGAAGGGCTAAATTCACACAATACACAAGCATCTATGGAATGGACAATGGTTTTGATCCAGACAAAACATTTGAGGCAACAAGGCTGGGTTCAACTTTTCACGATAGCTGAAATTAGGCAGTAGCAGTTTGGTTGTACGTTATACACATCCCCAGGGACTGATCTCGGAGCCTGCACTTAGGTGCAATTTTTCTCAAACATCCTTAATTTCAGGCAACATCCCATGAGTACTGAGTCCTACTACTCCAGGGCCACAGACTGCCTTCTCTTTGGCCTCCATTGAGAGACTGAAACATCCTCACCCACTTCTTAATTCTCTGGTCACTCTTGCTGTTTGAATCACCCAGTGCCACACTGGCATTATACAATTTTCCCCAGGTGGGAAGTGTTGCATATTGCCTTTAAGAGTGATGTCCCTTTAAGATCATAGTATGCTAATGAGCTAAGTACCAGGACACAGTCTTGTGACTTGGAGCCAGTCACTCTGTACTCATTACATTACCGAACTCATTACATAGTGGCAGATCCTCATTACAGGAAGCAAGTGACTGAGGGCATGAGTTGGAGGGGTCTAGGTTTGAGCATTATGGAGCTGGACATCTGTGCGGGAACACAGAGGTGGTCTGCAGACTGCCATATCCCTCCTCTTCATCATCATCTACTAGGAAGTAGTTAAGTTTCTGTTCTTCCTCCTCTGCAACAACATCTTCCTCCTCTTGTGCTTCCCATTACTGTGGTGAATCTGCCAAAAAGGACGTTAGAAGCTAAAATGAATGATCCTTACCTGCTTGGTGATAAAGAAGATAAGGGGATGACAAGGAGAAGGGGATGGAAGGTTGTGTTGTGTGGTGCTTTGCAGGGCTGTAGGTGTCCTGTCACTAACCTGGTGCTCGCAAAATGCTGCCAATTTTACCATTTCCCCGAGTGCCTCCCAGAGTTCCATGGCCCTCTCGTATGATGTGTGGGGTTCAAAGGTGAGCATAGTCATCCTCCGGTGGCCTGCATCTGGCAGGCATTGTGCACTGATTTCTCTTACAAGAATATGAAGTAAATGAGGTGCAGGTTGGCATGTGAGAAGTGTGTGCCAAATGGTGAATAGGAAATGTGGAGGTATGAGCCTGTTAAAGAAGAGGAAGAGAATTTTGGGCTGAGATTTTACATCCCTCCTGTAGGAGCAGGCGGGGAGGCAGAGTGGGGGAGTGGGGGGGGTGGTCATAACGTAGACCCGAAGGCAGGGGCACTGTGCCCGTCGCCTACCTACCCCCCCTGCTATTTCACCAGCGACAGGGGGAGGTGGCAAGGGACCTGCGCTCCCTTAGGTCAAATGAGGCTCTTATGTGGCCAATTAATGGCCACTTAAGGGCCTCTTCCCATCGACGTGCATGGACAGCCACTTTGCCACCTGAGGAGACCGTCCAGGCGAGCTCCTTGTGGCTGGGGGAGGGGGCTTCCTGATCAGGCACCCTGAGCCCCACAGAGAGCCCCAAACAGCATTACGGTCTGCCCCCGCTAAAACTAGCCCCCACGCCCTGCTCTCCTACCCAACTCCCCACACACCGGGTCCCAGACAATTGTCCCCGGCGACGCCCAATCCCCACTTAACTCTTTGACGGGTGATGTCCATCTTTCCTCTTCTTGCTGGGTGCAGTCCCTGCAGTGGTCATCGCTCCCAGTGGTGCTGCTGGGACTGAAAAGCTACCAGCCCTCTGATTGGCCAGCAGCCCTTGGAGGTGCGATTTCCTGCCTCAGAGGAGCGGAAGTCCCAACTTCTTCCAATTAAGGGCCTGAGTCATGCAAAATAACAGCGTGGCTTCCAGGCCCAATGGTGGTGGACTCGCCCCCGACTTTTCAGCTGGTGGGCGGGGCTATCACCTCCTTGTGAAATCCCAGCCTTGGAACTTTGCTTGTAAATAATTGTTGTTAGGAGAGCTGGTTAGGAAAAGTGCAAGACCCCAAGTTAGGGCGTCCCTAAACCAGAGTGTAGTGTGAAAGGTTAATTGTACAAGTTTTGCTTTAAGAGGGTGAAGAGTGTGCTAGTGCTCGGGGTGGGTAAGAAAGAGAAATTCAGTCTGTTACCTTACCTGCCCTGGTGAGGTGATTGAATGTCTTGTGGTGTTGATTGGTAGTTCTGAGGATGAGAAAGTTAGCACTCAGTTTTAGTACCACCTCCCTGCAGGAACGTGTGACATTCCTGGCAGACATCCTGGCATGAACACCTAGTAGTCTGTGCCTCTTTAGGTTAGTTTCCTTGAGGCCTCAATTGGAGTATTGGGCTGAATTTTGTGGAGGTGGTGGGGCTCCCAGCACCAGGGCAATAAAGTGGCGGGAACCCCACCTCGGCCTTCCCCCTTCTCCTCCCCCCACTCCCCCGGCGTGATCCTCCATTATCTCTGAGGCGAGGTTTCCAGCGCGGGATCCCTGTCCCTTTAAAGATGGGGACCATGCCTCCAAGAGGTGCCAGCCAATCACAAGGCTGGAAGCTCCGCAGTATCAGTAGTGCCACAAGGAGCAGTGGCCACTGCCAGTACTGCAGAGGCCTTGGACCCAGGCCCAGCAGTGCTGGAACCCCCGGGCCTCAGCTAAGTGAGGCCGGGTCACCGAGGTTAGTGTGGACAGTCTGGTGAGGAGGGTTTGGGTTGTGGGCGTGAGGCCCAGGGGGTGAGGGGGGGAATCCAGGGAAGTGGAGGGTTTGCCACAGATTACCCCCCAAGCCTACAGGGAGGTTGCCTCATTTTACAAATTGCCCTCTCTGTGTGGCGGAGGCATCCCCCCACCATTGGTTAGATCCCAGCGGTGACAGGAAGTGGTCCTTAAAAATTCTTACAGGGTAGATGTGGATCGGTTGTTTCCTCTGGCTGTTGAGTCTAGAAGCAGGGGACACAGGGACACAGTTTCAGAATAAGGGGCTGGGCCATTTAAGACTGCGATGAAGAGGAATTTCTTTACTCAGAGTGTGGTGACTCTTTGAAATTCTCTAGCCCAGAGAACTGTGGAAGCTCGATCACTGAGCATGTTCAAGAGAGAACTCAATAGATTTCTGGGTACTAACGATAGTGGGGAAAAATGGTGGAGAGGTAGATGATCAGCCATGATCTGTTTGAATGGTGGAGCAGGTTCGATGGGCCAAATGGCCTACTACTGCTCCTATTTCCTATGTCTTATAACTATTCTATGATTCTATGAGGTCAGAAATATTCTCTGTTCTTCTGTGCCTGGCTTGAATGTTTCCTCTGGATGGTGGTATTCCTTAGGGCAGCGCAGTGGCTAGCACCGCAGCCTCACAGCTCTAGTGACCCGGGTTCGATTCTGGGTACTGCCTGTGTGGAGTTTGCAAGTTCTCCCTGTGACCGTGTGGGTTTCCTCCTGGTGCTCCAGTTTCCTCCCACAGCCAAAGACTTGCAGGTTGATAGGTAAATTGGCCATTGTAAATTGCCCCTAGTGTAGGTAGGTGGTAGGAGAATTGTGGGGATGTAGTCGGGAATATGGGATTAATGTAGGATTAGTATAAAATGGGTGGTTGATGGTCGCACAGATTTGGTGGGCCGAAGGGCCTGTTTCAGTGCTGTATCTCTAAATAAATAAATGGCCCCGCTGTAGACATTCTTGAAAAGTATGAGGAAAAAACATGCAGTGAAGTTATCTGAAAGTCAAGTGAGTGAGCCAAAAACTTCTCCATTCTTACTTGGTGTCCCACAGTCAGCTGCTGAGATGTGTGGGTGAACCGTCTTTTCAAAGGCTGCATTCTAAATTCTGTGCACTGTAGCAGATTACTCCCATTCTATATGGATTTATATCGATCACAACTCCAATGATAAAAGAGCAGACCCAGGTTACACTTATGTAGTTCCCTCTCTTGGTAGACCCTAGAATCAAGAACAAATTAGACATTGCAATGGGGGGACTTTCTAGTCATTCTGGATAAATGCATGAAGAGGGGTTGAATGACCATCGACATTTGTGATTACCCTGTCATGATCCATGCCATTTGGAGGAAGAAGAGAATGAGAAGGGAGAATGCAAGGAAGCCAGGCAGGTTGGGTAGCATAGGAGGCATATAACATCCCCTCAATGATACCATCACAACCCAATATACAGAGCAGATCCTCCTAAACTCTACCTGATGCAGCAGTAGTGCCTATAGTGACTTCTGTTCATGAGGGAAGCCATCAACAAGTTTTGCCACACCTTGGACCTGTAGACCCTCTCTATATTGATACCATTTAAAGGACATTATCATTTTCTCATGGTCTTTTCCCCTATGTGCCTAACTAGACGTCTCTCCTCCCCCAAATCTTATTGAGGAAAACTTCTACGTATGGATCAGAAAATATTGGGGCTTTGTGTCTGCTCATTCTTCATGCCTTCCGCTCTTTCTCTCTTGTTTCTGGTGATACTGGTCTCTTTAAGCTGACAATTTAAAGCCTTCAGCAGCTTCTAGCCCTCCTTCTCCACCAAACCTGTCCCCACTGCCACTCCCAGGACAATACTAGATGGGAAATATCACTGGAGTGCACCTTTAGTTATGCTGTGCGCTGACTCCAGGAAATAAGACGGGGTCAGCAGCTCTGCTTACAGCAGTCAGACATCCCTCCCTGCTGCACTATCAGCAAGGAATTTGCTGATGAGGAAAATCTAGGCTCTCCTCTTTGTAGACATTCACTGGACTTTCATATCTTGCACTGGTGCTCTAGCTACTGTAATGGAAGACAAGCCTCTTCCCTCCCATTACTGTAACATCTATCACAACTCAGACAGGTCAGACTCTGTGGACACGGGACACGTTTCTTTTCTTTGAATTAGTCCAGAAACTACCAGCCTCTTACATATTATGGTCCTTAAAGCAGATTACAAGACCTAGGGATACATTTTAAGAGCCAGCAAGCCTAAAGCTGAGATGTCATTCTCATTACATCAACCCAATTTTGATGTTGTTAAACAGAAGGAGCAGAGAAAGTGGATTCTATCTTATGACAAGGGAAAGTCCCACAGGCCTTTGCAATAAATTAAAGGACTCCTGTTGGAAGATTGGGAGCAATCTATTGCTGCCCCTGAGGCACACTCTCTCACAAGTCTACCATTTTCACAGATACCTTCGTTCCCCTTGATGCCACCGCCAAAGAATTGAAATAGCTCTTCAGAGATTCAATACCTCAATAATTTAGTGACATTGGCCTAGGGGCAAATATTGTTGAGAGCATCAGACATTTGCAATTTAGAGTGGCCTACCTTATCTTCCTTCACTTACCATTAGGAAGTAGAAGGGACAATAATGAAGAAAAGATCAAAAGTGGTACCTTACATCAGCCACCCAGAATAGAACAAGAATAAACAGAAGTTCTATTGCTATTATCTCAGACAGACCACCTTCAGGATTGCTAAATATGTAGGATGACTGTCAAAGCTGTGGGAAGATACTGCCCCCAAAATTAGGTACCGGATCACCAGAATTTGAATTTTCTTCTGGATATCTTGGAAGACAAGGCTTCCTAGCTTCTTACCTTGCAGCGGAAGCATTATATTTATACCTTAATGCACAATCTCCTTTACTGATTTGTGGGAGAATGAAAGACTTCTTAGTGGTGATGTTTCAGAGGTCGTGGCTCTCTGTGTGATTACAGCTTCATTACCCTGTGAGGTAATGGCTGGAGTAACAAGGATGGAAGAGATATTCATCTTTAGCAATTTTACCAATTAATGGTTAGAATATCATGATAGATGAGCCCCCCAAATCCCTGATGTGCTCCCAGTACACAGAGCTCTAAGAATGAAAATTTATCTTGTGGTCACTGGCTCTACGAAAAGAACTAAGTTACCAGCTCTTTCCGTCTGCTCTTGCATCAGAACATATATGGCTTACACTATATTTAAAGTCTGATTTTAGCTCCCTGTGCTGAATGAGAAAGGGTGTGTAGAGGGTTAAAATCAGGGAAGCGTGGTACTCTCCTTGTTGGTGCCACACTTGCGCGCCACAACGTTTTGCATTTTGGACAGCATCAGAGACATTCGCCGCAGGCAGGCGCAGGCCTCATAAATATGCAAAAGACCGGGTTGTCTGACGTAAATAGGATACAACATGACTTTAACATGCACATTCGGTGGCCAGTGCCAGCCTCACCAAACATACCCAGTGCCAAGCAGGAACAGGGCCAGAAGAGGGCTGAGAAGGTCAATTTTACAGCAATTATGTCTCCTTACCCAACTGCCAATGTCTCCAGCTCCACCTACACACTTATCTGACAACTAGGGTCATTTCACTGGTGACCAGGGACCAATTCCTGCCACAGTTGGGTGGGAGATTCACCAGAGAGATGGAGATAAGGCTCAAGAGTTAAAATGGTCTGGGTCTTACTGCAGCCGGACCATACAAGCTTAACATCTTCTCCCCACCGGACTCACGACCCGAGTTAAAATGGCAGCTTCAGTGTTTGTTGCATGTGGATTGTTTCCTGCTAATGTAAGACAAACTTTCTTCAGCAATTTGTTTTAGATCATTCCACCATGTTCTTAGGCCTCCTCTTCCTTTGCCCTTTAAAGCATGCAACGTCTGGGGGTTTAAATAAGCTCAAGCTAATGAGACCATGAAAATTTTGCTGCGCCAGTTTTCTTTATTTTTGATGCAATAAATTTAAGCTTAGAATCTTTAAAGTGAACCACTTCTCTGCTTAATAGTTTCACTATTTTTGCTATCAGGCATTTGGTCACTGTATTTTATTTTGGATGGCTGGAGAGAAATTCATCATTTTATTGCACCACATGTGTAATTAGAATATATTTCAGTCTCACTTCTGTTGCATCTGTATTACATAGTATTACATCATATTTACAGCAGAGGAACAGGCCATTTGGTCCAATAGGTGCACGCCGAAGTTTATGCACCTTACGAGCCTCCTCCCACTCTTCTTCATCTAACCCCATCAACTTATCCTTCCATTGCTTTATCCCTCGTGTTTAAAGAGATTCCCCTTAATTGCATCTATGCTATTCCTTGTGGTAGTAAATTCTATATGCTAACCACTCTCTGGGTAAAGAAGTTTCTCCTGAATTTCTCATTAGATTTATCAGTGACAATCTTATATTTATGGCCCCTAGTTCTGGTCTTGCCTGCAAGTGAAAACACCTTCTCTACGTCTGCCCTATCAAACCCTTTCATAATCTTAAAGACCTCTGCCAGGTAACCCTTCCTTTCCTTTCTACAGAAAAGAGCCCTAGTCTGTTCAATTTTTCCAGTTTTTAGGCATAATCTCTCAGTTTGGTATCATTCTAGTGAATCTTTTTCACCGTAATTCCTGATGCAGGATCAGAAATCACTTCTGCGCATGCACAGACGTTGTGTATCGCACCTACCCGTGCATGTGCAGTTTTTCCGATCTATGATACAATCGGAAGGTGCCCTTCAGCTCTATATTGATGCCAGTAACAGTGTGCACATGCGCAGAAAGACAGGCAGGCATAAGTGATAATGTCATCACGCAATTGTGCAGTGATCTCACCAGATATTCATCAGCTCAATTTTTGAAACTTTCAAGCTGGAGGTTCCATCAGAGAGCCATTGAAGATTTTAAATACATCTTTAAACCGGGAAATTGTTTCAGATGTGCATATTGAGCATTCATCTACGATTTATTTATCTACTGTTTATTGTGCTTAATTAAAAAACCGAATTTTAGTGCTAAGCTATGGCATCTCTGAGGGGCTCCATGGCTCTGGGACTGGTGTACTCCTTTGTTGTGGATCTGAATCTGTGTCCATCCATTGCTATGCTTTATCTCTTCCCTTCCCAATCATCTCTCTGCCACTGTCTAAGTTCCTCTGCCTCTAATAATGGGTGTATTTTAGTCAGATTTAGTATTTTAATGTTACTTCCGCCAACCACGTCTAAATGAGGCTTCCACCACTGTGGACCATGTGCTGGTGATTTACCAGCTTTATCTTCTTACACTGTGTATCATGGTCAGAAATTGATTTTCCTGCACTGTAGTCCATTTCTCTTCCACTTTTGGAACTTATATTGATCACCAAATTCTGCACCATTTTTATTCATTTGATGCTTCCCTTCCTGGGATGCTGATTTCTATGATGGAACCTTTGACATATGCACAACCAGGAATGAGGTTCTGCTGAGGGTTCGAGGACCTTGGATCTACAGTTGAATGCAGAACCTCATAGATTTTAAACACAGGATTGTTCATTCATTTTCTACTTTATTTGCCAGGCATCATGCCATGGCTGCAAGGCCATCATGACATTGAAATTTAATGCCACCAAGAACAGGCTGCGCATTATTTCGTACCATCTTGTATATAACTTCCATGTCCTGAGTTTGGAATGTCTTCACTTCTACACCAGGAGACAGCAAATCAAACCGAATGAAATGCAGAAGGTCGAAGAATTGGTCAAGCTGCAAGCCAGAAACAAGCAGCTGAAGGATTACATTCAGTAGACATGCATTAAGACTGTAACCCTGACTGACATCAGAAATATAAAGACACTGCTCAAAGCAGGTGATGACAGCTTAGATGCACTCAGTGATACTCTGGAAAAGATTCAACAGAACGGTGAAATGGTGCATATTGGCCTGCCAGCAAACCACATCCAGTTCATTCTATTCATGACACCGACAATGAAGTCCCATCTGGAGGCTTTTTCCTGAACTGCTGCTCATTGATGGTAAGTACAAAATCAACCCGTTCAGCTACCCTTGCTATCTAGTGATGGTGCAAGACAATCTTGGCAGAGGCAGGACTGTGTTCTACCCCACGGTAAGGAATGAGATGGCTGGATGAGAACTTGGGTGTGTTAGTTGAAATGATGGGATCCTGCATCTATCGGGTGAAGGCAGCAAGTATAGATAAAGACATGAATGAGATAACTGCATTCACGAAGCATCTGCCAGCTGCCACGGTGCTCCTCAACCAATTCTATTATTATGCAGAGCATGAGGACATCATGACAAGGATCATACCCCGGCCTAATGAGCATTTGGACCATACGTTCGCCTGCTTATGCACCACTCCACTTCCCTCACCTGAGGAGCCCTCTTCTCAGTGCCCTGTCACACTGGGAGAGCCAAGCATCTCACAGGCCAGAACAATGGAAGAAAACAATACAAACACAAACACCTATGTGGACCCCACATATTCCATTCTGAGTGTCATACATCATGGTAATCTTATGATTGTGCCTCGATCAACAATATTTCTCTTGGCTGTTTCGCAAAACCTGCCTCTCTGACCAAGCTGGACATTTTATGCCATACTGTTGCCTTTTATAATGTGGCATGAAATTTCACCTTCTGAGCCTCCTGTGAAGTGTCTTGGGACATTTCATTATGTTAAAGGCGCTAATATGTTGCTGGAAAGAAATGTTATTTGGAATTCAACTGTATTGTGAAAGACAGTAAAATAATTTTATTTTCATACTAACGTGTCGATGGTTGTCATTCTGCTAACGATACTTATTTTTCTCCCGCAGCATGCAGCTCTTCCACATTCCATTCCACAACAGCATGACCTGGGGATTTGAAGGGACCATAAACTGCTTTACTCATGTGCATTACTTCTAACCCCAATCTCTCCGGCCCATCAAGGGACGCTGGGTTGAAGATTAAGGCCTTGCATGCTTTTTGTCACTGATTTATTTTCACTGCCTCCGTGCAAGCAACTTCTCATTTGCAGTGATTTCAACCTCTGTCTCAAATTATCATGCTCCTCCTCCTCTAATTTCACTGCTCTCAACCTTGCAGAGACAGAACGGCAACTATCCAACACCACCTCCTCCATCACACCAGACCATAACCCACAACCAAACATTAAGCCATCATTTCCCAGATTGTCACTGTCTCACCATTTCTTCCTATCTCAATGTTTATCCCCCTTGTCCTCTCTCTTCCGACCTGGACCCGCAACTCTTCTGACGTCCCATTCTCCCAGTTTCTCCGTCTCATTTATTCTATGTCACTTCTCACACCAGTGCTACTGATAGGTCTTCCTCTTTCCTCAACCGAGGATTCTCCTCCAGGGTTGACAGAGCTCTCGACCTCATCTGTCCCATTTCCTACAGTTCTACCCTCACCCCTTCCTGTCCCAGAATCATAACAGAGGTCCCCTTGTCCTCACATTCTACCCCACCAATTTCCACATTCAAGGTCTCATCCTCTGCCATTTCTGCCAGCACAACGCCACCACCAAGCACATCTCCTCTTCCTTTTTTCACCATTCTGAAGGGATTGTTCCCTCTGCGACACCCACTCTATCATCACCCCCAACACCCACACCACTTCCCATGGTCTCTGCCCATGATGTTGCTTGTACGAACATCCAAAGTCTGAATTGGACCCGACTGTTAATAATGCAACTCAATCCAAAGAGTTCCAATTATGATAGGCTCAGAAATCTCAGTCCAAAATTTATCATCAGCATTTTAAAGGAGGAAAAAGATGTGAACTCTTTTTTTAAAGGGGTCATATTTAACAGGAGCATTGCTGTGAGAAAATGCATTAATTCTCCACCCGAAGGTTGTTATCCAAGCTTCCCGAAACTTGCCAAACTTGTCTTTTTTCCTCACAGGAACATGCTGGTCCTGGATTCTAATCAGCTGACGTTTGAAAGACTCCCACATGTCAGATGTTGATTTACCCTCAAACAGCCACCCCCAATCTAAATTCTTCAGTTCCTGCCTAATATTGTTATGATTAGCCTTCCCCCAATTTAGCACCTTCACCCGAGGACTACTCTTATCCTTATCCACAAGTACCTTAAAACTTATGGAATTATGGTCACTGCTCCCAACATGCTCCCCCACTGAAACTTCGACCACCTGGCCGGGCTCATTCCCCAATACCAGGTCCAGAATGGCCCCAACCCTAGTTGGACTATCTACATACTGTTTCAAGAAGCCCTCCTGGATGCTCCTCACAAATTCTGCCCCATCCAAGCCCCTAGCACTAAGTGAGTCCCAGTCAATATTGGGGAAGTTAAAATCACCCACCACTACAACCCTGTTACCTTTACATCTTTCCAAAATCTGTCTACATATCTGCTCCTCTACCTCCCACTGGCTGTTGGGAGGCCTGTAGTAAACCCCAAGCATCGTGACTGCACCCTTCCTATTTCTGAGCTCCACCCATATTGCCTCGCTGCATGACCCCTCTGAGGTGTCCTCCCGCAGTACAGCTGTGATATTCTCCTTAACCTGTAATGCAACTCCCCCTCCCCTTTTACATCCCCCTCTATCCCGCCTGAAGCTTCTAAAGCCTGGAACATTTAGCTGCCAATCCTGCCCTTCCCTCAACCAAGTCTCTGTAATAGCAACAACATCATATTTCCAAGTACTAATCCAAGCTCTAAGTTCATCTGCCTTACCTGTTATACTTCTCGCATTGAAACAAATGCACTTCAGACCACCAGTCCCGCTGTGCTCAGCAACATCTCCCTGCCTGCTCTTCCTCTTAGTCCTACTGGCCTTATTTACTATGTCCTCCTCATTTACTTCACTAGCTGTCCTACTGCTCTGGTTCCCACCAGAGTTACAGCAGATGCTTTTGGTGACTTAAAGAAATACTGGTGGGACCATGCCATCAAGACTGTCATGAGCAGGGATGAGGAATTTCCACAGTTGACAAGACTGAAACATTGAAGGGAAGACTGCAATGTTTGCTATCGACAAGAAGGCATTACATTTGTGTCTCCAGCTTGGATGATAGGAGCAGGAAATCTACCTGAAGCAGTTCAAAGTTTTGAAGAACTTTGTGGCTTTTTGGTGCCATCTTTGTTGAGGGGACCACCCAGTAAATCTGTTTGATCTATCTTTGTTGCATCTGATAATTAACATGTAATCTGTAAACTGTATATATTGACTGTGATTTAACTGTTATTTCATATTTAATTTCTATTGATTTTGGTTTGATTGTTGGAGAAAAAGTTATAAAAGTGAAATCTTGTTCATTTTTTAAAATTGAAGCCATTAGGTAAATTTGGTTCTTTTTGTTTGTTGGTCGCCGCAGGGATCATAACAAAATGCTGAACAGAAGTGGTCCCAGAATCAATCCTTTTTCCCACCCTGTATAATTACCTTTAACCCTACTCTCTGTTTTCTGTTTTGTAGCCAGCTTGCTATCCATTCTGCTACTTGTCCCCTGTCTCTATATATTCTGACCTTTGTCATGAGTTTACTATGAGGTAACTTACCAAGGGCTTTTTGGAAATCCAAATATATTAAGCCTACTACATGACCCTATCTATCCTTTTTGTTACTTCTTCAAAAATTTCAATATGGTTGGCCGAGCCTTTTGGAACCCATGCCCACTTCTCTTCATTATATTTTCACTTTCTAAATGTTTTTCTATGACATCTTTAAATAAAGAATTTCATTATCTTTCCTATCATTGACATTAAGCTAATTGGTCTATAGTTCCCTGAATTCTAACTCCCTTTATAAATATAGGAGTTACATTAGCTGTCACCAGTTCTCTGGCACTATTCTCCATTCCAATGATTTGGAAGAAGTTGAATTTGTATTTGGCATGATTTTCGATTCATATAAATCTTGCCATTATAACCAAAATTTACGTCACAGAATGTGTAAACAAAATGGTCACCTCTTAAATCCAGTGAATTGATTACATGTGTCCATGGAAAAAATAAAAATGGAAAAATAATATTTTGCCCTCCTTGGCAAAAATCCTACATTATCTACCCTATATACTCAAGTAAAAATTGATCTTCTGTAAAAGTCGACCCATGACCTTTGGCCAAAAAATCTTAAATTTTCATATGTCTTGTCATATAAGGGTCTGAAAGGGTTAATCTTGAGAGAGTGTGAAGAAAACCTCCCACCATGATGGTGTAACAGATCATGTGAGAGACACTTGAGAACAGATACAACATGGCTTTTGGAGGAGGCACACAGGCTATTGTGGAGTGTATATAGTTGTAATGAAATAAAGATTAATGTTTAAATTCTACAGGCCAAGAATCTCTCTGGCTAGACTAAATATGGTGGCAGCATACAGAACCAACATATAACATATCTCATGTAAAAGTCACCCTTAGTTTTTCAGGGATAGTAGCCCTACACTTTCAGAAAACAGAACATTCTAATCGCGCACTATTATAAATAACTGCATTTTCAGCTAGGACCCCACATTTTGTCAAAGTGGCGTCAAGGTAGAACAGCAAATGCACAGCGCTGTTAAAACTAAAAGTCGTTGCTTTTGTAAAGAAGACAAATAATTGTGCAGCAGCAAGCGAATTCAAAGTATCAGAGACAGAACATTCACCAAGGGAGGCAGCAAGTGGACTCCAACACGAGCAACTTTGTGTGAATGGGTTGTGGAAGCTTGGAATGAACTCAAAACCAACATTGTCGTGAAATCCTTCAAGAAATGTGGAATTTCCAATGCACTCAATGGTACACAGGATGATTATTTGTGGAATGATGACATGACTGCTGTTGATGATAATCCATATGATGATTTGTTCAAGCAGCTATTTGGGAAGAATTATTCGGAGCTGCAGGCAATGACAAGAGTGATTTTGATGGATTTTAATCCGTGCTAACTAGTTTTCATTATTAAATTTCTCCATATATTTTAATAAATAGGTGTACAATAATCATGTCTGTCTCTATGGTGGCTATTGTTTTGTTAATAAAAATTAATAATAAAAACAAGAAAAAATAGAAAAGACAATGGCTGGCAACAATCCCATGGGCATTGATGGAGAGAGCTGGAGGGAGGGAAGGGGGTGTAGGCCCACTGTTGTGAGTTCTGTCTTGTTGATAATCACATACCCAACTCTCCCCCCCAAACAACATGCACCCTTCATTCTTTGATATCTATTAGCGTTAAGACCAAGTGAGAAAGGTGTCTAGGGGTCTTTCTCAGCCTTCACCTGGTCTCATTGTAACAGGGTTTTAATTTTTAAACACACCGTGTTTTGAGCTCCCCCTTGGTGAATCCTTGTTCACTGCTTTCCAATTATAAGGCAAAGAAATGAGCACAAACTGGCCTTATCTTTAAAGAATAAAAGTGAAATTTATTAAAACTTAAACTCTAATTCAGTTAACGCCTACGGATACACACCACGCCCCATGCTAGCATGCATACATGATACATACATGCAAATAGAGACAAAAAAGAGCAGAAGAAAAAATAGTGGAGAGTGTTGAGGCAACCTCTGAAGAGGGGTTTTTGTTACTGTGCTTCGAGTTCGCTGTAGTCCTTGCTTGTAGGTAGATCTTGCATTTCGTTGTTCACTGTAAGAGACTTTTCTCTCTTGGGGTTCATCTGTCTTCAATGGATTCCGAAGCTGGTGAGAACGAGATGACAGCAGACAGGAGAGGGGTCTTTTCCAGTCCAGGAGCAAACAGCTTTCTGTCTCAGTTCAAAACTTTGTGACAAGTTCAAATTCCTGCAACAGCCAGTTAGTCATGTGACTAAACTGGTCTGACCACGTCTTTTGTGTATTGGGGGAGAAGGGACTGGTTCCTTTGTTCCAACAGTGTCTGCTATTATGTAGAAAAGGTCTTTCCGGCGAGGGGCCTGGCAATTCCTTGTGATAGGCCCTCTTTTCTTCCCAGCAACAATTTTAAGTTTAATGTCCATGTGGCAAAATCAACGTACCGCATTCTTGGCAGGTGGGGGCCTGCATGACAATTGGGCTTTTATTTCATGTTTTGTGAACTCAAAATTAGCATGGATTTCAACCCCTCAAAAATATTACTTGTGTAAAATTAGACCCCCCAAATTTTAACTGAAAAAATTGGACTCAAACATTTGACTTCTACATGAATAAATACGGTATAAAGAACTACAGATTGATCTCTGAATACTCTGACAGTACAGTTTTTATCTACTAAGTGCAGCATAATTTTAGGTTATCCCTGTAGGATTCATTCCAGGTCCGGAGATCCGATCTAATGATAAAACCTCTAGCTAGTTTCATATGGATTCTGAATTTAGTGCTTCAGGTTTTCATGGGTACTTCGTTATAACCGCCTTTTGTGTCTGTGTTCTCACAGACTTCACCTAGAAATTCCCCATACGGACTACCTCCCAGGAACAGAGTGATGTTTTTCCCTTTGCCTTAGTTTGTATCTGAAATTGTTTTACCTTTCTGTTTTAATGAATTTTTTTTCATACATTGTGGGGGGTGGGTGCAGAGGGAGGATTTTAACTCCGATCTGCTTTTCAGCGACTTAATTTCCCACCCATCAGTGGCAGCAGGATGCCTTCGGTGATTTTAACTATTGACCTCATTTAAATTCCACTGGTCCACTTCCCGCCCAGAATCGGTAAGAACAGGGCGCGGGGCAGCTACGTTTAGCCTCCCACTGACTTCCAGGTAACTGGCTGTGCATGGGGGGATGCGTTCAGGAGATCTCACAGGAGGGGGGGATGGAGTCTGGTGAAGGGACAACCATGAATTTTGTTATAGGGTGCTCCTCTTGGCCCCACAAAGGAAAGTTTCTGACTTATCATTTGGGTCTCATTGACCTTCCTAACAGCAGCCAACCTGATCTGACCCAGTGAGAAAGTTGCAGCAGATTCCTCGCTCAGGCCAGGATAAAATGTAGTCAGAGTCCTATTGACGACGTAGGATTTCAATAGCATAAGTTCACGAGGTCTCCGCCTGCTATTGGCAGGAGGCTTAGCCAATTTCATAAACCATTCAGTAACTAACCTGCTCAGTTTTAATTGGCCACCCACCCTATTTCTGCTGAAGATTAAAACCAGCCCCTTGATTAAGATGCAAAAGGTTACTTAAATTTTACACTCATGCAAAAGGGCCTACAAAAACTCTCAGTGGTTGTTCTAATTCTTCCTAAAATTGGTGAGTTCTGGTTAGATCAGGACCTGTCACCAATGCTCAGTTTGGATTCTGCCAGGGCCACTCAGCTCCAGATCTCATTCCAACCTTGGTTCTTCTCCTTCTTAGGCAGTCCCTTGGGATAGAGGATGACTTGATTCCACTCCGATACAATGGATTCTGAGATGGCCAATAAGTCCAATGCGTGATCTGCAAGCTCTGCTACATGAGGGGTAGATGGTGCTTGAAGGGTCAAGTCGATGAGTAGTTTGGAGGTTAGTGCATTCCCTCTGGGGCCTCAACCTTGCCTCTGCATGTTCCTGATGAGGTGTACGATGCTTCCCAAATGAGCTTTCTCCATCTAGGACAATCATGAGCCAAGAACTCCCACAAGTCGACGGGGATGTTTGTTCATTCCAGGGATGTTTTGAGAACATCTCCAATGTGTTTCCGCTGCCTTCCTGGTAGTTTCCTGTTGTGACCAAGCGCTGAGTACAACAGCTGCTTCGGGAGTCTGGCGTCAGGCACATGAATGACAATGCCCTGTCCAGTGGAGCTGGTTTAGTATTGCTTAGTGAGGTGTCATATACAGATAAAAGCCATGCTGCCCTCTGCTTGTTGATGCAAACCTTCACACAAGCTCAGTCTGTCACCTGCAGCAAAACAAGGGTTCCCGCCAAAATGCTGCAATTTCCAGAATGATGTAATTGCCGTGATTCAGTCTGCTTTCAATTGCTGACTGCCTTTCTCCCTTCACTCCGTATATCCACACGACAAAAATATTATGCAAGTTCAGGAAGAGAAAACAATTAAAAAGTGAATTCTTCACTGATCCAGAAGAAAGTATTTTTTGGAGCTGCTTTTCTGCTGGGTTAAAATAAACACATCTCTCCCAGCTGGGATTTAATTTGGGAAAAGACTGCTTTAATGGTGCATTTAATTTTCTGTAATTAATATATCTGAGGTACTCAGAAGGAGGGACATACATCAATATTTTTGCTTGCACCATTTTATTGCATCAGCCTATTTATTAAACTTCATGCTTTGTAAATGGACACTCTACATAGACTATTCATACCAAGCTCTTACTTGTTGGTTTTACTTAAAATTCTCAAGAAGACCAGGGGCTGCATTTTATGTGCCTGCCGCCGATTTTGGCGGTGGATGGAAAAAACAGCAGCCCATGTTGCGGAGCCGCCGCAATCTTCCATGCGGTGTCTCATTTAAATCGCCAGGGCCGGCCGCCCCCCACCACCGCCACCCCCCCCCCCCTCCGATCACATGGAAGGGGTGGGCTGACCGTCCCCGGCAATGGCGTTAGCTGCCTGTGCGCAGGCGCTGACACCATTTTTAAAGGGCTGTCAGCCCGAATGGGAAATTTGAATATTTCAAGGGAAATGGAATTAAAATAAATAAATACATTTGTTCTACCCCTCTCCCACCTCCCAATAACAATTAAATTAATTATTTCCCCTCCCCCCCCCAAAACACTTAACTTTACCATCTGACCTTCCCCGCCCAAACTGCACAAACTTTCAACTATAACCCTTCCCACCATCCCCTACGCCCATGACGCTAATTTTACACCGTTTCACCCCTTCCCGCACTGATAAACGTACCTTACCCTCCCCACAAGTGTTCCGCCTTGTTTCCCTGGACAGGGATCTGAAGGTGCAGCAGTGCCGGCCGCCAGGCTAAAGGTCGCGGGGGAACATCAGGAGGCGACGTGAGATTAATTAATTCACTTATTTTAATTTATTTAAATTGCGGTCCCGTCGCTGAGCGGCGGGGTGGGGAACTGCCACAAGGCCTTGCCGCTGCCAGTAATATCGGGCTGGGCCCTCCAGGTGTCAGGGTGCGTCGTGACACTCTCCCGGTGGCATCTTTCACCCCCCTCACCCATGCCATGAAAGCCAACGTCGGGGTTGTGGGGCGGGGGGGGGGGGGGAGTAAAATCCAGCCCAAAGATTCAAAGATTCTACTATTACATCAGAACTATGCAGTTCAGGAGGCTACATCTTAATAAAATATTTTGTAACTTACCAATGTATTTCTACTTTTTGGACTTCAAGAAAGATTCATTTGTTACCAAATATACACTATGTAAACAAAAAAAAACAAGAACTTTAAAATTGTTAAATTCCTCATTCTGCTTTGAGTTTTCCCTATGATATGAATGAACTAATGTTTGCCTAGATAATGTTTATACCTGAATGAAAACATTGCAGGCTCTGATTTTACATCTCTGTTATTGCTAACCAATTAATTGTTAATAGATTTACATTTAAAAGTTCTTTCATCCATCCTGATACATCCCTAGGAAAGTCACCACTATACTTTCAAGTGATGAAACAGTCACATAGCCCACTCAAAGCCAGCGTCAGAAGGCCATATCACAGTGGGGAAGGGAGGGTGGTGGGTGCGGGGAATTATAACTTGAGGCACACCACATATGGCTTGTGGGCAAAGTACATCTGTTGTTACACCGTGAGGCCTGAGCAGTTTTGAGGCCCTGCCCTCATTACATGCAGTCGAGGAGTCAAACCAGCACTCTGTACAGCACGCAGGTTACAGAGGCCTGGAAATCAGCCGGCTTCTGCGCTGAGCCAACCGAGAGTCAGAGCCTGACCAGAGAGGGTTGGCTGTGGGTGGGGGATGGGGGAGGCGATCCTAAAGGCTGGAGTTTGTCTATAGGTCCAGGAAGAACATTTCTGCTCCTCCTGGCCCAAGAGAAAGTAAGATCTAAGGAAACTTCAACAATTTTGTAAGCAGCTTTGAGCGGTACCTTTAAGGATCGCTGGTTAGGCTGTTCAGCACTAGTACAGATGGATGAAGTGAACAGTCTGCCTGTTTATACCTCATATGGCCCCGATTTGCAAACTACAGGTTGTATCTTAACAGGGAGGATATTTGGGGAGGGGGCCTCCTGGTCAGTAGTGTGCTAATTTCTGAATGCCCCTTTAAGGCCTGCTAGTTAGGCTATTTAAAGCCTGGTCCAAATGGCATATTTAGGAAACCTTATGCTTGTTTGAGGTGGGTGGACTCCTCTCGCAATTGCAGGCCTAGTGGGTATCAATTGGGCAAATGAGGTCTCCCTCCTAATTTTCAGCTACTGGCTTCGCCACCTGTATCCTGGAATTTCCCCTCTGATCATCTCCCCTTATCCACCTCACCACCTTTAAGATCCTCCTTAAAATCCATCTCTTTGAAGCTTTGTGTCACCCCTCCTAATGTCTCCTTTTTTGACTTGGCATCCATTATATTTCTGTGAAGCACCGAATGATGTGTTGCAATATTAAAGGCGCTGTATAAATGCAGCTTGTTACTGTTGAACATCATAGCTGTTTACCCTTCAGATTTCAATTAACATTCATGGGTTTGGCTTTCACTATGGTTCTACATCTTGTTGGATAACTATCGTTTAGGGCATTTGGCTGTGATTTGAGACATATCATTACATCAAAAGAAGCAATGTAATGTTACTGGATTCCAGGTGACATGATGGAATCAGTAAGTGGTTAATAGTCATGTATTCAAAGAATCATTGCATCATTACTGATAGCATGAAAATGACAAGGAATGAAATGAGGCTTTAACTGGCAGGCGTATGCTGTTATTCATCTTGAAATGCACAGACTGTAAAGAATTAAACAACAGTACATTTGCGTAATAAGGCTATAGTTAATGATCCATCAGTTCAAAACTGGAATAAGAGCTTGAGCTGATTAAGGCATAAGGCAGCAGCCAGTATGTTCAATTAGGTTGAAGTTCCCTAATTTCGATGCAAAACCTGCTGTATTATTCACTGTAACCATTGGAATATGGTCCATAATAGGTTATTTATAAACATTTGTCCTTTTAGGTATCCTTCTTATTTACTTAAGAGTTCTTAAGAGTAGTTTTTTGTTCTGATACTTTAACTTTACTCTTCACAAATGTATACTTTGTTGTTCAATCTGTTCAATTATGCTAAAGTAAACATAAGTAAGTCTGCAAACCCCTCCCCCAGCCCTGCCTTGTCATTTATTTTCCCTAATTAATTCTATCTTCCTGTTAGCGACTATTTGAATTGATTAGCCCATGTTATACATATTTAAATGAACAGATTGTGCTGCGCAGAAGTGAAAGTATTTGTCATTTACTAATATTAAAAATTAAAAATCCTGTCAACTTTGTTGTAGAACAGAAGGACAACTGTAAATTGTTAACTTGCATCGTATGTGGTGACTGATTCCAGATGCTATTTCTTTTCCACGTCTGGAGGCTACACCATGGTGGACTTTAATCTCTGCAACATGATCAATGGCTTACTGGAGTCAAAGGCTTCTTAGCACTATTTGTATAAAAATACACAACACACTGTTTATTGTTAAAAGACTATGTCTTTACTCAATTTGTTCATTTGCCTGTTTAACTTGCCAAATATCTTTAAATAGAAGAGTAGTAATTGCTCTTTAAATAAGGTACAATTATTAATTCATATGAAAAATAAGTACCATCCCATGTAATTTGATAAATCATGTATTCTGTAGTGAACAATAGTAAGCAGTCTTACTATGCTTCTATAAATTAAATAAGAATTTAATGAATGGATAGGAGAACTTTACTTTTCAGTGCATTCACTGAACTGCCAGTTCAGTGGATGAATAGATCATTTAAACATTTTAAGCAATAGTTTGTTTAAGTGCTGCTGCTGCGAGAATTGAAAATATTTTAAAGTCATCTGGTTAGGACAACTAGTTACTGCCCGAATCCAATTCCTTCTAAGATGTTTTATCTACCTCTAAAAGACACAAAATGCAGTCAAATACTAGCTGTCATTCACCACTGATCTGTCCCTTCTTATCGTCTCTTTAACTCATCCTTCAACTGTTCATTGGCTTTGATAGAACTTTGTTTCATGGTCAAGAAATAAACAGGCCAGTGTCTGATAAGAATCTGTTTTGTCCTAATCCATTTTATATTGTCGAAATAAGGGTGGAATTGAAAGCTTGAGCAGATAAAAACGTTTAGTAGCAATGAAAGGCAGAATTATTTATTTCTTTTGACAGTTACATCCTTTCAAAGTCCTGGACTTGGTTTTGTATTAAAGCCCTTTGTCACAACTTTTGAATCGGTATAAATATTTGCTGGGGCTCAGCATCACCTGTCTCTTCTGTAAGTGGCCCCTGTGTCCTTCATGATCAGGAGTTCAGCTTTACTGACCAATACCTAGCAATGTCATAGCGTATCAAGGGGATTTTAACAATGAAATGCTTCATTATGCGAACTGAATACAGAAATCACTCACGGGTCCGGATGTGAGTTCCTCCTATCTTCCGTAAGGCTATTAGAAAGAAGAAAGACTTGCATTTATAAATTGCCTTTCATGATGACAAGATCTCCCAAAGAACTTTAGAGCCAATGAAGTACTCTTGAAACAAAAACAGAAAATTCTGGAAATACTCAGCAGGTCTGGCAGCATCTGTGGAGAGATAAACAGGGTTAACATTTCAGGTCGATGACCTTTCATCAGAACTTCTGGAGTATATTCACTGTTGTAATGTAGGAAACATAGCAGCCAATTTGTGCACATTAAGGTCCCACAAACACTGACGTGGTAATAACCAGATAATCTGAGTGATGTTGGTTGAGGGGTAAATATTGGCCATGGCACCGTGGAAAATTCCCCTGCTGTTCTTCAAAATAGTGCCATGGGATGTTGACCGTCCACCTGAGAGGACAGATGGGACCCTGACTGGCAAATCTCTGAATCTAGTCAGTGCTAAATTTGGGGTGTGGGGGGATGGGGTGGGGTGGAGAGATGGTAGAAATTGGTCATCGCTATGCTGTTATCCGAATGGGGTCATCAGTCCCACTGATCTTTGGGGAACGGATGGCAGGAGTTGAGATGAGTGATGACCTGAAGAGTCAGATTCTGAAACCTGCTCTGGATTAGAATCAACTTCAGTATTTTATCATGGTGTTGGCAATATCTGGGTGAATGTTTTCTTTTAAATGTTTGCAAACTGATCAATCTTTCAAACATGTCTAAAATACCAAAAATAATCATGAAATAGAAAACTTAGGGTTGATTTTAACTTATATCACGTGGCATTAGCGGAGCAGTAATATTTTCAAACTGAGGTCTGAAGACTCACTGCCCCATTAACACTAATGATGCAGTTAGTGGTATTTTGAAAGAGGCCCAAAGCCCTGTCTACTTCAGGTAGTAGGCACATTTCAATATGCAAGTCAAAGTCTTAGAACTCCGATTACCATTTTAGGTTGGAAATGGTTAGAGTCTGTGCCTTGCTTATTCCTTCAGTTTCATGGGTGACGGAGAAGAAGAGACCCAATCAAGGTATCTTTTATATTTTTGTAGAGCCAGGAGGGGCAGGGGTCTCCCCAGAAGCAATCTGGTAAGCTTCTCAAGATGGATGTTTGGCACCTGCAGTTTGCTGGCCCAATGTTAATGAAGCTGTGGCTCAAAAATGACTGCAACATTTTAAGAAAAAAGTCGTGAAGAGCAAATCTTTCTCCAAATTTAAAATTCAGCTTGAAACTTTCTCTTCTTACAACTTTCTTGACCCTCTATTTTTTCAGAGATCATCCCTACCTATCCACTCTCTCACCGTATCCCGCTCTCTTCAGCAATCCATCCAACTTATGCTTGAATGAATTAATAATGATTACTTCAATGGTAACCTGCTCTACAACACTATTACAATGGTCAGTGTTTCTATGAATTTTCATCTCTCCTTCCTCCCAAGCTCCAAATGCTCTGTTCTACACACTCTACAGCCTTAGTGTGTTGAAATGAAGACTGTGTCCTACACTGCCTCATTGTTCCCCAGAACCTATAAATTGGAATCCCTTATTTTGTCCAGAATTCCTTCCTCCTATAAAAGCTACATTGCTTTGAAACTCCAGCATGGAATCACCTAATCATTAGTCTTGATTTATCCCAACTTATTTTCTGCTCTTCTGAACCTTGAGGCAGTCTTGCACTATGGGATTTGATCCTTCTTAATAAGAAAAAAAAACAATAACCAGTAGCCTAAACTATTAGAACATAAGGTGACTCATCCACCTTTGACTAGTTTTAGTACTTAAGTATCTTAAGTAGCAGAAGTAGAACATTTTGGAAATATGAAAAGGCCATTAGGTCCAGCAAGCCTGTCCCTTTTTCAAAGTTCATCCCTGCCTACCCACTCTCTCACTGTATCCCTCAGTCCCCTCTCTCTTCAGCAATCCATCCACCTGATGCTTGAATGAATTAATAATGTTTACTTCAATCGGAACCTGTTCCACAACACAATTACCTTTTGGGTGAAAACGTTTCCCCTCACTTTCCTTCTTAATTGCTTTTGCTTCCTACTGTTCAACTTCTGTCCCTTGGCATTTGTACTCTTCAGTATAGATCAATTTAGTTAGTTCCTTACATAGTATTGAAAACATCAACTGAATCACCTCACAGTCTCCTTTTCTCCCCAAAAAACAAGCCCAACTTCACTAACCTTTTCTCATAACTTAAGTTCCTGATGACCAAAATGATCCTTGTTGCTCTAAACAACGACATGTCCTTTTCAATGATTAGACAAGTAGAACTGTGCACAGATCTCCAGATGGGGCCTGGCCATTGCCTTACACAACTGTTTTTGATTTGTGCTCTTGCCCTTTGCTAATGAAACACAGTACCTTATTTTCTACTTTTATTACAGCTAAGGGGCTATATTTTCCTGATTGAAGAAAAACACAGGAGAAATGCCTGCTCTTTGTTTGGAATTTATGACCCACTGATGAAAAAATGTGGAAGTGCTGCTTCAAAATGGATTATTCTATTCCTGAGAATGTGGTTTCATTAGCCAGAACAAAAATAGCAGCCAAATAAAATGTACCTGCAATAAGGATCTGATAACACTTCTCAAACAGATAACAAGCCATCTAACTGGTATAAATGTAGAGAAGATTGTTAATCTAACACTGAGTGTACTGAATTTGTGTAGATTGGCAGAATGAAATGTGTGAAAAGCCCAGTTTCCAGACGACACCCTTGAGACACTCTTAACGGCTGTGATGGAATAATGTGAGCACCGTTTTCGTTGGGAGAGAATGGCCTCAAATGTGCTAAGTAATCTGTCATGGAATCTGCACACTGTTCATGGTTCAAAGAACCCCAAAGGAGGTCCAAAAAAATGTTGCACATTTTTAAAAGTGCACAAGGGTTGTTACTGTATAGTAGCAACACAGATATAATGGTAGGAGTGAAAATAGAAAAATATGAAAACTACATTGTACAAAGAGTGATGGGAAAGAGAACCTACTACAGGAAGGAATTCCTGTGGATCATATCACCATGTCTCAATTACCATTCTTCTTTATGGTTAAAGGAAAAACTGGTACAAAAACAAAGGGCATAGAATAGGCTAGATAACTGACCATTTGAAAGTCCTTACAATATACGAGGAAAGAACTTTTGTTGTATTTTTGTGCTATTAAATGACCAAAATGATCCTTCGGTAGGACAGTAGCATAGTTATGTTGCGGGACTAGTGATCCAGACGACTGGAATAATGATCCGGGGACGTGAGCTCAAATCCCACCACAGCAGCTGAGAAATATAAAGTCAGTAAATTACCTAAGTCTGGAATAAAAGCTAGTGTCAGTAATGGTGACCATGAAACAACTGGATTGTCATGCAAACCCATCTGGTTCACAAATGTCCTATAGGGACGGAAATCTGTCGTCCTGACCCACAGAAATGTGATTGACTCTTAACTGTCCTGCTCTCCCTGGAGCAAAGGAGATTGAGGGGAAATTTGATAGAAGTGTACAAGATTATGGCAAGCTTAGATAAGTTAGACAAGGAAAAACTGTTCCCATTAACTAATGGTACAAGGACTAGTGGACACAGATAGAAGGTTTTGGTCAAAAGATGCAAGAGGAATGTAAGGAAGAACCTTGTTATGCAATGAGTGGGAATGACCTGGAACTCGCTGCCCACAAGGGTGAAAGAAGTGGAGACACTCAATGATTTCAAAAGGACATTGGATGGGCACTTGAAGGAAATAAACTTGTAGGGCTACGGGGAGCAAGCGGGAGATTGGTACTGACTGAATTGCTCTGCGGAGAGTAGGCATAGACTCAGTGGGCTGAATGGCCTCCTTCTCTGCTGTAAGTGACTCTAAAATGGCCAAGCAAGCCACTCAGTTGTATCAAAATGCTACAAAAAACAATAGGAATAAAACTGGAATGTTCTGCCTAGCATTGACCTAGGCACTGGACATGACAAAGGCAACCCTGCAAAGTCCTCCTCACCAACAACTGGAAAATTGTACCAAAATTGGGAGAGTTGTCCCACAGACTTCTTCTTTGACCTCCTTGTCTCGAAAGACAATGGGTAAGCGCCTGGAGGTGGTCAGTGGTTTGTGAAGCAGTGCCTGGAGTGGCTATAAAGGCCAATTCTAGACTCTTCCACAGGTGCTGCAGATAAAATTGGTTGTCGGGCTCTCCACTCGCGCTTCTGTCTTTTTTCCTGCCAACTGCTAAGTCTCTTCGACTCGCCAATGTTAAGTCCAGCCTTTATGGCTGTCCGCCAGCTCTGGCGATCACTGGCAAATGACTCCCACGACTTGTGATCAATGTCACAGGACTTCATGTTGCGTTTGCAGACATCTTTAAAGCGGTGACATGGACGGCCGGTGGGTCTGATACCAGTGATGAGCTCACTGTGCAATGTGTCCTTGGGGATCCTGCCATCTTTCATGCGGCTCACATGCCCAAGCCATCTCAAGCGCCGTTGGCTCAGTAGGGTGTATATGCTGGGGATGTTGGCCGCCTTGAGGACTTCTGCATTGGAGATATGGTCCTGCCACCTGATGCCAAGGATTCTCCGGAGGCAGCGAAGATGGAATGAATTGTGACGTCGCTCTTGGCTGACAAACGTTGTCCTGGCCTCGCTGCCGTACAGCAAGGTACTGAGGACACAGGCTTGATACACTCGGACTTTTGTGTTCCGTGTCAGTGCGCCATTTTCACACACTCTCTTGGCCAGTCTGGACATAGCAACGGACGCCTTTCCCACGCATTTGTTGATTTCTGCATTGAGAGACAGGTTACTGGTGATAGTTGAGCCTATGTAGGTGAACTCTTGAACGACTTCCAGACCGTGGTCGCCGATATTGACTAGTTAAGCAATAGTCTGACATAGTCATACTCACAGAATCATACCTTTCCAGCCAATGTCCCAGAATGTTCCATCACCATCCCTGGGTATGTCTGGTCCTATTGACAAAACAGACCCAGCAGAGGTTGGCAGCACAGTGGTATACAGTCAAGAGGGATTGGCTCTGGGAGTCCTCATCCTCAACATAGACTCCAGACCCCATGAAGTCTCATGGAATCAGGTCAAATGTAGACTAGGAAACCTCGTGCTGATTACCACCTACCACCCTCCCTCAGTTGATGAATCAGTACTCCCTCCACATTGAATACCACTTGGAAGAAGCACTGAGGGTAGCAAGGGCACGGAACGTACTCTGGGTGGGGGACTTCAATGTCCATCACCAAGAGTGTCTCGGAAGCACCACTACTGGCCAAGTCCTGAAGGCTGAAGCTACCAGACTGGGCCTGCTTCAAGTAGGGAGAGAAGCAACAAGAGGGGAAACCCTATTTCACCTCTTCCTCGCCAATCCACAGAGTTCCAGATGCATCTGTACATGATAGTATAGGTAGGAGTGACCACTGCACAGACCTTGCAGAGATGAAGTCCTATCTTCACACTGAGAACATTTTCCATCGTGTAGTATGGCACCACCAAAGTGCTAAATGGGATAGATTCAGAACAGAACTAGCAGTTCAAAACTGGGCATCCATGAGGCACTGTGGGTCATCAGCGGCAGTATCTGTGGCTTCATGGTCCGGCATACCCCTCACTCTATTGCTACCATTCAACTCTGGTTCAGTGAAGAGTGTAGTGGGGCATGCCAAGAGCAGCATCAGGCATATCGAAAAATTAAATGTCAACCTGGTGAAGCTACAACACAGGACTAGAGTCATAGAGTTAGAGAGTCATAGAGTTATAACGGCACAGATGGAGGCCATTTGGCCCATTAAGTCTGTGCCAGCTCTTCATAGAGCAATCCAATCAGTCCCACCTTTTTTGCATTATCCCCGCAGTCCTGCAAGTTTACTTCCCTCAGGTCCCCATTCAATTTCCTTTTGAAATCATTCATCATCTCCGCTTCTACCACCCTTGTAAGCATTGAGTTTCAGGTTATTACCACTTTCTGTGTAAAAAAAGTTCTTCCTCACATCCCCCCGCATCTCTTGCCCAAAACCTTAACTCTGTGGCCTCAAAGTCATTGTACCATCAACTTTGTCTTTCCTATCAAAACCTGTCAGAATTTTGTACACCTCTATCAAATCTCCCCGCAATCTCCTTTGCTCCAAGGAGAACAACCCCAGCTTCTGCAACCTAGCTAAAGTCCCCCATCCTTGGAACTACTCTGATAAATCTCTGCACCCTCTCAAGGACCCTCACATCCTTCCTAAAGTGTGGTGACCAGAACTGGAAGCAATGCTCTAGTTGGGGCCTAATCAGAACTTAATAAAGGTTTAGCATGCCTACCTGCATTTGTACACAATTCCTCTAGTTTTGAAGCCCCAGACTCCATATGCTTTGCTAACTATTCTCTCAATATGTTCTGCCACTTTTAAAGATCTATGCACATGCACCACCAGGTCCCTCTGTCCCTGCACACTCTTTAGAACTGTACCATTTAGTTTAGAATAAAAACAAGAAATGCTGGAAATACTCAGCAGGTCTGGCAGCATCTGTGGAGAGAGAAGCAGAGTTAATGTTTCACGTCAGTCACCCCTCTGCTTCTCTTTCCACAGATGTTGCCAGACCTGCTGAGTATTTCCAGCATTTCTTGTTTTTATTTCAGATTTCCAGCATCTGCAGTATTTTGCTTTTATCGATTTAGTTTATATTGCCTTTCCCTTTTGCTGAAATGCATAACCTCACATTTCTCTGTATTAAATTCCATTGTTCATGCATGCAAAACAGTGAAAGCAGCATGCTGCATCAGAACTAAGCAATCCCACAAACAACGGATCAAATCAAAGTTCTGCCACATCCTGTCATGAACAGGGTATGGCAACATCTACGTACATGGACACCAGTGTCTGTGGTAAACAATTTTGGGGTCTGTGATTGATAATTTCATGGGTGAGAAATTTCCCACTGACTTTTTCAGACCGGCTTTTTTAAAAATCGCAAGTGTCAGTTTCACAACTGACAGGTGCTGAAGCATAGAATCATAGAAACTTTAAGGCACAGAAAGAGGCCACTTGGCCCATCGTGTCAGTGCTGGCTGAAAAACGATCCACCTATTCTAATCCCACCTTCCAGGATTTGGTCTGTAGCCCTGCAGATTACAGCACTTGAGGTGCATATCCAGACTCCTTTTGAACGGGTTGAGGGTCTCTGCAGTAACTACTCTTTCAGGCAGTGAGTTCCAGACCCCCACCACCCTCTGGGTGAAAATGTTTTTCCTCATCCCCCCCTTTAATTTTTCTACCAATCACTTTACATCCATGCCCCCTTGTCACTGACCTCTCTGCTAAGGTGAATAGACCCTTCACCTCTGCTCTATCCAGGCCCCTCAAAATTCTGTGCATTTCAATGAGATCTCCGCTCAGCCTTCTCTGTTCCAAGGAGAACAACCCCATCCTATCCAATCTTTCCTCATAGCTGCAATTTTCCAGTCCTGGCAACATCCTCGTAAATCTCCTCAGTACCCTCTCGAGTGCAATTATATCCTTTCTGTAATGAGGTGACCAGAACTGCACACAGTACTCAAGTTGTGGCCTAACCAGGGAGAGTAAGCAGAACAGTGTTTCTGAATTCCAGACAGATTTGAGATTATCCGGCAGGTTCAGATTTTTTTTTACAAGTGTGCCAGAAAACCACAAAGCTGTCCAGAGTTCAAAAGCACTGTTCCGCTCTGAGCAACAGTCAGAGAGAAAGCGAGGAGAGAGGGAAGGAGAGAGAGAAGGGAGACAGAGATAGAAGGGAAGACAGAGAAAGGGGCAGAAAGGGGGAGAGAAAGAGAGAGTGGAGATAGATGGAGAGAGAGTGAGTAGAGAGAGAGGGGGACAGAGATAGAGAGGGAGGACGGAGAGAGAGGGGGAACAGAAAGAGAGGGAGGACAGAGAGAGTGCGAAGGGGGCGCAGAGAGAGGAAGAAAGAGAGGTGGGGACACAGAGAGAGGGGACAGAGGGAGAGAGGGGGTCAGAGAGCGTGGGGACAACACAGAGTGGGAACACAACATGGGGAGAAGAAACACAGAGGGGGGATGACACAGAGAGGGGAGGGAGCAACACAGAGGGGAGGGAGCAACACGGGGGGACAACAGGGCAGGAACAACATGGGGGGACAACACAGAGGGGGGGACACAGAGAGGGAGAGTGAGAGACAGACAGATAGAGAGAGGAGGGAGAGAGCAATCAAGATCACTCCTGACCGATGGACATCTATCTGGAATAATTCGCATTGCTACACAAGTGTGCGGGCAAACATTGACTACTTGTGCAAGCAAAAAAATGCCAGGTATCTCACTAAATCAGTGCCCAACATAGTGATGAGAGAGTAAGTCAATAAATTCATCTCATTTAAAGCTTCTTCACAAAAATTCACATTTGTTGCTGTTTTGATTAATAGTAAGATAAATTTATAATGCCTTTATCTTTGCAAAATTGTCTCACCAGCCCCCTATGTAATTCAAAAATTGTAATGTGGCCCCACGCAGAAAGGTTGGACACCCCTGCTCCAAGCCTTTAACCTAGTGTTTTAAAAGAAATTAGCAGCTAGGTTATTTTAAAACATAAGTTTAAAGGCTTGTGTTACGTAAACTCATTTCAAAATGGAAAAATCACTTAGGGAATGTCTCAATTTCTATGTTCTGGCTTGCATTATTTTCACTTGAGATACAAGCTCAGTGACCTGTTGAAAGTTACTGGACTTTTATTTCTATATTAATGTCACAATTCTGCTGCTATCCATTTGGCATCACTTTGTTCCAAAATTTGTATTGAGGAGAAAAAGGGCAAGAAAATCCAAAGAATCTCCAGATGTCACTCATGAATACAAGAGTATGGTGTATTAGGGCTGAGTGATATTGGCAAAAGCAGCATGCTGCTGACCCATATACAATAGTTGGTAAATACATTGTAATGGATAGCTTTAATAAATCTTAATCAGATGAACTGTCTACAATTCCTTAACAAAATCCATGCTGCATTTGTACATTTAAGGACTGTCGGGGACGATATAGTAAAAATTTATTAGGTTTCAATGACCATGTTCGAAACAGTCATTAACTGATTTTTTTTGCTGCGAATTGGATTAAAGGACAAGTTTTACAAGTAAGCCGAAGATCAGTAACTGCAATGTGCATCATTTACTATCCAGTTTGAGGCCAGATAACCTGAGTGGCCAATGTCATTTGAAAGTTGTCTGTATTATATAATTACATTATATTATAAGTACACCTTTGCTAACAGGTAAGAGATTTGGCTTGGACATAGATTGGTTAGTCTGGAGTACAAACTTGCAGATAGTGACTAAATATTTTGTCACTGAAAAATACATGCAGTAACAACCGTCAATGTTTTGCAGAAAAACATTTTGTAAATAGTTGTTTTGTTAGAGCTGAATCAGAATTGACAGTGATAGACTGAGATACAGACATAAGTGAATTTAAGAGAATCGCTTTATTGGAGGAACTGAAGGGCGCTCTTTATTTGTAATTGTGCTTATCTAATTTTGTCACCAGCTTTGGTGAGCACATGACATTTTGCCCATGAGAGTTTCTGTTGTTTCTGTATTTTAGAATCCAGGACCTAGTTTAACAGCCTGTCAAGATGATTTTTTTGTTCATTCATGGGAGGTGGGCATTGGCATTTATTGTCCATCCCTAATTGCCCTTGAGAAGGAATAAACTAGTCTTGGCCACCTACTATTAATCTCTCTGTCCCTTCCTGTCCCACTCTGCTTTTCTATTTTACATGACTCTTCTGAAGTACTATCTGTTCCATCCTATAAAATTCTCCTGATTTGAAGATCACTGCCCTTTTGTTGGCTGCCCAGTCTTCAGCCACATATTACAAGCAGGTGGAGAAATTGCACAAACATTGACCATGAGTTAAATTGTCTTGTGACAACAATAGTGTGAGACATTGTCTCCCTGTTGCTGATTTTTCTACTGCTTCATCTCAATAACCACAATAACAATCCTCTGCTTGAGTTTTATGGTTTATTGGATGAATTTACACTCCTAACACAGTGTGAATCCACAGAGGTCATCTGATAAAGTTAATCAACCACCTTGTGACATGGTGTAGCTAGCTATATTCTGTCAACAAAAGTAATTCACATTGGCATTGCATACTATTTTGCTCACTGGCTAGTTAATACAGTTGTGCTGCTCTCCATTGATATTTGTATGCTTAGCTACTTTATTTTTAAGGAGAAATGTGTTTTAAATAGGATTGTGTTTTGATGGTATCAGATTGGCGGTACATTTTATAATTGCCCCATGTCCATGGTTGAGTCAATAATTTTGTCAAATGTCTGTGGTGCAACATGTAAATGCCTATCACTGATCATGGCTTTGGGAGACGATGGGAAGCATCATCCTACTGCTGAAGGGAGAGAATCTACTATCCCTTCAGTGCGTCCAGGAATGTAGCTGAGGCTGAAGCCTTCAGTGGCAGCATGAGTCTTCTGTGAAGACAGACACAAAAGGGGGAATTTATGCTGACGGCTGAGGTCTCGACATTGGGGGAATTATGTCATCATTCATCTCCTCCAGGGTTGGGATTTTATGCAGGCATCTTTTAAGGGCAAAATTCAGTCATCACGTGTCTAAGCAATTCCTGAGATTGCCATCTTTCTTCAGCACACAGGTAACGAAGTTGAACCAATCAGAATGCTGGTGCAATCGGTGGATGACTCAATTGCATTCCATCTGATCCAGTCCTGCTTGATACTGTCCTTGAATGTGCACGCTGCACTTCCTTGGCGTGAATAGTAGGAACTGCATCCTCCCTCATGTGCAATATGGCATCACCCTTGAAATCACCAATTGCATCAAACTTGTCTGGGTAAAGTAGTTTCAGGTCTCTAACCAACTCAATGCACTCCTTTTGGTGCAGTGCTGACCTCACGTATTGTGACGATTTGTAAATCTTGGCAGACTCAAGTCCTGCGACAGCTGGTCTAGATGTGTCTAGAATATAAAAACTTTGTGGTAGCCATTCAGCGCTCCCATAGCTGCACTGTAAGGTTACCATTCCAATGCACTTGATTAGAGAACCATTGTAGGCAGTCAGCCTAGCTATGGGGGTTGCACCCTTTCTGCAAAAACATGTCCTTCAGTCTCCGGATGGGCAAAATATTTGCACTTGCTCCAGTGTCTTTTTTTACTCTGAGGTTATGCTTGCCACTCTCCTGCAGAAATACAATTCTGATCATGGCGAATGACTTAGATTGCATGATAGCAATGACATGTTGATCCAAATTAATTACGTGAAATGCTTGCGCACTGTTCACACAAGTGCACTCTTCATCCGTGTCCTCCTGGCAATCTGTTTCTCTGCTGACCTGATGTACCTGCTTGGATTTTTGTTTTGTGTTGGAATATCTTTTGTTGTGTTTGCCATCCATTCTTGCAGACGTTCTCTCTGCATCTCTGCATGCAATCTGCCACCATTCTTGTGTGCAGTATCTGAGCTCAGCCTTCTGCACTGGGTTGCCCAATGTCCTCACATGCCACAAGCTTTGCACAGGTCCTGGTACATTGTACAGCTGCAAATTGGGTGAGTTAGGCCACATTTGCCACAAAGCTTAGCAGACTTCTAAACCTCAGTTACCATTCTGATTGTTGTAGCTGCCCCCAGTGCTTGTAACTGTTGGCTCCCAGCCTCTGGTTCACTCATTTCTCGGTCCAGGAAACACAGCTCCATTTGTTGTTAGAATAGTTTAAATGAGACGCTAGGTCCGACACTTTCCAGTCCATAACTGGATATCTGAAAGCTCTTGTCTCAATGATCCTGATGTTTTTATAAATATATGACTTTTACAGGTTGTATTTTTCACAGGCACACATCTTTTGTTTCCCTTTTGAGACAGATCAAATTTTTTTAGACCTACCCCTTTTAAGAGTGATAGACTATTGCTTTTGTTTGCACAGACAGGTTCTTTTGTTGACACAGCTGTTCATTTTTTTCAGAACTGCAAGATGCCTTTCTTAAACAGAGTTGAAGTGATTTTTCAGCTGCAACCTGCAGAACGAGCAGCTGCCACAAACAGTCTTTTACTTTCTGCTGGACCTTCCGTGGCACTGCTGTGCCCTTCCCGCTCTTTTCAGCTGAGACCCCACCCATGAATCAAAAATCAGGAAAGCTAAAACAGTAATGGCTTCAGCTACAGCTTTTAAAATTTGTGACCCACTGCCAGATAGGTGCAAACTCTGATCTCCTGGAAAATTGCCTGCTATATTCACAGAGTTTCAACACCTCCTGGGGTCCTGTCTGTAGCATGGCTTGCTGCAGTGTTGTGGGGTCGCCTGCTGGATCTTCAGCCGCTCCAGGTAGGCAGCCTGCTGCTCTTTGTTCCTGCACTTGATGTGCTCTTCCGGAAAAATCAAACGTTGCCATGATGTAATGTGATCTTCAGAAAAAAATACATCCCACCACTAGCACCATATAATATTACTTGCCCTTTTTTAAGGCCATCCCACAACAGTCTTTACCTCCAACCTCAAAAGATCACCCCGACACCAAAAAAAACCTTCCATGTCCATTTTTCAAACCACCTTTCAAGTACAGGTTTTGTCTCCCTTCCAAGTAAGTTAGGCAACATGAGAGCAGAGATATTCTATATTCAGTCCCTGGTCAATACCAAGTTATCTAATCTCAACCAGATTATTAGCGGGAGTGGTACAGCTGGCCTCAGTGTTCCCATATTAACAAACAGAATATGAGGTAGGCTTCTAGTCTTATGTGAACATAAGTTGAGGACAGATTTGTGTTCTGATGTGATGGCCCATGGCCCAATAGACTGCTAATGGGGAATAAGGAAATGGAAGAGAAACTAATGGAGCTGCCAACCAATCAGCGGGCCGGTAGCTCATAGTCCCAGCAGTGCCACCGGGAGTGGTGGCCACTGCTGGGACTACACCCAGCCATTGGAGGCAAGGTGAAGGATGGCCATGGAACTCAGGTAAGCTTTTGGGGCCTCGCCGGTACAATCGGCTGGCTCCCGGCGAGGCAAGGTGGCTCAGTTGGTTGGGGGGGGGGGAGGGGAGTGCTGTGTGATGGGGGTGGTTGGGGCTTCAGGGTGGCCCTCCATGGGCACAGGGTGCCTGATCAGGAGGTCCTCCCCCAGCCTGCAAGAAGGCTGCCAAGTTTTACCAGGGTGTGTTCTTGGGGCCTTTGCCATCCACCAGCTGATGGTAAAATACCCATTGCGGCGGGAGGAGGCCCTTAAGTGGCAGTTCATTGGGCACTTAAGGCACTTCATTGGGCGCGTAAAATTGCAGGGGGAGGGGAACAACCCTCCCACCTCCCACTCAATTTTTTGCTCCCCCCACCTCCCTACCACCAGTCCACTCATTGAGTGGGGTGGGGGGGGGGGGGCTGTATAATTCCGGCCTTTGTGTCTGTCTTCACAAAGGAAGATACCAAAAAAACCTCCCAGGAATATTAGAGAACCAAGGGACTAACAAGAATGAGGAACTGAAAGAAATTAATATCGGTAAAAAAATGTAGTAGTAGAGAAATTAATGGGACTGAAAGTTGATAAATCCCCTGGACCTGATGATCTATATCCCAGAATATTGAAAGAGGTGGCTGTAGAGATAATGAATACATTGGTGGTCATCTTCCAAAATTCTATAGATTCTGGAATGGTTCCTTCAGATTGGAAGGTAGCAAATGTAACCCCACTATTTAAGAAAGGAGGAAGAGAGAAAACGGGGAATTACAGTCCTGTTAGCTTGACACCAGCAATGGGAAAATGTTAGAATCTATTATAAAGGATGTGATAACTGGACACTTAGAAAATAATGATAGGATTGGGCAGAGTCAACATGGATTTATGAAAAGGAAATCATGTTTGACAAACCTGTTAGAGTTTTTTGAGGATGTAACTAGCAAAATAGATAACAGGGAACCAGTGGATGTGGTGTATTTGAATTTTCAGAAGACTTTTGATAAGGTCATACACTGGAGGTTAGTTAGCAAAATTAGCGCACATGGATTGGGAGTAATATTCTTGCATTGATTGAGAATTGGTTAACGGACAGAAAACAAAGAGTAGGAATAAACGGGTCATTCTCAGGTTGGCAGGCTGTGACTAAAGGACTATCACAAGGATCAGTGCTTGGGCCCCAGCAATTCACAATCTATATCAATGACCAAATGTAATATTTGCAAGTTTGCTGATGACACAAAATTAGGTGGGAACGTGAGTTGTGAGGAGGATGCAAAGAGGTTTCAAGGGGATTACTTAGACAGGCTAAGTGAGTGGGCAAGACCATGGCAGATGGAATATAATGTGAAAAAATGTGTAGTTACCCACTTTGGTAGGAAAAACATAAATACAGAGTATTTCTTAAATGGTGAAAGATTGAGAAGTGTTGATATCCAAAGGGACATGGGTGTCTTTGTTCATAAATCACAGAAAGCTAAAATGCAGGTGCAGAAAGCAATTAGGAAGGCAAATAGGATGTTGGTCCTCATTGCAAGATGATTTGAGTGCATGAGTAAAGAAGTCTTGCTGCAATTGTATACAGCCTTGGTGACACTGCACCTGGAGTACTGTGTACAGTTTTGGTCTCCTTACCTAAGGAAGAATATACTTGCTATAGAGGGAGTTCAATGGAGGTTCACCAGACTGATTCCTGGAATAGTGGGATTATCCTATGAGGAGAGATTGAGGACACTGGGCCTATATTCTCTCGAGTTTAGAAGAATGAGAGGTGATCTTATTGAAGCATACAGAATTCTTACAGGGCTCGACAAGGTTAATACAGAAAGGATGCTTCCCCTGGCTGGGGCATCTAGAACCAGGGGACACAGTCACAGAATAAGGGGTGGGCCATTTAGGACTGTGATAAGGAGGAATTTCTTCACTCAGAGGGTGGTGAATCTTTGGAATGCTCTACCCCAGAGGACTGTGTAGGTTCAGTTATTGAGTATATTCAAGACAGAGATCGTTAGATTTCTAGATATTAAAGATATCAAGGGATGTGGGGATAGTGTGGGAAAATGGCATTGAGATAGATCATCCATGATCTAGTTGAATGATGGAGCAGGCTCAAGGGGCCGAATGGCCTACTCCTGCTCCTATATCCTATGTTCTTATGCTAACAAGTTAACATTCTTTGCCTAGGTTTACACATGAAGAATGGCCCCTTGGTAATTCTACTAGAGGGCTGATGGCCCATTTAGCTAAAATCCATCCTTCATGAGAAGAAAAAAATGGAGTGGGGAGAAAAAGGATGTCTGAATGCTGTAAAAAAAAATCCGTGCAAGAGTTTACGTCATAGACAGTGTTGCCATCACAGTTTACTTTGTATATTTCTCTTATATTATTAGATTTATTCTGGAATTTATTGTGCGAGTAGCTGAAAAATGACACTTAATTTTCGAAAACATGAGCCAGAATTTTACCTGATCCGGCAGGTCCATGGTCCGGGAAGCAGAAGCGGGTGCCGACGTCACTCTCGCTCCACGCTCAGCTGCCGACCCCATCGAGCGCTAACTGTCCAATTAGCGTCTCGGCGGTGGATTACTGTTTGAAAGAGGAGCGCGCACGGGCAGAAGGTGAGCATCAGCGGGGGCAGGGCTAGAGCCGGAAGAAGGTGCTGATAGCCATTTAAAAGTGGGAGGAGCAAGAGCTTAACGCCAAGCATACACCTGGCTGAGGGGGAAAGGAGTGTCATTGCAATTAAAGGGGCGACCCAGCCAATTTCCAGAAAACTACCTGAGACCTTGGAGGACCAGAACCCGCTTGCGGCAATGTCAGAGAGAGCCAACCACATGGTGCCAAGATTCAGCGATGACTCCCTGCATGTCCTCCTCCAGGCGACTGAGGCAAGGCGGGAGGTCCTCTTCCCAGCAGACAGAAGGAGCAGGCCTCCCCAGGTCACCAAGAAGGCATGGTTGGAGGTTGCGGAGGAGGTCAGCAGCCACAGGGTTGTGAAGAGGACATGGCTCCAGTGCCGCAAGCAGGTCAACGACCTTCTGCAATCTGCCAGGATAAGGGGCATGTCTCAGTTATCATTGCTTTGTACTTATACAGGAGGGTTACCAGGTGTTGATGCTGCAAAGTCGAAGCCATCCAGCTGGAGTGTATGGCTGCAGCCCAATCATGAGCCATATGCTGGGCACATCTGATACATACCATGGTCCAGAAGTGTGCCAACCGTACATGTCAATGGCAGTAGTTCCAGATGCAGCACAGGGGATGAGTGGGTGCTCCTTCAAGTCAGGGACTGAACTGATTGCCATGTGTTTCCACAGGAGAAGCAGACACAGAATGCCCAAGAGAGGGCACTGACCAGTGGCGGTGTCGCTAATATCACAATCCTCACGAGTTTGGAGGAGGATGCATTGCTGCTTGCAGGGGAGGATGGAGGATGCTCAGTAGCCGATGGTGAGGCCGGAGCACCTGGCCAGGAGGGTGAGTTCCCCAGAGTGCGAGTGAGGGTGGGGGTGGCGGGGGGCGGTTGGCTAAAGCAATGAAGGTTGCTCATAAGCCAAAGTCACACACATGTGGCCACACTGCAGTCTATGATGCTCACACCTGATCATTCTGTTTCCCCTGCAGGTGAAACACAGCAGTGGCCAGGTAATGTCTTTGGGGCACATCCATCCACCTCTGAGGAGGAGGAGGAGAACTCAGAGGGTGCAGTGTCACATCCTCTCCCTTCACCAAGCACCAGCTCAGAAACAGTCTCCTCGGTTGGGCTGTTAGCATCCTCGGATTCGTGGTCACAACCTGGTGCCAGCACCACACAAGTGCCGGACCAGCTGCCAGAGGCAGTATCGGCTGAAGCCTCTGACACTCGGAGGACTGTGGGAGGCCAGGTCAGTGCTGACCTCCAAAATAAAAACAAGAAATGTTGGAAATACTCAGCAGGTCTGGCAGCATCTGTGGAGAGTATGCTACCAGACCTGCAGAGTATTTCCAGCATTTCTTGGATTTATTTCAGATTTCCAGCATCTGCAGTATTTTGCTTTTATTTCAGTGCTGAACCCCATGCTGATGATGAGCCTCTGAGGTCATCCATTCGGCAGGAGATGCTGCAAGGGCAGCATAAGGTGCGTGGAGATCTAGCGGAGTTACCAGAGATGATGCATGCTCTGGCTCAGACTTTGGAGATCTCCATCCAGGCCATGAGTACCGCACAGTCCCTGTCATCTGAGCAACTGGCTGCCTCCATTGACAGATTGGTGGCTGCAGTGGAGGGCCCGATCCAGCAGGC